>NC_137829.1:41254630-41387130 GCF_963921795.1 Nannobrachium achirus | reverse complement strand
GGCGACCTGGCCAACTCGGGAACGATGTAAATAGGAAATGAATGCCCTGCCCTTTAATGCAAACCCCATTATACCTGTTGTCATAGGACCCGTTTTGACCATCTGTTTGCCTGTGTCCATTTATGCCCATATATGGAGATATCTGTATCTGTCTGTCTGTCGGCGTCCATTTAATGTCCATATATGGAGATCACTGCAGATATAGTTCTGGGTCCATTTTATGCCCATATATGGAGATATCTGATGTCTATTTGCGTCCATTTTATGCCCATATATGGAGATCTCTGTATCTGTCTGTCTGTCTGTGTCCCTTTATGCCCGTATATGGAGATCTTTGTGATTCTGCCTCCATTTTATGCCCATATATGCCATATATGGAGATATCTGTTTATCTGCGTCCATTTCATGCCCATATATGAGATCTCTGTCGCTTTCTGTTTGTTTCTTCTTTAAGCAGAATACGCAGCCTGCTTAAATCTGCATCATTCAAGTCATCGTTCCAGTCCCACGCTTTGTTGCTTGTCTTATGTTTGTCTTTGTCTCTTTTATTTTCTTTTTTGGAGCGGACCCCATGAATGCCCCACCCTTTAATGCAAACCCCAATATACCTGTTGTCATAGGACCCATTTTGACCATCTGTTTGCCTTTGTCCCCTTATGCCCATATATGGAGATCTCTGCACACACAGTACCGGTTGCGGAAAACACTGATGTCAGACATCAGCTCCGCATACGGGCATTCATTTTATGCCCATATCAGGAGAACGCGCGTGCCGGTGGGAAGAATGGTTCTCGAGATACGCGGATTACATACATGCATACACATTCACAGAGATTTTTTGTTGACTCATGTGGCGTACGTGATGTCAGAGCCTTTTATGAAGTGATGTCACAATGAGTCCGCGCTTGCGCCGATTTCCTCCGGAACAGCCTGATGTCAACAATCAGCTCCGCATAAGGAGATTCCGAACGTTTCGCGGCGGTTTCGGAAAACCGCACGTCGGGTCGGGTCGAGGCCCGGCACTGCACTCCGCGCCGCGGCGGGGAACGCGCGTGCCGAATCTGAAGCCAGTGGGACGAACGGTTCTCGAGATACGCGGATTACATACAGACAGACACACACGCAGACAGACAGAGATTTGTCGCATTTATAGATAGATTACAAACTTGTGAAATGGGACGACTCTACATAATGAGTATTTTTAATACTAGCCTTTTACTTGCAACGGAGTAAATTGCGGTATTGATACTTTTACTTAAGTAAAAGTGTGAGTACTTCTTCCACCACTGGCTCCCACACCACATGGAAAGAGTCTTTATTACATCTGCCACAAAACAGTTTGAGTCATTTCTGTACCAGGAAACGAGTGTGTGTGTGGAATTTACAGGAACTGGATGAAAACTCATTTGTGTTGGACATCATGAATATAGGCATTACAGCAGTGGTGGTCAGCGGCGTCAATTGGGTATGGCAGGGGTATGCAGCTGCCATACCCTGGGTCCAGGGGGGGAAATGAAAGTTACTTTTGAAATATAAATCCATGAATGTATCTTTGTCTGTGCTGGTTATGTTAAATTACATTAAAATAAGTACAAATGCAAAATGTAACAATGGTCACTTTAACAAGGTATTATAATTATATTCTCCATGCTTGTATTCTCCCCATCTTGACAGAATGGTATATTCCCAGGTTCCGCAGGTCAGCTGCACAGGTTTGTGGCACGTTTACTAACATGCCAAGTTTAGCTGCACTTGAACAACCGTTCCAGGCTGCCATATCCAGCCCAAGAAACGGTAGAAACCTGGGGAAAAAACTGACAAAACTATTGTGAGCATCTGCTATTTTCACAATAGAACCGTGTTATCCAAAATGTAATGCCTCTTTTCCATGAGGACTCCCGTCTTTGCCATACCCTAGCTTTTGCTGAACTGACGCCACTGGTGGTGGATAAAGTATCAATACTGCATTGTGGAAACACAGAATTCAAAAAAGCACAAAAGTATTTTAAGTAAATACTTTAAGTAATTATACTTAAAGTACCAAAAGTAGAAACTACTTATTATGCAGAATGTCCCATTTCACAAAAATAGTCGATCTACAAGCTCACGCTGCGGCACGATGCGATTGTGAGCTTGTAGATCGTCTATTCTCAATTGGCCGAAGAGGTTACTGTTCATTCACAATGAAGTTGAAAATGGGTATATTTTTCACATCTCGTTTATTACATGCCTGTTGTCATTCTGTGGGATTGAGAGGTGACTCAGGTGTCACTGTGTTCTAGATTTATTGCCAGAATGATTATACTTTATGATCTTCTGTAATCCCTATCAGAACCTGCCTGACACCTCAGAGACCCCCCTAGATTAGATTAGATAAGATTAGAAAAAGACCAATTGATCTTGCGCCCATTTTGCAGAATTATCAACTGTGTAGCGGAGTGCCCAGCACAGCAACTCCCTGCTATTTAGAGAGTGCCTTAGTAGATTCTTATAGTAGATTGACCTACACTATATGTGGGTTCACACTAGGGGTGCAGGAAAAAAATCGATTTGAATTCGAAACGTGTTTCTAACATGGTAAGATTCAGAATCGATTCTCATTTTCCAAAAATTGATTTTTTATTAATTATTACTTTTTAGATATTATGATTTTTATTTCATGTTTTTTTTATTACGATAATTTATTAGATATTATGTTGTGTTTGTACAAGTTAAAAGAATGTGTGCAAGCATGAATAAATCAAACATGTTGTCTTGGATTTACCTTTGTGTGTTTACATTGTTGCAATAAGTTGATAAAACCTTTACAATTATAAAAGCTACATAAATGTACTCTGCTTTCATGCCAGCAGACTGGAGTAGATCCTGATATATGAATTGAATAGAGAATCGTTTTGAATAGAGAATCGTTTTGAATAGAGAATCGTTTTGAATAGAGAATCGTTTTTAAAATCGGTAAATAATCGTTTCTGAATTCGAATCGTTTGGATTTGAAAGAATCGAAAAGAAATCGTGAATCGTGACCCCAAGAATCGATTCTGAATCTAATCGTGGGGTACCCAAAGATTCGCAGCCCCAGTTCACAATGCACTCACAGTACTTATTGCTATCAGAACACCTCCACTATTTCAGTTATGAACATTGTGTCCAGTGTGACTAAATGCTGCCACTGCTCCCCTTATTGTTTTCCAGATAAGAACTTTGAGGATGAGGATTCTGTTGATGGAGGCCGGTCCTCCTCCTCCTCGTCCTCCAAAGCGCCCTCCAGTGGCCGGAGGACCACACCCAACACTGTCAGGCGACCCAGTGCAGGCACTCTGGCCAAGGCTACTAGTAAGAGACACATATGAGAATCTGTGAACTAAATCGTTACCAAGAAATGTCTCTACCAATGTGTGTAATAATATTTACTAAAAGTTTGAAATTCAACTCCCGGGGGAAACCTCATAAAAAAACTGCTGAAAGTTTGGATCCCGTTATCTTTACTATACAGGAAAAAAAATCTGCTTTAAGTAGCATGTGAGGGGTCAAACTAGGGTTTTTTAATGATTATGAATCCATTGCATTTGTTTTGCACAAAAAACATTCCTTGGGCTAAAAACGGCCCCACAAAACTATGGTTTAGTGATGAGTCATCACTTTTCACAGTTTCGTGAGAGAAGCCTATGGGTTGTTTCCTTTGGGGTCCTTTGTACTCAATTCATAGAAACATTTAATGACATCATATAATAAGAAATGAATAATGAAAAATACTTGCAGTAAACTACTACTACTATTAACATTACTACTACTGCTGCTGCTGCTGCTACTACTACTACCAGGGACGTGCAGATAATGTTAGAGAGGCAGGGGCTGAAATTTCTAAAAGGACACTTTTGGTGAAAATACCGAAAACAGCAGATCTACAAGCACACAACGCGTCGCATCGCGAGGCGTTGTGTGCTTGTAGATCGGCTGTTTTCAAGTTTTGTGCGACAGTCTTGTATGATGAAGCAGGGCTTCGCTTAACCAAAAGACGTACACATTTGAAACTTGGAGATACATGGTTTCTGCCCGACAGTGATGATATTTTAGAGATTATGTTGCGAGGAAAACATTGAGATAATAGCTATTTTGGTTAGAACGGACTAAAAATAAATGTATACTTCAAGTTTAAAATGATGCTAAATATTTTTTCAAGTGTCCAATTCCAAATATTATCAAATGATCTTGCGGCACCCCTGGACTGCCGTCACGGCACCCCAGGGTGCCCCGTCACCCACTTTGAAAACCCCTGGACTAGAGATGTGAGGGAGGTGTTTATTGTGCAGGTAAAGAGGCTGCTGCAGGAGCTGTAGATGAAGAGGACTTCATCAAGGCCTTTGAAGATGTTCCGTCTGTTCAGGTACAGAATCCTGCATCGCTGCTGATTTTGACAGCAAATTATGTAGTCTATTTAGCTATTTTATCTATTTAGTTTAGGTCATAGTCTTTTAAATACATTTTTTAGTCATTCGACTAGACTAAATATCATCAAGACTTTAGCCGACTAAATCTACACAACAAGCGTTGTCGGCTTGTAGATCGGCTATTTTCAGCGTGCAACACCCGAGCGCAAACAAACATGAAATGACTTGTCTTATAGTTCTACTGGATCTCTTCTCCACTAGTCCCTCCCTTTTAGGGATGGGTATCGTTCACCTCTGAATCGATACGATACCTTTTTCGATACCTGGGAATCGATACGATACCCTTTTCGATACAATTTTCGATACTTTTTATTTGAGTTTAACTGCTCTACCGCAGAGGTGATGATGATGATCACACAGTGTGGCGGAGCGGAGAGTATAGACGTTGGATAATCATCATAATAATAAACATTATAGGCTATTGTATTTTCCACAGTAACGAGTGTAGCCTACCATTAAAAGTATTGCAGATGATACCCATCCCTACTCCCTTTACATTTTAGTCGTTTTTTTTATTTGTTTGACGAAATTCTCAACATATTTAGTCTTGGTTTTAGTAATCATACTGTAACTTAGATTTTATTTCGTTCTAACTTAGTTTTCATCAGTGAAAAAAGGTAGTCGGCGAACATTTCACATCACCGGTAACATTTTAATGTTCCAAATTGGAGAAATCGAACCTAAACAATCACCACCCATTTTGACCTTTTACCAAACAAATACCTTGGTAGGTCAGTTCACCGTTGCTATGGAAACCATGCAAGAAGATCAAATTCTGTCTCCGGTAAACCACGTCATAACATTTTACTGTGCCTAATTGGAGAACTCTCACGTCAAAATCCTATTAATCGAGGTGTTGTTTTGTACAGATCTACTCCAACAGAGAGCTGGAGGATCAACTGGCTAAGATCAGAGAGGTTCTGAATGATGACAAACATGACTGGGAACAAAGAGTGACCGCGGTAAGAACCTGACTGACTGACACACTGACAGACAGGTTGATATTGAACCAGACAGACAGACAGGGAAACACAGGGTTCCCACGGTCATGAAATTCCTGGAACTATTTTGAAATTAGACAAATATTTTTCCAGTACTGGAAAGGTTTTGGAATTGATCAAGGGTCCTGGAAGGTCCTGGAAAAAATAGCCATGCATTGTCTTTGGTTATTGATTTTGTTAATACCTCTGAAATGACTAAATTAAACATTGGCCAAATTGTCAAATATTAAAGGCAGAAATTGTGAAAATAGCAGATCTACATGAGCATGTAGATCGGCTATTTTCACAATAGAACCGTGTTATACAAAATTCCTCTACTCTTAGTGCTCGTCAGGGTGGGGGGTCCCCAGTTCAAATATGATTATTTCGGGGGTCACGACCTGAGGTTGAGAACCACTGGCATACACTACCTACCTGTCTTTGGGCATTGCGGATAGGAGTAAGCGACTTGTTATTGAGCTGAATTATTGTTATATAGTCCTGGAAATCCTGTTAAATATTCTGGAAAAGTTTTGGAAATTAATTGGTAAAAAATGTGTGGGAACCCTGAAAACAGTAATTTAATTCTCTCTCTCTCTCTCTCTCTCTCTCTCTCTCTCTCTCTCTCTCTCTCTCTCTCTCTCTCCTGGTGGTTCAGTTAAAGAAGGTGCGTTCAGTTATCATAGCAGGAGCTCCACAGTACGAGGGCTTCTCCCAGCAGCTCCGTCTCCTGGAGGCGCCACTCAAACTGTCAGCCAGGGACCTCCGATCACAGGTGGTCAGAGAGGCCTGCCTCACCCTGGGGTAAGAGGGGGGAGGGGGGGGGGGTATGCAGATGTACATGTAGTATACTTAATCTCTTTGCATACTATAAGAGTATTGTTACTGAGGATACAATTAGGGAAAACAGCCCTTTTATCATCTCTACTACGCACAATCAGGATGCTACTCTTCGTTATACTTAATTTTAAAATCAGTGCCTTACTGGGAACAAATCCTCAGAAGCTGTTGCAACCCTGCACTATACGGGGTTGCAACACGGGGTCTGCGTACATGAGATGGTTGACAACTAAAATTATATTGCCATTGACACAGCCAGTTCTACAGAGGTTCAAATCCCTTGAAAGATCATCCATGTACAGATTAAATAAAAAAGGGGACACAATCCCACCTTGTTTCACCCCATTACCAACAAGAAAGTGTTCAGACATTGTTTTACCCCACTTCATACCTGCAGTATGATTAGCGCTGGGGCGGTATAGATTTTTACTTCATCTCCATACATTGAGATCCGTACTAATACACAGATCGGACTAATACACACAAAGTGAAATGTAGGAGCGTTTTTTGCACCACTCGACAACGTGTTATGCATTACACAACTGCAGTATGGTGGTTATTGCACCCAGCCCAAAGTGTTCTGATCCCTTATGCCAGGGGTGGGCAACTTTGATGATGGCGAGGGCCTCTATATTTCCACCTTCACTCCAGAGGGCCACATTGCATATTGCTACGTCCTACTTTGTTATTCTAGTAGCGCGATGCATTTTGAGCTTGTAGATCTGCTATTTTTGCTTCTTTTGAATTGGAATCCTGAAGTATTTGTTGTTATTTCTTAATTGGAGTCCTGAAATGTAACATTTTGATTTAATTTCAAACGCATTTAGTTATATACATTTTAATACTACTATACTAGTCATTAAGCTACTAATATTGACTGATGGAATTAAAGCAGGTCATGTTTGGAATTATAACAGCTGAAATCAGTAATATATTCAGTATTCTGGTATTAAACTGCGGGCCACATTAAGTGAAGGTGGCTGCCAGTTGCCCATGTATGCCTTATGTGGATTAATGTATTATAAAAAATGTTTCTTATAACTTATATTTTGATTTGGAAACTAATAAGGCAGAACTCTCTCTTTCTCTCTCTCTCTCTCTCTCTCTCTCTCTCTCTCTCTCTCAGATACTTGTCATGGTTGCTGGGGAATAAGTTTGACCACGGAGCAGAGAGCATTATGCCCACGCTGTTGAACCTGGTTCCTAACAGTGCCAAGGTTATGGCCACGTCAGGGATCGCCACCATACGACTCATACTCAGGGTAAATACAGCTCGGCTATTTTTGGTCCAAGAGATTTGTTAGAGAGTGGAAAAAAAGTACATTATTTCCAGGTCCGTTTTATGAATTATTGAGGGTTTAAGTGGTACCAGATATGCAGCTCGGGCAAATAAAAGGTGAATTGATCCCGGAGAACAATGACAGAGGACAATTTCACGATAAAGATCACCATACGAGTACCGTGAGTGTTTTTTATCACGATAAACGATAACAATTATCGTCCGATCCCTAGTCCCCTCCCAGTGCTCCACGGCGTCGCAAATAAGTATGTACAGTTGTGTACAATTTGAATAGTTAGTTAACTGCAGCCAATCCCTACAAGTAATATGTTTTTTTGGGGGGTGATAACATTCAGCAAATGTTTCTGCTTGCTTGCAACAGATGCTGCATGTGATGACATCACATGCAGCACATTGCATTGGATGGTTGAGGCAGTGGTGGAAAGTGTCTAACTACTAAGTATGTTTACTCAGGTACTAAACTCAAGAAAGTGTTGAGGTACTTTTAATTTCCTTGAGTACTTACAGTACATTGATTTACTTTTGATACAATACTTCTACTCCACTACATTGCACTTTTCCTTTTACTCCACTACAATTATTTGACAGCTTTCGTTACTGCTTACTTAGCATATTTAGATCATTAATGTATGTTTTGCTGGGTAGATTAACCTATAATAATACATCGACATTTATCACGCAAAGCAATTAAAATCAGCCCCACCTTTACCAGCTGCGACGTTAAAGTCACGAAGACATTAAAGCATTACTAATTACAATCCAATATGGTTGTGAAATGGACCATCCAGCATAAGTTGCGTTAGGTACTCTTAAGTATAATAATTTTATACATTTACTCCAGTAGAATACATTTACTCCTGTAGATGTTTTTATACAGGACTTTTATAGGGCTACTCCTACTTTCACCACAGTGTGGAGGCATGCAGCAAGCAGCATACATCCCCCGTTGTATTACAAGGCTATCAGCTGTGATGTTGATGGAAATCTGTGTCAAACAGACTTTAGTGAATCACTCTTTAATGTATTACACAGTTACCGTATTCCTTTTTATTGATATATATATATATATATATATATATATATATATATATATATATATATAGGAAATAACATTTTTTGTTCTGAAGGAAACAGTTTGGGGAAGTTACGAGCGTTTTCAGATGTTGACCGTTATAAGCTATTTTGAGAGAATGCTCCTGGAGCTATGGGAATGTTAAAGGGATCCCTGGCTAATACGACAAATATGCCTAAATACATCATAATTGTCCTCTATAAATGCAATGTAAAATTACAAACACCTTAATTATTTTATTTCTTCTAGAAATAGCTAATCTTTCACTCAATAGGGGAAATGCCTGTCGCAAGTTGATGATGTCATAAATGTAATTTGTGATCTATCCCTATGGAATTCATGGCATGCATGTGCAAATAAAAACAAACATAATACTTCCTATGGTTAATATGAGCATCAAATCAATATTTCAAATGTGTTTGTGTTTTGTTTTTGAGCGGTGGTAGACTGCTCCATAGCATGGCCGTGTGTGTGTGTCTGTAGCCTGTACATGTCATGTTTTACCATAGCATTGTGTGTGTGTGTGTCTTAGAGGATGACATTTTATTGCCGTTCCCGTGGGTCCCGCGGGATTCCCGTGGGACAGGAGTCAAATTTGTATTAATGCCAGGATTGGGACGGGACAGGATTGAAAATCAACAGGAGTGGGCAGGAGCGGGAATCATCCCAGACCAGTTCATCAAATCGCAGAAATAAATTGCACAGGAAAGTGAGGTCTTTGAACTGCGAACATTATAAAATTATACATTATATAATAATAAACATGATATCAAATATAATATGGATCAAAATAGAAAAACATCTGCGGAATTTTTTTTTTAAATTTTTTTTCGGGAGCGGGATGTGAACGGGAGTGATTTTGACCAGGAGCGGGATGGGACCAGGAGTCATTGTACAGGAGTGGGACAGGATGGGATTTTTTTCCCCACTCTAGCCCAGGATTGGGATGGGACAGGATTTTTTCTGCAGGAGTGGGACGGGACAGGAGTGAAAATTCATCAAAATGTCATCCTCTACCTGTAGCCTGTACATCCTAGACTTAAATCCTAGTCTGAAGACGTTATGCAAGCACAACCACCGCTCACTTCACACTGGGTGTGATATTTTTTTGCACATGCATGCCATAAAAATGACACATGACATTTATGACATCAAATTGCGACAGGCATTTCCCCTATTGAGTGAAAGATTAGCTATTTCTAGAAGAAATACAATATTTAATATTTTAATTTTACATTGTTATAGAGGACAATTATAATGTATTAAGGCATATTTGTCGTGTTAGCCAGGGATCCTTTTAACACTGTTTAAGCTGTTACTTACTGTAATGTTCCAACTGATTCACAAAGGTTCTCCTTTGAAATGCTGTCAAGCTACAGTAGTATACAGTAGGAGTGTTGTTGGACATTGCAGGGCGTTGTGGCTAATCTCCGGTGTGTTTCTCTGTTTCTCTCAGCACACACACTTCCCTCGCCTCATCCCCATCATCACCAGTAACTGCACATCCAAATCAGTGGCTGTCAGGCGGTAAGGAGGACTCACTATTCATATTGTCATATTTATGAAACGGAAGCCTGACACTAGGGCTGTCACAATTATTACATAATCGCCATAATCGTGAATGTTGAAAAATGTCCGAAATAGTGGAAATAGCAGATCTACAAGCTCACAACGCGTCGCATTATCAAAGTTATTTTTTAAGTAGTAAGTTGTCAAATATGTCAGTAATTTCTTTGTATATTTAGGTTATGTGTCATATCTACCATGTACAACTTCAAAGCCTAAAAGCCAAACAGAAATGTAATTATCAACGACAAAAACACAATTAAATCGTTAATCACCAATTATTTGAGTGACAATTAATCGTCATGTAAAACTTCATATCGTGACAGCCCTACCTGACACGTGCATCAGAACAGGGAGACAGAGGAGAAAAGGAATTTTGCGCAAAGGCTGTGCATCTAGACTGCAGCTCACAGCTGCAGTATAGATGCACAGCCTTTGCGCAAAATTCCTTTTCCGTTCAAGGAAACACAATTTGGAACAATCCACCCACTAACACCATCCTTTACTTCGTTTAAGGTCCAACTTAAAGGATGGATCATGGACAATCAAATGTGTCTTGTACTTCAAGTCAAAACTATGCCTTTTTTACTGTTGCTTTTTCTCTTCTGTGTGTACCATTTTAGTCTTTTTTTTGTAATGTTGCTTGTTTTCTGTATGGGGACATAGCATTCTTGCTAAATCCGGTGTATTTATTCATTAATATCCAAATAAACGTATGACTTACAACTTACTGAGATTCGGTACACATAATGATTAGCTCACTTTGTTTTGTCTTTTCAGACACTGTTATGACTTCCTGGATCTCATACTGCAGGAATGGCCCACCAAATCGCTGGAGAGGTGAATCTCCTCTCCTCTCCTCTCCTCTCCTCTCCTCTCCTCTCCTCTCCTCTCCTCTCCTCTCCATGTTGACATTTAATTCGGTAACACGGCTCTGTGTTGTTGGCTGGGTGAGCGACTGATGAGGCTGCCTTAAATTGATGAATCCACTAAAAAGGGACCCTCATCATTTTCCCAAAGACCCCCCCCCCCCCCCCCCCCCCCCCCGCTGCCTCCCATCCTACAGCTGACTTCCTGTCTCCTGTAACCATGACAACTCCCGATGGCAGGGAGTTTAAAAAGCATGGGGGGAAACCCTCCGTGTTCATATTCTCTGTGGAGCTGGAGAGGAGAGGAGAGGAGATAGAGAGACAGACAGACAGACAGACAGACAGACATTATTTTGTGTGTGTTTGACGTCATCATGTTTCCATACTATCCCAGACACGTATCCGTCCTCACTGAGACCATAAAGAAAGGGATCCACGATGCCGACTCTGAGGCCCGCTCCATCGCCCGGAAGTAAGTAACTACACACTCGCATTGTAGTAGTAAGTACCTCCACACTCACATTGTCGTAAATACCTACACGCTCACGTTGTACAGGTCTGTGTTGCATTACAACAGTGTTTATTTTATTTACTAAAACTATGGCAAAAAATCTTCGTCGGCTACCTTTTTTCACCGACAAACTAAATTAAGATGAAATAAAAACTAAGCTACGACGGCTAAAACTAAGTATTGACGATTTTGTCAACAAATGAAAAACTAGACTAATGTTAGGGAGGGACTAGTTAGAGAAGAGATCCAGTAGAACTAAAGGACAAGTCATTTTATGTTTGGTTACTTGTGCTCGGGTGTTGCGTACTGAAAATGGCAGATCTACAAGCTCACAACTTGTCGTGCTGCGACGTGTTGTGAGCTTGTAGATCGGCTATTTTCAGCACGCAACAAAAAACAGAAATTGCGACGCCAATCTGACTAAAATCTAACTAAAACTAAAACTTTTCAGGCTAATATATGACTATCTAATTTTATTCAAACAACGACGACAACAATGTGCATGAAATGTATTATTTCTATGAATCATGTTCTTATATTGACTCTGTATTTCTTAACCAAATGAATCATACCTCTTCTAGGCATATCATAAAAAAACAAAACAATAGAAAAATGTTGATGTTAAAGACTATCATTTCTTCTTGATAGCTTCTGGTAGCTAACAGCTCGACTTGAGGTGAAACATTGCCATCTTGTGGCCAGAGATTGAGTTACCCTCCAGAAAAGATCTGATCACTCTTCCATTGGAAATAATAGTTTCAAATGTTTTTTATTCGAGCAAATTACATCAAGTCAGAGATAAATGCAACAATGCATGCTCTTTTTTTTCTCATTTTTTCCACACAAAATCCAAAGTTATACATTAACAAAAACACACAATGAAACAGTTAACATAAATAAATAATACATATACATACAAACAAACAAAACATACAATTCATGATCCTAAGTAGTATCTCTGAAAGTCCCATCCCCTTCCCACCCGTCCCTACTACACCGTCATTGACACCCGACCATCCAAGTATAGCCTATGTTACTGATGCGAGGTATGCTATGAGAGGCGACCATACTTTATCAAAATATGAAAGTTTGTCCCCAAGAGTATATCTAATCCTTTCAAGATGTAACGAGTTGGTAAGGTCACTGAGCCACGTCTTTGTGCCAAAATAATAGACTCCAACCTGCTTCCGGTCTCCTAAAAAGCCAGCCGCCTGCTTCACGCGGATACAGGAAGTAAACCGGAGATAGCATTTCTTTATTTTTTTCCCGTCTTGACCAATACATCAAAATGTGATCTGATCCCCGCCCTCTCTGATAGGTGCTACTGGGGTTTCCATGGACACTATAGCCGGGAGGCGGAGCTACTGTTCCAGGCTCTGGAGTTGACCTACCAGAGAGCTCTCCAGTCTCACCTGAAGGGTTCCGACAGCGTGACGTCTCTCCCCCAATCGGATCGCTCGTCCTCCTCCTCGCAGGAGAGCCTCAAGTAAGCACACGCACGCACAGCCACACACAGAAGCGCACACTTTGGGACGATTGGTTTACATATTATCCCATGTCTCAAAACGGCTCCTTTTCAGGACATGGGACGAAAATGTTCAGAAATAGTGAAAATAGCAGATATATGCTTTGCGATGCATTGCATTGAGATCTTGTAGATCTGCTTTTTTTCCACTGCTTTTGCTTGACACTCTGGTATGACGGTGTAGGGCATTAAATGATGAAATTACATAAAAAGGTTGACATTTGGAGATACAAGGTTTCTGCTCTAAAGCGACAATAGCGACTTTAAGCTAGATAATTTTCAGGACGGCAACGCCAGGCGTACTACGGCTGCTATGACGTAATCGCCGTAGCGATCAAAATGGAAGCCTCGGCGGCGACGGGTTCCCACCCCTTTCACTGAACGCTTTGATTCCCATGGCGACGCGTACACGCAGCAGACGGAGTAGGCGCTACGTGGGAAGGGACCTTCTGCCGTAGTAGAGACGGCTGCGGCGACGGCAGGTTTATCTATCGAGCGCTGGATCATTTCCGGTTACCGTTGTCATCTGCCGTTGCCGTAGCATTGCTTAAGGTCGCTAGTGTCCCAGCGGAGGGTTGACCACTGAGCTGATTTCTGAGCCATCAGCGCTGCAATTGTAATTTATAAAACCCAAAGACAGACTTGTCAACGCTTGGTGCCTGTGGTTATAGGCGATTTATAGACAATGAAAGGAAATATAAAACGAACAAGCTTTCTGACCAGTCAGTCTCCATAAAGGTGACTGTGTCTGTCTGTCTGTCTGTCTGTCCCCAGCCGGCCGCTGTCAGTGAAGAGTGTCATTGGAGGAAGCATGACGAGGAGTAAGCTATTTCATTCTATTCTATTCATCTAGTTGTGTTTTCTATAACTGTATCATAATTATATTAGTCATTATTTGCGACCAAAGGTCTCAGTTAACTATGAAAACCGGCACATAATATGTATATATTGTCCGTATCTCTGTCACGCCTGACACTGTGGTTCCTCTGATACTGTGACATCAGACATCACAGACATACTAAGAGCAGGGAACTCCATATATGGGCATACAAACAGGTGACATCACAGAATAGGTTTGCCCTGTTATGCCCATATATGGAGTTCCCTGATGTCATCAATATTAAGCCCATATCTAACAGGACTTCATATGGGGACATCGGCCACATACCACACTAACAGAATCCATATATGACCAAGACAGCCCATAGTTAACCCACTTAGAACGGGTACACATTATTGTGTATCATTATTTTATGCTTTAACTATTGAAAAATAGCAGATATACAAGCTCACAGCACGGCACCGAGTGCCGCACTGCGAGCTTGTAGATCTGCTATGTTTTTTAAATCATGAAAATTTGAATTTTGACCCAATTCTATAAGTGTCTTTTGAATCCTTCTACGATTTTTTGAAAAACCTATGTTTCCATATATCAGCAATCTGGCTAGCCATCGTCAAAGAAAAGGTCCTTTTCACTTAACTGGAGCTCAGTTAGTCTGTTCTTGAGAGACTTCTGTGTCAGTGGTTCTCAAACGTTTTCATGTGAAGGACCCCCAAACTGATATTTATTTGGCCATGGACCCCCATCTCAAAATATCTAGTTCCAGGGACCACCCAGAAGCAAAATTGGAGATACAAAACGTTCGCTTTGAAAATACATATTCAAAGATTTGCACACATTTTCACGACTTTTTCAAAAATTGCAGATCTACAAGTTCGCAGCGCGGCACTCGGTGCCGTGCTGTGAGCTTGTATATCTGCTATTTTTCACTGGTTAAAGCATTCAATAATTCTAGGCCTTAAAAACGTGGCCCTGTCCTGTGTTATTTACACAACATCGCATTGCTAAAGGACTCATGGATAATTGGAGGACAGCTACGTACAGTACTGCTCAACTCTCTCTCTTTCCATCTCTAAATTCCAATTTCTTTCTCTTGCATTCTCTCCCACCTCTCTCCCTCTCTTTCTGTCTCTCTCTCTCTCCCTCAATCTCTCTCTCAGGTAAGCTGGTTAGCGGTAGGGTAACCACACCTGGCTCCCTGCAGCGCTCCCGCAGTGACATCGACGTCAACGCGGCCGCCAACGCCAAGTCCCGCCTCTCCACCGTCCCCGGCTCCGCCTCCCCCTTTAGCTCCGCCTCCACCCTGCCGCCTGGCTCCTACGCCTCGTTAGGTAAGCCCGCCAGCCACCTCCGCTCTAAACCGCCAGCTGGTGACAACAGGAACGCTAATGAAAACAGAAGAAAGTTCTCCAAAACAGTGAAAGAAGCCAAACACAATCTTCTGTCCAATCCCAATATCTGATTGTCATCTGGTCATGAGCACATGAGTCGTTGGTAGAGGTTTAGGGTGTGTAGTTACCTCCAGTGTTTTGTCATAGTCTAAAATGTAGTTTTAGTCACAAAAGGGCCCAACATTGAGCTTGACAACGAAACGTTCTAACAATGTTTGTGTATTTAAGAGCGACTTTGAAACCCTTTTCACTGTGCAATGTCAACGGAGCAACTATCGAAGATATCAGGGCAATATTTTATATCATGCACAGGTAATTACACAACCATAACCTCAACCAAAGTTTCATTGTGCTTTAACTTTTAATTGATTCTCCATTGCATGACGGTGTCACTTTTCTGCTCCCTTTCGATCATTATTCAATCGATGGAGAGCAGAATTGTTGAACAATCTCAGAACAGCATGTCAGTTCACATGTGAGGTCTCCATGTTAAATTTTCAACTCCATTTTTAAAATGACACAAAATAGCGAAACTTCCTCAAATCCCATCTTCATGAAATATTGAGACATTTTCTCATGAAATCGCTGGCTTTTATGGGTCTGAGGGGGCTTATTAATAACTCCTGTACGTCTCATTACACTGCTCTGTCAACAGGAACTGAGAGTTTCCAGTGTTGATGTACGAGGAGTTTCAGCAACACTTGACTAATGGTTTTGTCGAGGTTGAGGAGGCTCCTAGTCTGATGAAAAGCCCCTCGCACTTTTTAACGATGCTTTTAATGTTTTCACCAACATTAAAGGATGATGGCGAATAATCAACCATCGTGATTGAGCTGCTGAACGTGCATTTCAGTCTTAATCTTCCAGACACTCGCAATGTCTTATTTCCCCCTGTTTTCTTCTGCAGTGGCTCGCTCACTCACTCACTCACTCACTCACTCACTCACTCACTCACTCACTCACTCAAGCTGGCATCATACTCCAAATGAAGTTGAACATGAAATATTTGTTCTAGCTAGGATTGGGTTCTGGAATCGGAAGATCCGGATCCAACAGTTCCATCAAATTTGGAACCGTTTCTGGAACCGTTTTTTTTAACCACACTTTCAGCAGACACGTGGACTTCACGTCTGCTATGTAACTACAATACCGGTGGTTCCCAACCCTTTACATTTCAAAGACCGCCATAACTCTCAGAGTCACAGACCTGTTAGGGTCCATTTGGAACCCCCTACACTACAGGAATCGGTGAAGGGAATCGTTAAGGAATCGGACCTTTATGACAGAATCGTTAACCCATTTAGTCCTAGAATTATTGAATGCTTTAACCAGTGAAAAATAGCAGATCTACAAGCTCACAGCGCGGCACTCGGTTGTGCTATTTTTGGAAAACGTTGTGAAAATGTGTGCAAATCTTTGAATATGTAATTTCAAAGCGAACGTTTGTAACTCAAATTTTGCTTCTGGGTGGTCCCTGGAACAAATAAATATCAGTTTGAGGGTCCTTCACATGAAAAGGTTTGAGAACCACTGACATAGTAGTCTCTCAAGAACAGACTAACTGAGCTCCAGTTAAGTGAAAAGGACCTTTTCTTTGACGATGGCTGGCCAGATTTCTGACACAGAAACATAGGGTTTTTCAAAAAGTCTTAGAAGGATTCAAAAGACACTTATATAATCGGGTCAAAATTCTAATTTTCATGATTTTTCAAAAATAGCAGATCTACAAGCTTGTATATCTGCTATTTTTCAATAGTTAAAGCATAACATAATGATACACAATAATGTGTACCCATTCTAAATGGGTTAAGGAGAATCTTTAAACTCGTAAAGGCTCCAAACCGTAGTTCTAGCTGCTTTGGCAGACAAAACTGTAGCCCACCTTGAGTTCTAAACGTCAGAACTGCCCTCTCTATTCAAAGCTGGAATGTTTTTTTGTTTTTTTTTAACCACAGTTAACATCAACCGTTACCCCGATATGCTTTCACATAATTTGTCTCACACGTGTGCAGAGAGGGATAATGGAGGTGCCTAACATAAAATCCTCAGCCAACGGTTCTTCAAAACTGTCGATAGCTGGTAGACCACGAAAGTAAAACAAATCACAAGCACATTGAGTATGTGAGAAATCACACCCAATGTTCCCAGTGCTGTCTCTGCTGTGATGTTCGTTAGAGAATCTTGGAGGTACAAGAACTGCCAAAACAAACGTAAGCATTGCACTGTTGTTTGTCCATTTTACTCTGCAATAATGGCATTTTGTTCTTATTGAAAAGGTTGACTTTGTTTGGAGTATGTTGCAGCCTTCACTCAGTCACTCAGTCACTCACTCACTCAGTAGGGCTGTCACGATTATGACATTTTACATGACGATTATTTGTCACTCAAATAATTGCGATTAACGATTTAATTGTGTTTTTTGTTGTTTGGCTTTTAGGCTTTTAAGTTGCACATGGTAGATATGACACATAACCTAAATATACAAAGAAATTACTGACATATTTGACAACGTTATACTTAAAAAAGAACATTGATAGTGGAAATAGCCGATCTACAAGCTCACAACGCGTCGCATAGCTCTGCTATAGATCTGCTATTTCCACTATTTTTGTATTTTTTTTACATGGAAACGATTATGCCGATTATGAAAAATAATCACGACTATTTAAAAAAAAATCGCGATTAGACGATTATGTAATAATTGTGACAGCCCTATCACTCACTCACCCACTCACTCACTCACTCACTCACTCACTCACTCACTCACTCACTCACTCACTCACTCAATCACCCACCAACTCACTCACTCACTCACTCACTCACTCACTCACTCACTCACTCACTCACTCAATCACCCACCAACTCACTCACTCACTCACTCACTCACTCACTCACTCACTCACTCACTCACTCACTCAATCACCCACCAACTCACTCACTCACTCACTCACTCACTCACCCACCCACCCACCCACCCACTCACTCACTCACTCACTCACCCACTCACCCACTCACCCACTCACCCACTCACCCACCCACTCTGCTTATATTGCTACTAACGTGTCTCTGCCTCTCCTCTTCGCTGCAACCAACATCTTTCTTAAATGCCAAAAGATGGCACTCCTGGTAGAAATGATGGTAAGATTTGTGTATGTGAAGTGTGCGTGTGTGTGTGTGTGTGTGTGTGTATGTGTGTTTTCTTTGTCCGTCAGGTACACTCGTCCCTCTTTCCACGTCTCTTGGTCCGTGTCTCTCCCTCGTTGGTCAACTGTGTGGATCTGCATGAGGTGTCTGCATGGACCTATTAACCCATTTAGGGCCTAGAATTATTGAATGCTTTAACCAGTGAAAAATAGCAGATATACAAGCTCACAGCGCGGCACTCGAGCTTGTAGATCTGCTATTTTTGAAAAAGTCGTGAAAATGTGTGCAAATCTTTGAATATATGTATTTTTCAAAGCGAACGTTTGTAACAAAGATTTTGCTTCTGGGTGGTCCCTGGAACTCGATATTTTGAGATGGGGGTCCGTGGCCAAATACATATCATTTTGGGGTCCTTCACATGAAAAGGTTTGCGAACCACTGACATAGTAGTCTCTCAAGAACAGACTAACTGAGCTCCAGTTAAGTGAAAAGGACCTTTTCTTTGACGATGGCTGGCCAGATTGCTGACATAGAAACATAGGTTTTTCAAAAAACCTTAGAAGGACTTCAAAAGACACTTCGGGTCAAAATTCAAATTTTCACGATTTTGTCAAAAATAGCAGATCTACAAGCTCGCAGCGCGGCACTCGGTGCCGCGCTGTGAGCTTGTATATCTGCTATTTTTCAATAGTTAAAGCATAAAATAATGATACACAAAATGTGTACCCGTTCTAAATGGGTTAAACAACAACTAACGACTGTTGTAAAATTATTAGTCACTAACTACTGTAGAGCTACTAACTACTGCTTTATTATTAGTAACTAACTGCTGTTCAACTATCGGGAGATAGAAATTGAAGACTAGAAAAATGTGCTGCTCTGGGCACGGGTCCTGCCAGGCCAGAGTAGAGGGTCAGTCTTGATGAGATATGAAACATCGGCGAGGTCGTCTTTTGTACTGATTTGCGTGATGTTAAAACACGCCTTTTCTTCATGTTGTGCTTTTGTTACACTACTAATTACACCTTTTCACGTACAGACTATGTTGTTGTGCTGTGTGTGTGTGTGTGTGTGTGTGTGTGTGTGTATATATATATTACCAAGATAAAGTCCACATGCTGTAATGTGTCATTTCTCCTTGGTCTTCTTAGAATGTTTAATGTTTAATGACCAGAGGTGTCCGAGGGTTCAACCTCACGATCCTGTGTACTCGGTGAGGCCAAGGTACAAACGCGATGCGCTGTGAGCTTGTAGATCAGCTGTTTTCAGTGTGAGAAACCGGCCTACAAATGGACCATAAATCTTCTACCCGCACGGGACATGACTCCAGCAGCATGCTTACGTCACAGGGGTACAAATTGGTGTGATCACGGGGTCAAACAAAAGACAATACTTAATATTATATCTCTGGAAAGAGATACTGTATGTTTAGAAGCCTGTTCCTTTTCTTCACCATTGTCTGTATGTCCGAGGGGACACGGGACATATTCTGCGTTGCGTAACAGGCTATACCTGTAGCTGGCTTTTTTTTCCAGTGAGACCGCCCACGGAATGTCTTTATCAACCGGTCCAAAAGGTGAATCGGGGTCACGTTCTTTCCCGACATGGTTTTATCATAAGATACCGCTGGATAAGAGTTTATTAGTGGTCAAGGTGCCTGTTGGTGTAGGGTTAAAAAGTAGCCGAAAGTATCTGTGCTTGCATGCGTGGGTGCATGCGTGCATGCACGTGTGGGGTGGGGGGATATATTTGATTTAGGGAGTTTCTGTTAGAATGAGATGACGAGCTGTGATCCCGTATTCTTTTGTAATTCTAGAACATCTCCTCCTTTCTCCTCCTGGAAGCAGGAGGAGGTACAGTAGCTGTTGTCTAGTTCAGGGGTTCCCAAACTTTTTTGTCTCAGGGCACCCCATAAATATTTTTTTAATCCGAGGCAACCCATACATTATAATTTTCATCCCAGCACCTTATATTTATAGCATATGGTCGTTGTTGGGTGGAAACCTTGTATTTATTATCTATAAAATGTACTAAACTAGTGAAAACAGCAGATATACAAGCACACAACGCCTCGCATCGCGAGGCGTTGTGTGCTTGTAGATCGGCTGTTTTCACTAGTTTTGTGCGACAGTCTTGTATGATGAAGCAGGGCTTTGCTTAACTAACTTGGAGATACGAGGTTTCTACCCGACAGTGACGATATTTTAGTGATTATGTTGCGAGGAAAACGTTGAGATAATAGCCATTTTGGTTAGAACGGACTGAAAATAAATTTGTACTTCAAGTTTAAAATGATACTAAATATTCTTTCAAGTGTCCAATTCCAAATATTATCAAAATGATCTTGCGGCACCCCTGGAACTGCCGTCACGGCACCCCAGGGTGCCCCGTCACCCACTTTGAAAACCCCCGGTCTAGTTTCAGGGGACCGTTCAGTTGACAGGCCCATCTCCATCTGGGATGAGGGCAACCGTGTGCTGATCTTCTTTGATTTTCCTTCCTATGGTGCAAAAATGGTAGTGGTCTGTTGTCCATAATTATAGAGGTGGGAGGATGGTTATTGGTACACTTATACATTTTTATTATATGGATCCTGTGACCATGTCTATGTTCTTTTTTATGTATGTTTACTGTGTTTTAAAGTAATATTATCTGCTCCAGAACCACAGATGTTTTTTCACGTTATTTGAGCTGTCTGTCTTGTAGGCTCTATGTCTGTACTGAGATGGTTGTCTTGACTGCTCATCAGGGACGTGCTGGCCATTGGGAGAAGTGGGACAACTCCCGAACGGCGGGTTCATTCCCGGCCGGTCCAGGCCGGGCCATTAGGAATAAAATAAAAATAAAATGTTGGCCTTCATTCCATTTTGGGGGCTGGGCGGCCAGCAAAGTAAATCGTCACTGTCGGGCAGAAACCTTGTATCTCCAAGTTTCAAATGTATACATTTTTTCGCAAAGCAAAGCCCTGCTTCATCATACAAGGCCGTTGCACAAAAGTAGTGAAAACAGCAGATCTACAAGCACACAACGCCTTGTGGTGCGAGGCGTTGTGTGCTTGTAGATCGGCTGTTTTCACTAGTTTAAATCATTTTTAAAATGATGAATACCAAACAAACGGTTTTGGACATAAGGTTTCCACCCGACAACGACGAAATATAACTCAAAAAAAGAAAAGAAAATGAGGGCCTCTCCAACTCTTTTTCCCGGGCTGAATCAGGTGCCCAGCACGTCCCTGCTGCTCATTAAGTTCAAGTAGGACCTTGTTCTAGACACCTGGCCCCTTCACTACCATGGCATAAAAAATGACCTAACGCCTGTTCCTAGTTTGCATCATAGGGACATACAAAGACTCACGGGATCTTTGTAAAACCAATAAAGTACTATCCCCTTAGTCTATACCAAATATCTTCGCCAGAAATAGCAGATCTACAAGTGAGCTTGAATAGGGAGGCAAGGTTTGTATACTTTTCTGAGATTGACTGCCTGCCTGACAGTAATTCACATGACCTGATGCTGAAAACCCCAACCCGCCTGGTCATGTCATGTCGGTTGAAATAAATGTTGATGAAGTAGATGTGATTAATGTTTGATCCAGGTGTGTCTGCCCTTCTTTCCAGATGTGTTGTTGTGTTTAGCAGTGTGTCCAGAGTTCAAATGGATTCAACTCGTACGACATGTTTATCTCTTTATTTCTCCTCTCCTCTCCTCTCCTCTCCTCTCCTCTCCTCTCCCCTCCCCTCCCCTCTCTTCCAGGTCGTGTTCGTACCAGGAAGCAGAGTTCAGGCAGTGTTGTAAGCTCCAACTCCACCATGGTGGACAGTAGAGGGCGCACCAGAGCCAAAGTTGTTTCCCAGTCTCAGCGTAAGTGGACGCACACACACACTGTACTCTCAAAGCCACACACAAAGTGAATTCAAATTAGTATCACGTTTTCAGGGGTGGGCGATATGGAAAAATACAATATCACAATATTTTCCCAAGCTGTATCACGATACACGATTTTATCACGATTATTTACATTTAGTTGGTTTTTATGGTTATTTTTCAAGTTACTTGACAAAAACTAGACTCTCTGGGTTCCTTTTGGGAGGTCTAAATTGAACTTTACAAGCATGTAACCAAATTTTGGTTTCATTTGTATACTGTCAGAGTTAAGTGGAGACCTTGACATTTTAAAGTTTGAGACCTAGTGATTTAGACCAAAATGCAGGTTTAAATTAATTCTGCAATGAATCTCTGTACTAACAATTACATTTTTTACAAGGCTCTCCCTCAATTGTATCACGATACATACGATATCTCTGAAAAGGCATATCGTGGAGACATTGTATCGTCTCAGCGATAATTATCACCATATCGCCCACCCCTAAGTAGTAGTACAGTACATATACAAGCAATAATTTGCAATTATAGAGCAACGAAGTCATGACGTGACTCGCTCATCCCCCGGTTCCACGGAAGTAATTTCTCTATGGAGAATAACATTGAGTCATCTTAAAATCGTCTCATATGAGCATTGTGGTCCAAAACACGGTCTTTGACTCAAACCGCTGAGATAATTTGTTTATAATTGGAACACAGTTCTTATACGACGCAATATGAAAAAAGGTCTATGGGAATTCAGAATGGGGGAAGAAAACCGCGAACCAGGTAGGATGTGTAAATTACGTCACACTTCACTGCTCTATTGGCCCGCAATCATGGCCTGGAGGGAGTTATTGCTTTTATAAAATGGTTACCAAATATGGCAACAGGAAAACTACAGATATATCCCATGTATATATATATTTGTTTGTAATAACATCATTACAAGAAATGTATTCAAGAGAGAAGTCCCTGACTGCCAACACAAACAATATGTTTGCTATGCAATGTTTCCATTTAGTATCTCCTAAAGGTTTGTCAACCTTATTTAAATGAAGACGTCGCTCTATTGTAGTTGGTGTGCAGATTCTTAATGTTGCCAGACATCCCAAGTTGGCGATCACCATTTCCGGGAGGTCCCCTGTGCACGCGCGCGCACCACTCTCGCGCACGCGCGAAAACATTTAGTTTTTTTCTCTGATTTTACTCATTTTTCTACGGTTAAAAATGGTTAAAAACTGTTAAAAACGGTTCTGCACGGCGGCGGAACCATTTAGGCTTAATATAATCGGGTTAATGTATAGAATGATGTCTTACCTATTTGGGAGAAGGTCATGTCACTCTCACAGTGAGACACAGGCTGCCGTGCGTCGCACAGGCTGACGCAGCTTGTCCAGTTGTATGTCCAGCGAAAAAGAACCGACAGCTGTAATGTACTGTTATTTTATTCATATTAAGCAAGACCTGTCAAAAACCTGTCTGTTTACTGTTACGAGCTGATTATATTCTCGCGCGTGAGAGTCGACTCTCGAGAGGAGAACCCAGTCTCCATCTGACACCAGTGGTTGGTAGACGCCCACATCTCCCACAGCGAATTACAATCATGCATTTGCCAGATTGACAGTTCAACGACGAATTAGAACCGGATTAGAACAATCGTGGGTCGCAGATCCGGCTTTTTCGACCGGATCCAGCCGGATATGGCAACATTTGCGGGAGAGGCCGGGATTTCCGGGACGTTTAGTGCCACTCGCGGGTGTCCGGGAGGAGACGCTGATTTCCGGGAGACTCCCGCAACATCCGGGAGACTTGGGATGTCTGTGTTGCTGTTTAATGCTCTGCACCCTTTGTTGAGGTGTGTACAGCCAGGTTCGCCTCAAAATGTCATTAAACCACACCTTGTAGCTGGTTGAAGATAACGGGTACACATTATTGTGTATCATTATTTTATGCTTTAACTATTTAAAAATAGCAGATATACAAGCTCACAGCGCGGCACCGAGTGCTGCGCTGCGAGCTTGTAGATCTGCTATATTTGAAAAATCGTGAAATGTTTTGAAAAACCTATGTTTCTATGTCAGCAATCTGGCCAGCCATCGTCAAAGAAAAGGTCCTTTTCACTTAACAGTTAACAGCTCAGTTAGTCTGTTCTTGAGCGACTACTATGTCAGTGGTTCTCAAACCTTTTCATGTGAAGGACCCCTGTAAAAAAATATTCATATCTCAAAATATTATAGTTCCAAGGACCACCCAGAAGCAAAATTTGAGTTACAAGCGTTCGCTTTGAAAATACATATATTCAAAGATTTGCACACATTTTCACAACTTTGTGAGCTTGTAGATCTGCTATTTTTCACTGGTTAAAGCATTCAATAATTCTAGGCCTAAATGGGTTAAACTGCACCATTTCCCTGACACCAGCTGTCAAACACTTGGTGGACCATAACAATTCGCTTACTTTTTTCCTTTCAACTTCATCAATCTCATCTTCTTGCAGCTCTTCTATTTGTTATTTTACCAATAATTAAAGCATTAAAGGTGATACACCATGCATTTAAAAAGTATTTATGTCATATTGTTTATGTCCCAAAAACGTTTTTCAAAAGGTTTGAGGCTAAATTACCACTCCTGAATAGAGAGCCTCTCTCATTTTTGAATGGCTCTGAGCATTTTCAGCTGCAGTACCACCTTTGGCCTGAACTGCGCCACCCCCCAAAAAACATTTTTGAAAAAAAGAAAATTTGAAAAAAAAAAAAAAAAGTTTTTCTTCAAAAACGGCCGTCGATGACGTCAGCGAAGGCAGCAAATCTGGACAGCCTGTTTTGAGAACCCGTGGGATGCTTTTAACCTCCACGTTCCCAAAACCAGAGAAAGACACAATGGTTAGAAATGGGACTTTGTGAGGATAGAAGGTGCTAGTGGGACCCCAAAAAAAGGTTTTAAAATAGGAAAAGTGAAATTTCATGGTGTATCACCTTTAAATAATTAAGAGCCTAATGTTTGTTTGTTTGTCTTTGTCACAGTAATATACAACTGTATGAACACTTCACAGTTTACACTTTGGTGGCATGGTTATTACACGTCATCACACCTATTGTCCAATCAGATTGTGCTATTTGGCCGTTTTATACACCCCCTGTATAACACCCCCTGTCACCACACATCACTACATATCACTACATTCAACATTCTATACTTGTACAGAATGTTGAATGGATAATGCAGTCTACATTCAGTCAGACTCTATGTACGTGTGTGTTTATGTGATGTGTTTCTTGTATGTGTGTGTCCCTTCTTGTGTGTGTGTGTGTGTGTCCCTTCCTGTGTGTGTGTGTGTGTGTGTGTGTGTGTGTGTGTGTGTGTGTGTGTGTGTGTGTGTGTGTGTGTGTGTGTGCGCACGCTTGTGTGTGTGTGTGTGTGTGTGCTTAAGTGTGCGCATTTGCGTGCATGAGCATTGATGAGAGTGTTAGGTCCACTAATAATGCGCACAGTTTTCAGCAGGCCATTTGCATGCTTGGTAAAAGAAATCAATCAATAAATAAACAAGCATAACACTTCCTGTGACATTTTGTCTTGACCTGTCTTGACACTCGCTCCCATCTCCCAGGATCCAGATCAGCCAATACCATCAGTGGTAAGGGTCTAGCTTCATCCAATCACAGTGCTTCGTTCCTTAGCCTCCTCTTGGCTCGGGACAGATTTGCACGTCTCATTTCCTGTAGTTCTTTTGTTTTGTTTGTTTGCATGTTCCATTTAAGTGCCTTTGATTTATTCTTGTATTTTATTATTATTTTCTTTTACAGACCCATCCACAGTCTGAGAAGCTGATTGGTTGGAGTTAAATTATGTCTTGTTACATGTTCAGCCATTTTGTCCAATCCCCACCCTCCTCCTCCCCTCCCCTCCCCAAACAGCACAGCGTGATCCTGGATCGCTACCCAACACCCACCTGTCTGTGTCCCCAAGTAACGTTCCGTTTTGTTTGGTCACTCAAGGCTGAAATCCCGTCTCCACGTCCTGTGACAAAAATCTCCATTGTTAGCCATCAATGGTGTAGCACAGTGTTTCCCAAACAGCGTGCCGGGACCCAATTTTCGGTCACCGATCAATTTTCATGGGTCGCAAACTTTTAAACCTTTTTCATTATGTCAAAAGACATGTCTTATTCAATATTGCTTAAATAGTGGTTAATTCTAACTTTTTGTAAGTTTGGGTCCTGGGGAGACTCCAAATCTTTGGTCTCAGCTGAAAAAGTTTGGGAACCAATGGTAGCGGTTAAGATGTTCACTGTCTCCCTCACAGCTTTCCTACTGTCTCTTACACTATCTCCCTTTCACCTTTCTTACTGTCAGCTTTCCTACCGTCTTTCTCTCCTACACTGTCTCCCTTTCAGCTTTCCTACTGTCTGTCTCTCTTACATTATCTCCCTTTCACCTTTCCTACTGTCTGTCTCTCTTACACTATGCCCCTTTCACCTTTCATACTGTCAGCTTTCCTACCGTCTGTCTCTCCTACACTAGCCTCGGAAACCCAGGCATTTTATTTTGGTGATAGGAAGAAAAAATACTCCTACACTGTCTCCCTCTCAGCTTTCCTAGCATCTGTCTCTCCTATACAATCTCACCCCCTCAGCTTTCCTACCGTCTGTCTCTTGTACACTGTCTCCCTCTCAGCGGTTTTTCTGTGTGTCTCCTTCCATATAGATATCTGTTGATCTTCGTCTCTCTGGTGACAGTTGATAATACATTTTACATCCAGTGAGTTTGATCAAGCTGAAACAGGAATGTGTCATTATTACTAAGTCACAAAGTACGCACAGTAATGTCACAGGTGTGTTTATAAGGGTCTTCAGCTTTGAGCTTCTCCCCAGCATGTTTTTAAAGGTGTTTGTATGTGATCGCAGACATTTTCTAACCTGTGTGTGTGTGTGTGTGTGTGTGTGTGTGTGTGTGTGTGCGTGTGCGTGTGCGTGTGCGTGTGCGTGTGTGTGTGTGTGTGTAGCCGGCAGTCGTTCCACTTCTCCTGGTAAGATCCTGAGCAGTGGCTATGGTCGGGTGTCCCGGGCCAGTGTGTCAGCCTGCAGCACGCCTGGGGAGAAGCGCAGCCGGATCCCCCGCAGCCAGGGCTGCAGCCGAGACCCCAGCCCCAACAGACTGGGACTAGGTAAGACATCTGACCCCAGCCCCAACAGACTGGGACTAGGTAAGACATCTGACCCTAACCCCAACAGACTGGGACTAGGTAAGACATCTGACCCCAGCCCCAACAGACTGGGACTAGGTAAGACATCTGACCCCCAGCCCCAACAGACTGGGACTAGGTAAGACATCTGACCCCAGCCCCAACAGACTGGGGACTAGGTAAGACATCTGACCCCAGCCCCAACAGACTGGGACTAGGTAAGACATCTGACCCCAGCCCCAACAGACTGGGACTAGGTAAGACATCTGACCCCCAGCCCCAACAGACTGGGACTAGGTAAGACATCTGACCCCAGCCCCAACAGACTGGGGACTAGGTAAGACATCTGACCCCAGCCCCAACAGACTGGGACTAGGTAAGACATCTGACCCTAACCCCAACAGACTGGGACTAGGTAAGACCTCTGACCCCAGCCCCAACTGACTGGGACTAGGTAAGACATCTGACCCCAGCCCCAACTGACTGGGACTAGGTAAGACATCTGACCCTAACCCCAACAGACTTGGGACTAGGTAAGACATCTGACCCCAGCCCCAACAGACTTGGGACTAGGTAAGACATCTGACCCCAGCCCCAACAGACTTGGGACTAGGTAAGACAATCACGTCTAACCCAATGAGAGCAAGTCAGTTATCAGTGCAAATTAAAATCTGATCAGATCCGTTGATACGGTGCAGATCAGATCAGGTCAATGTACTTTAGTTCACTTTCAATGACATTTTGGGGTTTATTTTGCCTTTTGCCAATGTGTTTGAAAGCCTTTCTATGAATGATAACCATTTAATTTCTTTCTGACGTGTGGGTTGAATTAATATTAGCTTGTCAAAATGTTACTTCCTGTTTGTATGAACGACTCACTAGTCACTACACAGAACATGCTCTCTCTCTCTTTCTCTCTCTCTCTCTAGCTCTCTCTCTCTCTCTCTCTCTCTCTCCACCCTCTCCCTCTGAATGTCCTCCACCCTTAACACCACCCCTCTAACATCCTCCTGACCGCCCTGGCTTGTGTTGTTTGACCTCCTCTGTTAACATGTCGTTGCTCCTCCTGACAGTGTGCTACAGGCTGTGACGTGTGTGTGTTTTTTACACCGTCTCTAACATGCGCTCCTCCTCAGCCAGGCTGTGTGGTAAATCTCTTCTCCCTGCTGCCTCCTCCTCCTCCCCATGCCGCTCGCTAGCCGGCCGGAGTCGCATCCCGCGTCCCAGCATGAGTCAGGGCTGCAGTCGCGACACCAGTCGCGAGAGCAGCCGGGACACCAGCCCTGCCCGGGGCTTCACACCCCTGGGTGAGTAGCAACATACCGGTCGCTCGTTTGGTCGGTCCACATGGTAACTGGAAGGCTCGCCACCCAAAACACCTTGTTTTTGCAGCAGTGTTGTTTTTGACAGCAAATTTTGACTTAGTTTTAGTCATAGTCTTTTGAATAAAATGTCATTTAGTTTTAGTCATAATTTAGTCACCTGAAAAGTATTAGTTTTAGTCTAATTTTAGTCAACTAAATATCATAAGATTTTAGGCGACTAAATCTACAGTTGATTTAGTCGACTAAAATGTATTTTGGCAGGCCTTGATGGCATCGTAATGACTGATTTTACACTTTTTTGTGTGCTGAAAATAGCAGATCTACAAGCTCACAACGCGTCGCGCTGCGACGCGTTGTGAGCTTGTAGATCGGCTATTTTCAGCACGCAACACCTGAGAGCAACCAAACATAAAATTACTCTCTTCTCCACTAAGTCCCTCCCTAACGTTTTAGTCTAGTTTTTATTTTGTTGACGAAATTGTCAATATATTTAGTCTTAGTTTTAGTCATCACAGCTTAGTTTTAGTTTAGTTTTTATTTAGTTTTCGTCAGTGAAAAAAACATAGTCGACAAACATTTTTCATAGATTTACTGAGGTTAAGTTTTATGATTAAGGTTAGGTTTTGGCACCGTTTTACTGAGGTTACGGTTAGGAATAAGGTTAGGTTCACAGCCCATCCGCACTGCCAGTGCGAAGCAATGAAATCTCATGAAAATGTATTAGTTTCAATGACTATTTGTTTTCAGAAAGTGTGGGTCAGGATTAAGGCCATGTTTACTCGACAACGGTCCTGAGAGAGAACGCAAAATGTCATTGCGCTCTCACATTTTAATCCTTTAATCCTGTTCAGATGGAGACTAAAACGATGTAGTGTGCACACCAGGTCGCTAGGTGGCAGTGTGTGACATCATGTCCTTTCTTGTTTACATAATCACCATGGCAGTGTACAGACTCCACTGCGCTCACTCAAAAATACAGATTTATTATCTTCCGTTTCCAACCCCCGAAAATGCTGTCGTCGTCTGAACGGAAGGCATGTCTGACATTTAATTTTGCGGTTTTCTCTTGGAAACGGCATAGTATAAACGGGGCCTATTAGATGGCATTTTCAGAATCGGCCTCAGTCCTAAAAAAATAATAATTGAAAGATTTAAAGCTTTGTGCATTCGGGCATCCACACAGCTTGGAGAACACATTTGGAAGTTTCCTATTGTACCAACAGAAAAATCCCAGCATCCTCCTCTGCTCCTTGTGTGTCTCTCTGCATGCACTAACGTCCAGTGACAATAATGTCTGCTGCAATGTTCTTCTAAGTTGATGTTTTAACTTGATGTACTGTACTTTTGCATAATGCGACCAAAATGCTGTTGTGTGATATCGTGATAAAAGTTGTGGATGGTCCTTGAAGGGACAGAGAATCTGTCAGATCCGGTGAATGCACGATGCAACAGTTCCTGTCTCCTGCGATGTGACATCGTTAGTCAGATGATCTCAGATCAATACAGAAGGATGTGCTGTTGGTGTAGTTGGTATCGTGGTGAACGATATTTAGTGCAGGGGTCTTCAACAGGGGGTCCGGGACCCCTAGGGGGTCCTCAGAGTTACTACAGGGGGTCCTCCAAATCTTTGAGTGATAGAAAGTCTTTTTTATATTAACCACTTGAACCCTAGCGTCCATATTGTGAGCCACTTTAGCCAAAAATAGCAGATCTACAAGCTCAAGGCTGCGAGGCGTTGTGAGCCTGTAGATCGTCTATTTTCGGCAAAGAGCTTTGGTGTAGAGGGGGAAAAGAGTAGACTAAGTACAGAGTGAAAATTCATTTTTTTTTAAAGTATTGACTGTTCAAGTGGTTAAATATCTGAAAACACAAATTGACATTCCAAAATACACTGATGATTCTGTCAAACAATGAAACTATATGGAATCTATGATAAGGTTGTGGGGGTCCCTGCTTCATCCCTCTCTCAACTAAGGGGTCCGTTGAAGACCCCTGGTTTAGTAGCCTGTTACAGTACCAGTACAGCTGATATCATATATTCTGGTTTGGTTCCAGTGTACCGTATAGTCACTCTAATAGAGTACTGTCCCCTCCCTCAATGTTGTCCTTGTTTGAAATTTGGGGAGAAGGGATAAATTAAATATGACTATGGGTATATACCTCCTCTCTAGCCATTAGGCAGCTGGGACGAGAACAGTCTTAAAAGGATAGTTCACCCAAAAAAATTACTTTTTTCTATTTATTTATTTATTGTCGCATTCCTAAGACAATAATTTGATGACCTGCAGTGGTTCTCAACCTGTGGGTCGGGACCCCCCTTATTTTGCTGGGTCCCCAGATGATTAACTTAATGTGCAATATTTTTTTCTCACTCAACAGTAAACAAACCAACATAAAGTTTAAGTGTATAGAGGGTATCTGCACATTTCCACTGTGACAATTTTAAGGACTTTTTAATACCTCTAAAAGGGCACATTAAACATTGGCCACATTGTCAAATATTAGAGGCAGAAATTGTGAAAATAGCTGATCTACATGCTCACAACGCCTCGCGTTGCGAGGCGTTGTGAGCATGTAGATCTGCTATTTTCACAATAGAAGTGTTAAATACAAAATGGAATGCCTCAGCTCTTAGTGCTCGTCAGGGTGCCCTATTGAGACACAAAGAGCCATATGGGCATTGTTCCCTTTGGAGACACAAAGAGTCTCCGCAAATTATTGACTTAGGATTGCGACAAAAACAAAACAAATATCCATGAATCCTCCATGTCCAAGTCCAGTCCAATCCAAGTAGCAGGTATGAAACAATAATCCATAAATAACAGTGATTTCCCTGATTAATTAGCTCAGCAGTGTGAAAAAGGGCCTCTCTTAAAAATCTTCAAGGTCGTTGTTTAGCTTGTCACTGACCACCAGGGCCTGGGGTTGTCACCCCAACCTTCCTCTCTTCTCCTCCTCCTCCTCCTCTCCTCTTGCTCTTCCTCTCCCCCCCCCCCCCCCCCCCCTCGTCCCCTCCTCCTCCTCCTGTCCGGCAGCCTCTCGACGTCACTCCCGTTCCACCAGTGCTCTCTCCACCGCGGACCCCCATGGCCAGACAGGTGACCTGCATGACCAGACACTACAAAACCCCCCATCCACCATAGCCTCGCCCCCCCCCACATGTCCCACTGTTCTCTTGTTGTTCTCCCTGTTATGTTATGTTGTGTGTGTGTTTGTACGTACCAGCATGCCTCCGTACAGAACACAGTCCATCTTCTTTTCCCTATCTGGAGTGTATTTCTGGTTTTCATCTGGTAGTCTACTGCTGGTTTTCATTCTAGCTGTGAGTCAATGTATCATTAGAGTCCCTAATCTAATCTAGTCCCTAATTTAGGGACTAAACTAGATTAGATTTGCTTGATTTCGCCAGGTGAATTACAGTCGTTTTTTATTCATTTTTTTTCCCCATTTTGACAGATAGTTCATATTAATCTGGACATCGGCTGTCGCATTGTTATGAAATAATAGCAAAACCGGAAGAGGGGTGGTCATGGGTTACATATAACCGGAATTCAATCTTTTTTTTTTTTTTTCCCAAGTGTAACATAACAGTTACCACCAAGTAATATTATGGGACAATGACTTCTAATATTTAGTTCCATAAAGTCAAACACATGCCCTTTTGGTGAAGGTCATATCATATGTGATGGCAAAAGTGTTTTTTGCCATCTTTAAAGGCTCTGCTGCCTTCTACTTTTGGAGGTTCTGGGAACACAGTGTTTTAGCATAAGACACAAGATATGATCGTAGCTGACCATCAAGGGCTTTGTAGGTGAGGTGGTGTATTTTACAGAGAGACAGAGCATAGAAGCTACTTATGGGGGAAATATCTCTATACAGCATTATTCTGGAGTCTTTAACCCATTTAGGCCTGAGCACAATATGACGCAATATTTTATGCTTTAAATATAAAAAAATAGCAGATATACAAGCTCACAGCGCGGCACCGAGTGCCGCGCTGCGAGCTTGTAGATCTGCTATTTTTGAAAAATCATGAAAATTCGAATTTTGACCCGATTCTATAAGTGTCTTTTGAATCCTTCTAAGATTTTTGGAAAAAAACCTATGTTTCTATGTCAGCAATCTGGCCAGCCATCGTCAAAGAAAAGGTCCTTTTCACTTAACTGGAGCTCAGTTAGTCTGTTCTTGAGAGACTACTATGTCAGTGGTTCTCAAACCTTTTCATGTGAAGGACCCCCAAAATGATATTTATTTGGCCACGGACCCCCGTTTCAAAATATCTAGTTCCAGGGACCACCCAGAAGCAAAATTTGAGTTACAAACGTTCGCTTTGAAAATACATATATTCAAAGATTTGCACACATTTTCACAACTTTTTCAAAAATAGCAGATCTATAAGCTCGCAGCGCAGCACTCGGTGCCGCGCTGTGAGCTTGTATATCTGCTATTTTTCACTGGTTAAAGTATTCAATAATTCTAGGCCTAAATGGGTTTAGAGACTTATTGGGGCAGCCTGATAATAGGCAATTGCATTGGTCCAGTCCAGTGTAAAATGTGTGGAGTACGCTTTTCTGCAACTTTTTGAGATGGGGTGTCCTGATTTTTTGCAATGTTGCATACAACATATTGTTGCAACTGTAGGTGAAAAAAGACAGTCCTTGAAATGTGTTTCATGTGTGAGTTGAAAGACCTATGCGGATGAGTGCTACAGTAACTCTGTTTCTCTATGATGGAGTTACAGGCCAGGGTAATTATGCCATCCAGATGATATCATTACATAGATGTGTTTCTATGGTATTTAGGGTCAAGCTGTCTGAGTTTAGTAGCAGAACATTGCAGCTCATCTATGTCTTTATGTCCATAAGACATTCTTGAAGTTTAGTTTATTGATTAGTTCAATCATTGGCTCCTGTTATTGAGAATATGATAATCTGTTTAACAATTCAAATGTGTGGAGTGTTTCCTAATAGTATTACCTAAAGGAATACAGTATGTGGTGAATAGTATTGGAATGCCATGTAAAACTTCACACAATGTGTAAAAAGTTTGGACACCCCTGGTCTAAAAGAATGGCTAAATGAACAGCTAAATAAAGAATGAGACAAAAACAGGACCTTAGTGCTGCATTTGATACCATTGACATCTCGTCCTATTACAGAGACTACAATATGTATTTGGCATTAAAGGAAGTTCTATTTTTTTTTTTAGATCTGTCTATGTTTTTACTAAAAAGCCATTCTTTTAGACCAGGGGTGTACAAACTTTTTTCAAAGGGGGCCACATTAGAAAATATTAAAACACCCAATGGCAGACTATATCTCTACATACATATGCATCGCAATTACAATATTTTAATTTCTATAATCATCAATATTTAATATCAATGGTCTTATGTCGGGTGTGTGCTCTGAATAAAACACAAATAACCCACATGACAATGACCATGACCAAATGTAACCAGACTTAAAAAAATAGCCTTTCTTTTGAACCCTTCTGAATGAAACAACAGGGAACAAGGAATCCCGACAAATTATTATACTATAAAATGTTCTTGTTTGACGGTGCTGGCGGGCCGTTTATAATACAATTTAGGAATGAAGCTGCGCGCCGTAAGAATTTGTCATCGTGCCGCAATTGGCCCCCGGGCCGCCCTTTGGACACCACTAGGATAAATACATAGCAACAACAGCTAGGGTTTAGCCTGCTTCCAGACCATAGACCCCGCCCACTCTCAGAGTGGACTCTCTCTCTGGTCTGGAGCTGAGTACATGAATCGGGATTTATTTTCGGCTGCTCCAATGAGCGCGGGGGGTGGGGGTGGGTCTAACGAATATCCAATCCGCGCAGCAGTTGAAACGATTCAAACAAAGTTCACACACACAGGCAGGCTGAGGAAGGCACACACACACACACACACACACACACACACACACACACACACACACACACACACACACACACACACACACAGGCGCGTTGATTTCACCAAGCTGTTAATGTTGATTACATGTTTCTGGTCGCAGTTCTGTGTGGAAGCAGTCACTGGCACAGACAGAGACACACACACAATCACACACACACTCCGCGACCGTGCGTCGCGTCCACCGTGCGTCTCGACACAGAGATGTTGTGCTCGTCGTCAATCCTGGCGTGAATGTGTTTTTGTCGTTTTGATTTTTGTTAGCATTAATATCAATGTAATTTCTCAGTGAAATTCACTGGAACTGTAAATTGTCTGCCGTGTGTTTGAATCTCAGACCAGATTCATTTTGTCGTTGTTGTCGACGTTTGCTGCTGCAACATTTTTAAATGACCTGCTGGCGGCCTGTGATCTGTGCTGTTGCCATATCTACATTTACAAGTAATATTCATGGTTTTGTGTTGTTTTTTCCTACATGTTTCTTGTGTACGTGAGTCATTTCGTTTGCATGCACCGATGCTTGTGATGTTTATGAAATATTGTTTCGCTCCTCTCTGGATCATTGGTTCACTACCTGGATGGAGATGTTATCCCTCTTATCAGGTCTAGTGTTTGTACCGTCAGAGTCATGGTGCTCCTTATAATTTAATTTAGGACTAGAATTATTGAATGCTTTAAACAATGAAAAATAGCAGATATACAAGCTCACAGCGCGCTGCGAGCTTGTAGATCTGCTATTTTTGAAAAAGTCGTGAAAATGTGTACAAATCTTTGAATATATGTATTTTCAAAGCGAACGTTTGTAACTCAAATTTTGCTTCTGGGTGGTCCCTGGAACTAGATATTTTGAGATGGGGGTCCGTGGCCAAATAAATATCAGTTTGGGGGTCCTTCACATGAAAAAGTTTGAGAACCACTGACATAATAGTCTCTTAAGAACAGACTAACTGAGCTACAGTTAAGTGAAAAGCACCTTTTCTTTGACGATGGCTAGCCAGATTGCTGACATAGAAACATAGGTTTTTCAAAAAACCTTAGAAGGATTCAAAAGACACTTATAGAATCGGGTCAAAATTCTAATTTTCACAATTTTTCAAAAATAGATCTACAAGCTCGCAGCGCGGCGGCAGCGCGGCACTCGGTGCCGTGCTGTGAGCTTGTATATCTGCTATTTTTCAAAAGTTAAAGCATTCAATAATGATACACAATAATGTGTACCCGTTCTAAATGGGTTAAACGTTTGAGAACCCCTATTGTAACTGCATAGCAGACGTGAAGTCCACATACCAGCGCCGACCGTGTGATAAAACAGGTTACTGAAATGGTTCCAAATGTGATGGAACCGATTCCTCGTTCCTCAATGTTGGATCCGGTTCCTCCCGTTTCCGGATCCCAACCCAAATCAGGTTTGATGAATGCGGTACTTTTCTTTCCTTCAGCATCTTTTATCCCCTCATTATGTCACTGTGTTGTAATGTGTTCACTGCCTCTTGTTTCTGTTGGCCACTTAAAGGAGAATTCGACCTAGAGAGTTATTCTTCCTTTCGTCAGCCTCCTTCTCTCCCAAAAAGAGTGGTCCAGATGTATATTTTTTTCCTTCTTCCCCATAAAGCCCCTATCAGAGTCCAAGGTGAAGAGCTATCCACCGCAAATTTTAGGTGGAAAGCTTTCCACCTCAAGTCAGAAAATAAGTGGAGGCCATCATAGTCAGTCACGGTGAAGTCCTATTCACCGTGACTGACCGGTCCAGGTCGACCAATCAGTGAACGGGGTGAAGAGCCTATCTGTCTGAAAGTAAAAACAGAGAGATGTGTCGGGACTCGCGGTGGAAAGCTCTTCACCGCGAGGAATGACGTAACGTTGTAGTTTTATGACTCAAAAAGACTACACCACGGTGGATAGCTCTTCACCGCGGAACCGACTCTGATAGAGGCTTAACAGGCAATCTTGTCCTTTCCTACCTACTCCTGTGGCCCGGTACAGCGCCTGTCAGCGGGCCATGTTGAACGGGAGGAGTAGGACGGAGGCGCTACGTCCTCCCGATGGGGGCTCCTCACTGGCAGGTGGCAGGTGGCACCTAGCCTTGCGTAGCTAGACGAATCTGCTATTGCAAAGAAAAATTGCCCTTAGCAGATTAGGTCTGGCTCCGCTCAGTTATTCAAATATTTCACAGCTCACAAGTCCTAAGGAACCAACCAGTGGCCCAGTATGCAAATGTAGGGCAGGCTTTAGGTCGTGAGAAACCAACCAGGGCCCAGTATGCAAATATAAGGCGGGCGTATCACCTTTGCGCTACTCTGATTGGTTGTTTGAATCTTTAAAAAAAAATGACACAGAAGAACCAGACTAATGTCCACAATGTGATATTGTCTGGCTATACAAGGCTAGCTGGCAACACATACATGTGTGGTGAAGGTTAATTGGCATGAATACAATTGGAGACAGAAGTGGTCAAATATAATTGGTTAATGTTGTTAGAGAGATTTTAAATGTAGAAGTCACAATGCCACTATGGTTGTGTATCTATGTTCACTGTGAAGAGCCTCTGGTCTCTAGTAAGGTATTGTGGTCCTCTTTGTACTCTACTTAACCTCCTTGTGTCTCTCCGCCCTCTTCTACCCCCCCCCCTCCCCAAATCCAGATCGATATGGTTTGATCCACCAGGCTAGAATCTCTGCGTCCGTCAACGCCATGCGGGTTCTCAACACCGGCACCGAGGTGGAGGCTGCGGTGGCCGATGCTCTGGTGAGTCACTAGAAGCTGTGTTTTGTCGAAAGAGCGATACGATCCATTTTGAGGTACGACACACGCAGGGACGTGCTGGCCATCGGGAAAAGCGGGACAACTCCCGAACGGCGGTTCATTCCCGGCCGGTCCAGGCCGGCCATTAGGAAAAAAATAAACTGTTTGCACAAAAGTAAAAAATGTAACTGTTTGCACAAAAGTAGAGAAAACAGCAGATCTACAAGCACACAACGCCTCGCACCGCGAGGCGTTGTGTGCTTGTAGATCGGCTGTTTTCACTAGTTTAAAACATTTTTTAAATGATAAATCCAAAACAAACGGTTTTGGACATACAAGGTTTCCACCCGACAACGACGAAATATAACTCATGTAATTGGCCCACTGGCTTGTCACTTGTCATGATAGAGAGAGATCTCTCTCTCTATAGCGTGCAATGAGGGCCTCTCCAACTCTTTTTCCCGTGCTGAATCAGGGGCCCAGCACGTCCCTGGACACACGCAACTTTTCATTCCAAGTGCTCCGACTTTCCAAATAACCTGAGAGCATATTTCTGAACGCACCCTTTATTTAATTAGTAAAAAGAAAGCTTGTTTGTTTGGATTGAAAACCTGAAATCTGTAAGTCTCTCCATGAAACATGATCGGATAGCCTAGTGCAGTGGTTCCCAAACGTTTTAGATCGAGACCCAAAAGAGAAATTAGACGCTTGCCCAGGACCCAATCTAGTGAAAATACCAGCCTGCAAGCCCCCAAACGTGTCGCTTCACGTCACGCTGTGAGCTTGTAGATCTGCTATTTTCACTACTTAGAGACAATTTAAAAAAGGAAATTCTGGAAGTCGATTTTTTTTCCTTTTATTTTTGAAATAATTGGAATTGTTTTTACTTTTTACTTTTTCAAATCTTTTGAAATAATAATTAATATGTTTGAAATATATATTTAAATATAGGAAACGAAAAGAAAAAAAAGGGAATATTTACTAGCGACATAAAAATGTGTAATTTGGGAAACGGTGGCCTAGTGAATGTGTTCTCCCAAAAATGGTGGTGTTATTAATAGGGCTGTCACAATTATTACATAATCGTCTAGTAAGTAAGTTGTCAAATATGTCAGTAATTTCTTTGTATATTTAGGTTATGTGTCATATCTACCATGTACAACTTCAAAGCCTAAAAGCCAAACAGAAATGTAATTATCAACGACAAAAACACAATTAAATCGTTAATCGCCAATTATTTGAGTGACAATTAATCGTCATGTAAAATGTCATATGGTGACAGCCCTAGTTATTAATCTGTGTTGAATCACCATGCCTCTCTCCTCTTCTCCCCTGGGGTTTTCTGTTTCCATCCCAGCTGTTAGGAGACTCCAGGAATAAGGTAGTAGTCCAGTTTGCTCTCACATCGTGGTCACAGAACCTCACCATCCCACTGACCTGCCGGCTTCATCAAATCCCTCCCCCCTTCTTTAGTTTCACCGTGAATGTTGTTTTAGTTTTTGCATCATGTATTGTATAACCATTGTGTTTGTGTTGTTCTTCATTGTTTTAAGTCAAGACTCACTCTTCCTCCCTGGCTTTTATCATATTTATCTAATTTGTTTAAACCAGTGTTGGGAAAGTTCACTTTCAAAATGAACTAGTTCAAGTTCAAAACTTCTAAAATGAACTAGTTCATTTCATAGTTCATAATTCTACATTTTGAACTAAAGTTCATGGTTCCCCAAAAATGAACTAACTTAGTTCTTTTTCATTCTTTTTTAAACCATAATATTTGTATACTTTTGGCTATTCAAATGTATTTTTTTAGACGTTGCTGCAAGCTATTATTTGTCAAAATTATTGACACAGCCCATATAGAACCACACACAGCAATTATTTCATCCAACTTAACATTGAGGTGCCCATAATATTTAGGTGCCCAGTCTTCCTCACCCAACACTGGTTTAAACTTTATATATGTTTTGAACATAAGTGGCGTGGCGCACGCGTACATGCAAAGTACATTATGTTGATGCTTTATTTTTTAGCGTGAACCATGCACTTTGGTCAACAATGAATGTTGTAAATGTGCTTCATAAGTAATGTATGATTTGATTTTATTTGATGCCGAGTCATCAAATGCATCAATGTAAACCAATGTTCAGCCAAATTGAACGTGATGTGATTTTGCCACAGAGCTGGAAGCTCCACCCCTTTGCTTGCATAGAATGGAAGCTAATGGGAGGTGATTTCTTCAGTTGTGCATCATGTGTGAACATAACCTAGTCCATGTTGTTTTTATTGTTAAGAGGAAAACCTTTTCAACCTAAATCCCATTGTTCTAATACAGTATAAGGGCAATAATAGCCCTACGTGGCCAGACTATATGATCCCCAGGCTAAATAATATAGTGTGGCAAAAATATACGGTTTCACTGGAAAATGTTGACATGCACTCAATGATATTAACTCTTTTGCCGCCATAGGTTGTTTACAGTCTGCTCACGGCCATCAAAGTAGCTTACCTTTGCGAATGTATAGAAAAATAGCCATCCATTATTTCTTATCGCAGTGAAAAAACCCACAACAGTATGGGGGCCGCCATTACGGAGCAAGAGGCCCCCCTCCTCCCCCTCTGTTTGCATCAGTTTTCAGACATCTATCTATAAATGCGAGAAGTCTCTGCGTGTGTGTGTGTTTGTAATCCGCGTATCTCGAGAACCGTTCGTCCCACCGGCTTCAGATTCGGCACGCGCGTTCCCCGCCGCGGCACGGAGTGCAGTGCCGGGTCTCGACCCGACCCGACGCGCGGTTTTCCCAAACCGGCGCGAAACGTTCGGAATCTCCTTATGCGGGGTTGATTGTTGACATCAGGCTGTTTCTGAGGAAATCGGCGAAAGCTCTGACTCATTGTGACATCACTTCATAAAAGGCTCTGACATCACGTACGCCACATGAGTCAACAAAAAATCTCTGTGAGTGTGTATGTATGTAGGTAATCCACGTATCTCGAGAACCGTTCGTCCCACGGGCACGCGCGTTCTCCATATGGGCATAAAATGAATGCCCCCATATGAGAACCGTTCGTCCCACGGGCACGCGCGTTCCGTCCCACGGGCACGCGCGTTCTCCATATATGGGCATAAAATGAATGCCCCCATATATGGGCATAAAATGGATAAAGGGACACAGACAGACAGATTCAGAGATCTCCGAGAACCGTTCGTCCCACGGGCACGCGCGTTCCGTCCCACGGGCACGCGCGTTCTCCATATATGGGCATAAAATGAATGCCCCCATATATGGCCACGGCACGGAGTGCAGTGCCGGGTCTCGACCCGACCCGACGCGCGGTTTTCCCAAACCGGCGCGAAACGTTCGGAATCTCCTTATGCGGGGTTGATTGTTGACATCAGGCTGTTTCTGAGGAAATCGGCGAAAGCTCTGACTCATTGTGACATCACTTCATAAAAGGCTCTGACATCACGTACGCCACATGAGTCAACAAAAAATCTCTGTGAGTGTGTATGTATGTAGGTAATCCACGTATCTCGAGAACCGTTCGTCCCACGGGCACGCGCGTTCTCCATATGGGCATAAAATGAATGCCCCCATATGAGAACCGTTCGTCCCACGGGCACGCGCGTTCCGTCCCACGGGCACGCGCGTTCTCCATATATGGGCATAAAATGAATGCCCCCATATATGGGCATAAAATGGATAAAGGGACACAGACAGACAGATTCAGAGATCTCCGAGAACCGTTCGTCCCACGGGCACGCGCGTTCCGTCCCACGGGCACGCGCGTTCTCCATATATGGGCATAAAATGAATGCCCCCATATATGGCCACGGCACGGAGTGCAGTGCCGGGTCTCGACCCGACCCGACGCGCGGTTTTCCCAAACCGGCGCGAAACGTTCGGAATCTCCTTATGCGGGGTTGATTGTTGACATCAGGCTGTTTCTGAGGAAATCGGCGAAAGCTCTGACTCATTGTGACATCACTTCATAAAAGGCTCTGACATCACGTACGCCACATGAGTCAACAAAAAATCTCTGTGAGTGTGTATGTATGTAGGTAATCCACGTATCTCGAGAACCGTTCGTCCCACGGGCACGCGCGTTCTCCATATGGGCATAAAATGAATGCCCCCATATGAGAACCGTTCGTCCCACGGGCACGCGCGTTCCGTCCCACGGGCACGCGCGTTCTCCATATATGGGCATAAAATGAATGCCCCCATATATGGGCATAAAATGGATAAAGGGACACAGACAGACAGATTCAGAGATCTCCGAGAACCGTTCGTCCCACGGGCACGCGCGTTCCGTCCCACGGGCACGCGCGTTCTCCATATATGGGCATAAAATGAATGCCCCCATATATGGGCATAAAATGGATAAAGGGACACAGACAGACAGATTCAGAGATCTCCATATATGGGCGTGAAATGGACGCAAATAGACAGATATCTCCATATATGGGCATATATGGGCAGACGTACGCCACATGAGTCAACAAAAAATCTCTGTGAGTGTGTATGTATGTAGGTAATCCGCGTATCTCGAGAACCGTTAGTCCCACGGGCACGCGCGTTCTCCATATATGGGCATAAAATGAATGCCCCCATATGAGAACCGTTCGTCCCACGGGCACGTGCATTCTCCATATATGGGCATAAAATGAATGCCCCCATATATGGGCATAAAATGGATAAAGGGACACAGACAGACAGATTCAGAGATCTCATACGGCATAAAGGGACACAGACAGACACACAGACAGACGGATACAGAGATCTCCATAAATGGGCATAAAATGGACGCAAATGGCATATATGGGCATAAAATGTACGCAGAATCACAAAGATCTCCATATACGGGCATAAAGGGACACAGACAGACAGATTCAGAGATCTCCATATATGGGCGTGAAATGGACGCAAATAGACAGATATCTCCATATATGGGCATATATGGGCATAAAATGGACCCAGAACTATATCTGCAGTGATCTCCATATATGGACATAAAATGGACGCTGACAGACAGACAGATAACAGATATCTCCATATATGGGCATAAATGGACACAGGCAAACAGATGGTCAAAACGGGTCCTATGACAACAGGTATAATGGGGTTTGCATTAAAGGGCGGGGCATTCATTCCCTATTTACGTTGTTCCGAGTTGGCCAGGTCGCCGACTAGACGCTGGGCCGCCCGAAGGGCGGCCCAGCTTCTAGTAATAATAATAATAATACAACTTAATTTGTATAGCACCTTTCATGCTGCTCAAAGTGCTTTACAGAGCAGAAGATGAAGCACAAGTGCTTAACTGTTCTGCCGCCGTTGACAGTCCTCACCGTCATTGAAAGGGTACCATGGCGCCGTTGACGGTGAGGACTGTGAATCTTACTGTATATACAGTAAAGATATTATTACTTACTTAATGTCGCTCCGGTCCCGCTCGCATCGGTAATGTCGGCGATTTGTTTACAACGCATGTTGGGCGTGCACGCGAAGTGAAGCTCCTCAATGTTAAGTCAATGGAGAGGCCCATAAAGAAACTTCATTTAAACAAAATAGCCATTTTGAGACATTTTGCAGCAGATCTAAATGTAAACAAGGCACAAGGCAGGGCGCAGCCATCTTTCCTCTTCTTGTCCCACACTGTCATGTGACTAGATGACGTAATCGTTGCCGTCAAGTGATAATCCAAAAAAACAAAAACAACCCCCTTCCAGCCCTTCAAAATAATAGCGGCGGCCTATGGAGGAAACCGCGTGGCACCGAGGCACCAAGCAACCTTCAGATTAAGAGGCACTAATTGTGTTAACAGAGAAAACAATACAGAATAAAAAGAAATAATTCATTACAATGATTACAATAAAGCAGAAAAAATAAAAACATAAAACATTGAAGAACAATTTCAGAACAGTGCGGACGAAAACCACCAAAGAAGTGATCCCGCCGCCATTATTGTTTATGTGCACTCCAGATTTGAGACTAACGGTACGCGGCTGCTACTGTACACACCCGCGCCACCCCTCATCTGCTTACAGTGCTCAGACAGGTAAAAGAACAAATGCTCGTTATGTTGCGGCGGACACGTGAAACAAAGAACGAGCTCTCGTTTAGCAGTAAAAGAGTTAAATGACTCTTGACATGAATGTTTTGTGACATCAACATTGTACAGAAATACACCGAAGACATAGGGTCTTTTTTTTGCCACACTATATTATTGATCTCCTCACAATGGGACACGGTTTTCCTTAAAGTTCCAACCGTCTCATTGCATTTCTAATCAAGATCTTTGCTTACTTCTGATCTTTGATCAACAGAAAAAAGGGCATTATTTCTTTCAATTATGTTTGGGAAATTGCCTTCTCAAATTGAACAGCACAAAGAAAACCAATGTTTTGATGGCCTCAGGTGTTGCCTCAGGGCGGAACGTGAGCTCCACCTTTTAACCCGCCCCCAAAACCTCACAGCGTTGTCCCTCTTGTGTCCACAGAGGAAGCCTTTGAGGCGGCGGTACGAGTCTCCGGGGATGTACTCGGACGACGACGCCAACAGCGACGCGTCCAGCGCCTGCTCCGAGAGGTCGTACAGCTCCCGCAACGGAGGAATCCCCCACTACCTCCGCCAGACGGAGGACGTGGCCGAGGTGCTCAACCACTGCGCCAGCTCCAACTGGTCTGAGAGGAAGGAGGGTCTACTGGGTCTCCAGAATCTGCTCAAGAGTCAAAGAATACTCAGGTAAGTTGTGCACCGTACTGGTTCCCAACAGTGTTGATTTCGTCGACTAAAACTATGACGAAAAATGTGTGTCGGCTGCGTTTTTTTCACTGACGAAAACTAAATAAAAACAAAGCTGTGATGACTAAAACTAAGACTAAATATATTGACGATTTCGTCAACAAGATTTTGGCCTGCCAAAATACATTTTAGTTGACTAAATCAACTGTAGATTTAGTCAACTAAAATCTCATGATATTTAGTTGACTAAAATTAGACTAAAACTAGGAGACTAAATTATGACTAAAACTAAATTAGATTTTCTTCAAAAGACTATGACTAAAACTAAATCAAAACTTGCTGTCAAAAACAACACTGGTTCCCAAACACTGGGTCGGGACCCATCTGTGGGTCGCAGACACATGAATTTTTTGTTTCCTACATTTTGTCAAAACATTTGAAAAAAACTTTCCCCCAAAAGCTAAGATATTCATGAATAAGAATAAGTATATAAGATTTATTTTTTAAGTAATATAATTAGTAAAGAAACAAAAAATCTAAGAAAATTCCATAAATTAGAAAACAAATGTTTGAGAGGTAGTGAAAATAGCCGATGTACAAGCTCACAACGCGGCGCGAAGCACCACGTTGTGCGCTTGAAAATCTGCTCTTTTCACTAGTTTGGGTCCCGGGAAAACGTCTAATCTCTCTTTGGGTCTCGACCCGAAAAGTTTGGTAACCACTGCTGTACACTGTATGTCTGTATCATCTGCTAAAGAAGGCAGACATAGTGCCGCGGAGTCACAATGGAACAGGATTCACATCAAACAAACAATGTGAAGTGTTTTAAGTGTAGACATGCACATAATCTTATAATATCTGTTAATGTTATGTCCGGCAAGTGAATGCTTTCCCAACCAACCAATTGAGTTGGGAACACTGCTACTGTAAGTACTGTAGGGCTATAGAAAGAGCACTATTCCACCCCATTGACTGGGGACATTTGGATGTAATTCCTTTCCATTTAATGCGGTGCTTCATTTTAGATCGGGTGGTATGGCAGTGGTTCTCGAACGTTTTAATTTCAAGGACCCCCGTTACTCTGAGAGCGTACAGATGAAACCAAAGGGACCCATAATAGTCCATGGGCCAGACGGGTTGTCGGTATCAAAAAGGTGGCAAAGGTTACCATGCATTTTTGAAAAGCTCTATATCTGTAGATTATATTTTGGTATGATAACCCTTTCTTAGACCCAGCTAAATTGGTGTTATCAGCCGCTGGAGTTGGTGTCCCATTAACTTTACATTACAGGGAAAATAAGCAAAAAAATTATCTGCTTTTAGTAGCATAAGAGGGGTGTCAGGGGTCAAACTAGGGGTTTGTCATGATGCTGAATCCATTGCAAGCATCTGTTTTGCACAAACAACATTCCTTGGGCTAAAAAGACTATGGTTTAGTGATGAAAAGTGATGAGTCATCACTTTTGTGGGGGCTGTTTTAGCCCCAGGAATGTTTTTCGTGCTAAACAGATGCTTGCAATGGATTCAGCATCATGAAAACCCCCTAGTTTGACCCCTCTTATGCTACTTAAAGCAGATTAATTTTTTGCTTTTTTTCCCTGTAATGTAAAGTTAATGGGACCAACTCTAGCGGCTGATAACACCAATTTAGCTGGGTCTAAGAAAGGGTTATCATACCAAAATATAATCTACAGATATAGAGCTTTTCAAAAATGCATGGTAACCTTTGCCACCTTTTTGATACCGACAACCCGTCTGGCCCATGGACTATAAGGGTCTGTTTGGTTCCATCTGTACACTCTCAGAGTTAAAGACTTATTAACCCATTCAGAACGGGTACACATTATGGTGTATTATTATTTTATGCTTTAACTACTGAAAAATCTCAGATATACAAGCTCACGTGCCGCGCTGTGAGCTTGTAGATCTGCTATTTTTGAAAAATCATGACAATTTGAATTTTGACCCGATTCTATAAGTGTCTTTTGAATCCTTCTAAGGTTTTTTTGAAAAACCTATGTTTCTATGTCAGCAATCTGGCTCGCCATCGTCAAAGAAAAGATCCTTTTCACTTAACAGTTAACAGCTCAGTTAGTCTGTTCTTGAGCGACTACTATGTCAGTGGTTCTCAAACCTTTTCATGTGAAGGACCCCTGTTAAAAAAATATTCATATCTCAAAATATTATAGTTCCAAGGACCACCCAGAAGCAAAATTTGAGTTACAAACGTTCGCTCTAAAGATGCATGTATTCAAAGATTTGCACACATTTTCACGACTTTTTTTCAAAAATAGCAGATCTACAAGCTCGCAGCGCGGCACTCGGTGCCGCGCTGTGAGCTTGTATATCTGCTATTTTTCAATAGTTAAAGCATTCAATAATCAATAAATGGGTTAAGGTCTTCAAGGAACCCTGTGGGTCCCTGGACCCCACTTTGAGGTCGATACCAGACCCACTGACGTCTGGCGTTGTGTGTCGTTTTTGCCCACAGCCGAGTGGAATTGAAGAGACTTTGTGAGATCTTCACCAGGATGTTTGCAGATCCACACAGCAAGGTACTGTCTTGAACTCTGTCTTTATTTTTCTAAATCATTCATGCAATGTACTGTACGGCTTGAGTTTAACAGTAATATAAGAAACACAATGTTAAGTAATGTATGTGTCTGTCTGCTGTTATCTGTTTGAAACTAACTGTATATCTCTTGTTTGTTGCATGGTCTCACTTGGCGTGGATTTAACTGCAGCGAGTAAGTGTGTATTTTAAAACATTATTAAACATTACTGACTAGACAAGACCAGCATGAACTGTTTTCAGTTTTATTTCAGTTAATGTATGTTGGAGAGGTATCCATAGTACAAAATGTTTGAAAATAGCAGATTGCGATAATCAAAATCCATTATCCTGGGGCGGAACATTTGCCAAAAAATATCAGATCTACATTTTCTTTGGCAAAGCCATTTGATAGTGAAAAAAGACTGTATCGAGTACATATGTTATGAGTACCTTTTACCAATTCTAGAGGGTTTAAGTGGTACCAGATATGCAGCTCGGCAAATAAAAGGTGAATTGATCCCAGTGCATGATGGAGGACGATATCAAGATAAATTAACACTTTTGTTGCTATCAATTAAATCTCTTTGAAAGTCTGCAATGCCATGGTCTCCATAGACTTCCATGTAATTCATAGTGCACGGATCATGCACTCCCATGCCTAATCATGCGTGCACGCTGTTCACAGCTTTCAAACAAAAAGAATCCGCTTGGAAATCCGTTCAGGCATTCATGAGATATCAGTCATTATGTTTTTACATTATGTAAACAAACATGGCTGCCATGTTTGAAAGATGGGGTTGGTATGGGGGTTAAACATGCAATTTCGCGATCGCGATCATGCCTAATACATTTTTTGAGGTCCAAAAAAGATTTTAGTTTTTTTTTTTTTTTACGGCCCAAACTCGGGAAACTCGGGGTTGGCACCAAACAGGTTAAAACTCCATGATACGATTATCTTGAGTGTTTTCTATCACGATAAACGATAATATCGCTTATCGTCCCATGCCTATGTAGGTGTTCAGCATGTTCCTGGAGACGCTGGTGGACTTTGTCACGGTGCACCGAGAGGACCTGCAGGACTGGCTCTTTGTGCTGCTCACCCAGCTGCTGAAGAAGATGGGCGCCGACCTCCTGGGCTCCGTGCAGGCCAAGGTCCAGAAGGCTCTGGACATCACCAGGTACAATACATCAGTGTTTCTCAACCTTTTCAGGCTGCGACCCCCAAAATAATCATATTTGAACTGGGGACCCCCCCCCCCCCACCCTGACGAGCACTTGGAGTTGAGTTGAAGCCTTACGTTTTGTATAACACGGTTCTATTGCGAAAATAGCGTTGCGAGGCGTTGTGAGCATGTAAATCTGCTATTTTCACAATGTCTGCCTCTAATATTTGACAATTTGGCCAATGTTTACTTTGTCATTTTAGAGGTATTAAAAAGTCCTTAAATTGTCACTTAAGAAATGTGCATAAACCTTCTATACACTTAAACTTTATACTGGTCTACTCTGTTTACTGTTGAGAGAGAAAACAATGGGTTCGTTCGGAAATGCAGTGCGTGGCGCACCGGTGTGTTGAGTGCACGCACTGACCGACCCTACTCAGAAGATGGGGTTTGGCGGTGTGGTGCGGCAGTGCGGTGTTTTGATTGGTTGGTTTTCATGGCCATGTCTCAAACGCTTCTCAGCTGTGAACAATGGAGGAAATTACCGAAAAATGCAGCATTTGCAGCTTAATTGGTCGTTTGGGCTTGATAGTTTCACACGCATCAACGTGAAAACTAACAGCAGGTATGCCAATGCTATGAATTACATCTCCTTATCAACATAATATCAACATTACGTTAGCATACTTAGCAACTGCTGCTTTTCAGAAAGTTTGCCTTCAGAGTTCAGAGTGAAAAAGCACACAGCTGCCTCTTAAAACTGGTCGTTCGTAAATAAGCCACACTGAACGCACTCTCCAACGTCACGCCCACTGCACTCACTACACTGAGCACACACCCGGTGCGGGTTTCCGAACGCACCCAATGTTGCACGTTAAGTTAATCATCTTTTGCGATAATCAAAATATCCCCAACATCCATTATCCTGGGGCAGAACATTTGCCAAAGAAATAGCAGATCTACAAGCTCACGTCTCGTGAGCTTGAAGGTCGGCTATTTTTTGGCAAAAGTATTTGGTAAAGAGTGAAAAAAAAAGTGTGTTATTTCCAGGTCCGTTTTTACCAATTATAGAGGGTTTAAGTGGTACCGGATATGCAGCTGAGCTCGGCAAATAACAGCTCTGCACAATAACGTTTATCCGGAAAGAAAAAAACAAAGTCGGACAAGTAAGTCTAGTTGCCCTGGGCAGATCTACAAGCGATTGCCCCGGTTGCCCTAACAGGGCATTATACAGGACTAGAAGTCCTGCATAATTAGTTTTACTCTCAGTTAACAGGTCCTGTTTCCTGTCTGATTGACTGATTGATTCTACTTCCTCTTTCCTCTCCAGGGAGTCGTTCCCCTTCGACCAGCAGTTCAACATCCTGATGAGGTTCATTGTAGACCAGACACAAACCCCCAATCTCAAGGTAGACCATACTGTACTCTACAATGTATAGTACCAAACCCTCAATCTCAAGGTAGACCATACTGTACTCTACAATGTATAGTACCAAACCCCCAATCTCAAGGTAGACCATACTGTACTCTACAATGTATAGTACCAAACCCTCAATCTCAAGGTAGACCTACTGTACTTTACAATGTATAGTACCAAACCCTCAATCTCAAGGTAGACCTACTGTACTTTACAATGTATAGTACCAAACCCTCAATCTCAAGGTAGACCATACTGTACTCTACAATGTATAGTACCAAACCCCCAATCTCAAGGTAGACCTACTGTACTTTACAATGTATAGTACCAAACCCTCAATCTCAAGGTAGACCTACTGTACTTTACAATGTATAGTACCAAACCCTCAATCTCAAGGTAGACCATACTGTACTCTACAATGTATAGTACCAAACCCCCAATCTCAAGGTAGACCTACTGTACTTTACAATGTATAGTACCAAACCCTCAATCTCAAGGTAGACCTACTGTACTCTACAATGTATAGTACCAAACCCCCAATCTCAAGGTAGACCTACTGTACTCTACAATGTATAGTACCAAACCCCCAGTGTCAAGGTAGACCTACTGTACTCTACAATGTATAGTACCAAACCCTCAATCTCAAGGTAGACCTACTGTACTCTACAATGTATAGTACCAAACCCCCAATCTCAAGGTAGACCTACTGTACTCTACAATGTATAGTACCAAACCCCCAATCTCAAGGTAGACCATACTGTACTCTACAATGTATTGTACCAAACCCCCAATCTCAAGGTAGACCATACTGTACTCTACAATGTAGTACCAAACCCCCAGTGTCAAGGTAGACCTACTGTACTCTACAATTTATAGTACCGCAGAACAATATCACTATAGTACTCTACAATGTAATCATATTTGAACTGGGGACACCTCAAAAGAATCATGTTTGAACTGGGGACCCCCCCCCCCCCACACCACGACAAGCCCTTGGAATTGTAGGAGTTGAGGCATTACATTTAGTTTGACTCGGTTCCACAGTTGAATATTGTGAAAATAGAAGATCTACAAGCTCACAATGCCTCGCCGTTGTGAGCTTGTAGATCGGCCTTTTTCAAAATGCTTGCCTCTTATTCATATTACATTTGACAATGTGGCTATATGTTTGATAATTTTATAGTTTGTTGATTTATTTTGATGCAGTTATGGTCTTTTTACATTTCATTAGATTTTTTTTTACGGGGGACCAACCCTAAAATGATGTGGTTTTACAGGTTTACAGAGTTGATATACAGACTGTGTGTGTGTGTGTGTAGGTGAAGGTGGCCATTTTGAAGTACATTGAGTCGCTGGTGCGTCATATGGATCCCACAGACTTTGTGAACTCCAGCGAGACACGTCTGGCCGTGTCTCGTATCATCACCTGGACCACGGAACCCAAGAGCTCTGAAGTCAGGAAGGTACGTAGACATCCTGTCACTTCTGATGATGTCACCAAGGTACACTTCCTGTCACCTCTGACATCATCAAGGTAGCGTTCCTGTCACCTCAGATGTCACCAAGGTACAGTAGGTACACTTCCTGTCAGCCGAGGTGCCAGGAAAGCAGACTTATTATAGGTGTATTAAACATGATTTAATGCTTGGCAAAGTGAGCTATATAGTCCGGCTGTCCCTGAGGTGGGGTATGACATTTCCTACAAAGTTTATTATTTTATTGGCCTAAATTGTCTATATACATACACTACAGTCATGAATCCACCGGCTGACCGCCTGTCAGCATTGTGCAATTTCTTTTATAGGGGGTAAAAGTTTGGGTCCCATTCTCTTACTATACACTATACTATAGAGGAAAAAAGGAACCCCAAAAATCTGCTTTAAGTAGCATGTGAGGGGTCAAACTAGGGGATTTAATGATTCTGAATTCATTGCAAGCATTGTTTTGCATGAAAAACATTCCTTGCGCCGTGTTACTAAAAACAGCCACACAAAACTAAGGTTTAGTAGACAGCATTTACTCATAAAGACATGAAAAGTGATGAGTCATCGCCAGCATAAAGACATGAAAAGTGATGAGTCATCGCCAGCATAAAGACATGAAAAGTGATGAGTCATCACTTTTCATGTCTTTATGCTGAGTAAATGCTGTCTAAATGAGGTTATCGCTAAGCTAACTGCACACAGACATCATTACTCGGGCTTATGCAATAATCTGTGATGTAGAAATATTGTATGCCTCCGCTTGGCAGACAGCCATGGCTGTGGTATTATGTTTTCGGGTAGACAGATGGACGGACACAGGGGTCAGCAATATGTCCGTACACGGACAGATGTGTCCGTGGCAAATGTTTTATTTCGTTTTTACATAACATCATAATGTTTTGATCTCAAGACCCTGAATTACTGATTGTCAGTCTCCAGGTTTGCTTCAGAATATGTGTGACACTGATTTACTATGACACTATGGCACATTCGGACTCCGCTACGATAGTACAGTGGTTAGCAAACTTTTATTTTATTTTCAAGAACCCCCATAACTCTTGAGTGTGTACAAATGGAACGGGTCCATTTGGTTCGATTTGTACACTCAGAGTTACAGACCTGCGGTGGTGGAATACCTGCAGTGTAGAAATACTCTGTTACAAGTAAAACAACAACAAGTAAAAGTCCGGAATTCAAAATGTACTTGAGTAAAAGTACAAAAGTATTGGCATCAAAATATAATTAAAGTATCAAAAGTAAAAGTACAAAATGTTTGAAAATAGCCGATCTACATAGCTCACAACGCGTTGTGAGCTTGTAGATCGGCTATTTTCAAATAGCCTAGGTATAAAATATGGCTAAAGTGGATTAATGTATGTTTTATAATATAATCATTTATATCTTTACACCACTGCAGACCTGTAATGGTCATTTAGGGTTAGCCCTTTGTGCGTTTCTGTACATCTTTTTGTCCGCTCATTTGCATTTCCATGGCAAAAAAAATCTATTTTGACAAAAATGTGCATCACAAGCCAGCATGGTGACGACCAGTGGTGTAAAGTAACTAAGTACATTTACTTAAGTACTGCACTTAAGTACACTTTTGAAGCATTTGTACTTTACTTGAGTATTTCCAATTTTCAAGACTGTTATTTTTACCACTACTTCTCGGATCTATATATATATATATATATATATATATATATATATATATATATATATATATATATATATATATATATATTACTTCCACTACAATTATTTGAAAACTTTAGTTACTAGTTACTTTGCAGACATAAATTATAATATTATAAAACATACATAAACCACTTTAGCCCTATTTCATACCTAGGCTGTAGATCTTGCTATTTTCAAACATTTTGTACTTTTACTTTTGGTACTTTAACTACATTTTGATGCCAATACTCTCATACTTTTACTCATGTACATTTTGAATTCTGGACTTTTACTTCACACCAAAATACCTATGAAAGTGGAATCCGCGTTCCGCCAATGCATTTCAATGAGAGTGAAGTGGTTTCATGCCAGCAGAGGATTTCTGCAAAAAAAAACGCTTCACTCTCATTGAAATGCATTGGCGGAACGCGGATTCCACTCTCACAGGTATTTTGGTGTGAGGGCACCCTAACGGAGTACATCTGCAGTGCAGTATTGATACTTTTACTTAATTGAGTACTTTTCCCACCACTGGCGACGCGACCCCCGGGCGGACGGGAGTGCGAGGGTTCAAGTGGCTCGGCGCGGCCGAGCGCAGACACACGTATGTCTGTCTGTCTGCACACTCTAATCAGCACCATGGCTGTGGTGTTTGTTCAGCGGCAGGTTGTAAACTCTGATAATGGCGCTGTTTCTTTCCGAACGGCCTTGGCTCCAACCGGGTCTGTTCTCTGCTGCCCCGTTCCTCTCTGGCTGTTTGTTTTTCCAATACTGTCCTTCCAAATGAAGTCATTCACCTACTTTTTTTTTAACCCGTTTAGGCCTAGAATTATTGAATGCTTTAACCGGTGGGAAAAATAGCAGATATACAAGCTCACAGCGCGGCACCGAGTGCCGCGCTGCGAGCTTGTAGATCTGCTATTTTTTGAAAAAGTCGTGAAAATGTGTGCAAATCTTTGAAATATATGTATTTTCAAAGCGAACGGTTGTAACTCAAATTTTGCTTCTGGGGGTGGTCCCTGGAACGAAATATTTTGAGATGCGGGTCCGTGGCCAAATACATATCATTTTGGGGGTCCTTCACATGAAAAGGTTTGAGAACCACTGACATGGTAGTCTCTCAAGAACAGACTAACTGAGCTCCAGTTAAGTGAAAAGGACCTTTTCTTTGACGATGGCTAGCCAGATTGCTGACATAGAAATATAGGTTTTTCAAAAAATCTTAGAAGGATTCAAAAGACACTTATAGAATCGGGTCAAAATTCTAATTTTCACGATTTTTCAAAAATAGCAGATCTACAAGCTCGTATATCTGCTATTTTTCAATAGTTAAAGCATAAAATAATGTGTAATAATGTGTACCCGTTCTGAATGGATTAAACTTGAGGGTGGGAGGGGGGCGGTGTTTCAGGTCAAAGTTGAAAGGTGTTTGAGTGTGTTCTCAATGATTCTTCTCTCTACTACTACACACATCTCACCATCACATCACACATCTTTTTTTATTCCACCGCTGCAATATTACTGTTGCTCTGCAGATCTAGAACATTAATGCAAAACATACACATATTTATACTGTATAATACCGTAGGACAGGTTAACTCATTGTGTGCCATTCACGAGTATTCTCGTGATATATTAGCGCATCCCACAGTGCCAATCACGAGAATACTCGTGATTTAAAAAAAAAAAAAAAAAAAAAAAAAAAAACTTTTTTTTTAAAATTTTTTTTAAAAAATTTTTTTTTTGGACCCCATCAAATCTAGTGAACATGATTTCAATCGCGATTTTGCATGTTCCACCCCCATACAACCCCCATACAACTCAGGTAGCAGACCTCCAAGCTCACAACAGTGTAAAACACAACGGCTATTATCTCAAGAATGCCTGAACGGATTTCCAATCGGTTTTTTTTGTTTGAAAGCTGTGAACAAACTGCACAAATCCACCCCAATGCAATCCAGGATTGCATTGGATTTTTTAGAGCTCATTCTTCTCTGTTTTTTTCCCATGCATGAGGTGTGCAAGGGTTAATCATGGCTAAGTTGACGAAAATAAGGCTTTTAAAATGCTTGGTAGCCAATAGCTAACTTCAAGCTAACTTCATCCTCTTCCTGTACATGCACAAAGGAAAGTGTTCAGGCAAGTCATGGCTGCAGGGCTTCTGCATATACCAGCATATCTCTATGGGAAAGTCTCTAGCACTCTGGACACCCTCTAGTGGTGAAAGGGTGGCATTAAATGAGTTAATCTACCCAGCAGCAAGTAGAGTAATTAAAGTAGAGTAATCAGCACCACCCTTTACCAGCTGTAACATTAAAATGACGAATGCATTAATTAAAATGACTAATTACAGCCCCAATATGATCGCGAAATGGGCCATTATGCACAATAAGTACTTTTACATTTGCTAATGTTAGCATATTTTAAAGGGAGAAAAATCGGAGTGGTACTTCCACTCCGATTTAGTAAATCTATATTTTCTGCTATTTTCACTTTTAGCCTAGCATCTTTCTAATTTATATTTCTTTGATTTTCTTTCATTCATTTATGAAATTCTATTGAAACTTTTTGAACTTGCAGTTAATTTGTGAAGTATTGAGAAATAGAGGGTCTTTTTAAATGTTTTGAAATGGCAATAATTCAAAACTAAAAAACTAAAAAAACTAAAGGCATATTTAAGAATTAAGAATGCCTTCCCGAACCCACAGAAGGGTTCCGGCCCACTGTTTGGGAACCAGTGGACTAGAGGGGTTTAACCCTGCAAGACCCGAATTAATTTCTACTGGCCAAAAAAAAAAAATAAAAAAAAAAATCAGATGCTGTTGTAGGAGTCCTAATCACAGGAAAATGTAATGTAAAAAAATTAATAATGTTTTTGTAAGGTTTTATAGCCATAAATCATAAATCATGCTCTAATTAGCATTTTGGGGATCTTTTTCACAATAATAACATATGCACATGTTCTAGACATTCTAATGATCACGAAAAAAAATATTACAGGCATTTTACTTATGTTTTAGTGAGGAATAGCTTCAGTTAAAAAGTGAGATGTTGTTCGTCCAGACGCTGGAATTTCAACTTCTCTGGGAGGTGTGAATGTCACTCTCTGTGGGGGGTATTTATATGCATATATCGTGGCCAATGGCATTGTAATACTAAACAATAGGATTTAATGGTGATGTTAATGTGAAAAAAGAACAGGAAAACTAACTATAAAATCTTTTTAAAAATGATTTAAAAAATGTTGCCAAAAAGCAACGCTGGGCCTTGCAGGGTTAAGTGGTTAACATGAGTCATTGTGCCCTGCCCGACCTGCCCCAGACGCTTCATAGCTGGGTGAGTGAAGAGCTGGCTGCTGCCGTTGCTGCTGCCGTCGATGATAACCAGGAAGAGAGGCGTAAGCAGCAGGTAGACCCCGCCCCTTTCTCAGACAGACAGCCGCCACGCACCGAGCACGCAACCAACGCCCCTGCCGTGCCCGTGTTTGCTAGCTCGCCCGACTACCGTCTAACTGCTACGTACCTGTGAAAAAAACTGCAGTTTGGCAACCTCTCACTCAACTCTCTTATCTTTTTCTGTTCTTTTTGTAATGCTCGTTTGCTGTAATAATAACCCTAGGAAACAGTGTCCTAACTTTAGGGTTGATTGCCAGCCGAATAGTTTAGTCTGTCATGTAACCGACCAGTTAGAGATTTAGCCTAACCTTTTTTAAAGAACTACAGTAAGGATTTGTTGCCCCTGTATGAATGGATGCTGATGACGAATGCTGTTTTCTCTGCTATGTGCCTAACACACTGTGTCTGTTTTGACTCACCTTAACTGCTTCAAATTCACCTGCACGATGTTGACTTGGTTTTGTACAATACAAGTCTTTGTACATCTTCGATGCACTTACTACGGATAGCAGTAAACTATTATAATGAAGCGTAATAATAAACGTTAATACCAAACTTCGTTGAAACTGTAAAACGTGATGCATGGTCTATACTGTAGCTATAAGTGTTTGTCTAAATCTGCCTGGATCATTAACTCGTTTCAAGCTCTTGGGACGATGCAACTTTACTTCCACTGGAAATGTCTGCCGTTGAAAGATCATCTCAGCAGTTAGGTTTTTAGGTCTTAAATAATTGCCTCTCGAAATGGTGTGTGTGTGTGTGTCCTCACTTGCATGTCAAAAGGACACACTCGACAAAGGTTTCATTGATTGTTCTCCATTTTAATACCTTTTCAATGACTGCATCTTTGAAGTCTCACCGGTCTTTTGTAGGAGTGTACCAGGTTTAAAGAAGAGAAGTCAAATGGTTTCCTTGGTTCTAGAAGTATTGTGAACATATATATGTTTAAACACAGACAACAAACAGTTTTAAAATTGTGCATGAGGAGTATCCATCGCGCCTCTACTACTAGCCTAGTTCAGGGCCGGTCCGGTGCATCTCAGGAACAGGACTTGAATGTGTAGAAGGAGCGTACTGGAGCAAACACGGACTTTTAGAGCCTTTTTATTAATACAGGGTGCAGGCAAGAGTGACAACGTTTCGATGTCAACGTCAGGTCAACCCAGGTCGACCTGACGAAGATGTATTGACATCGAAACGTTGTCACTCTTGCCTGCACCCTGTATTAATAAAAAGGCTCTAAAAGTCCGTGTTTGCTAAAGTACGCTCCTTCTACACAGTTTTAAAATTGTGTTCCTCAGGAATACCAAAATGGCATTCTGTTGTTGCTGTTTTATTGTAAGATTAAACAGTGATACGATTGCTTTTGTTTGTTCATCGTTCCTTGTAACTTTCCAAATCATATGTCAATTTCATTGAATTGTCTTTCAAATTTCAAAATGTGATAGATTTGACAGTGTTTCAGTCTAGATTACGGTGCCATCTATCCGGCAGAACCAACACGAACCAGGGACACCCCGCGACTTCTCTACTCATGTGGACACGACTGAACGAACATAATGAACCGAATAAAACTAAAACCCTCGTCCTGTTCCGTGCTGTGGTTGTGTTGAACCCATGCAGGCGGCCCAGGTGGTTCTGATCTCTCTGTTTGAGCTGAACACCCCGGAGTTCACCATGCTGCTGGGGGCGCTGCCCAAGACCTTCCAGGACGGAGCCACCAAGCTGCTGCACAGTCACCTGAAGAACTCCAGCAACAGCAGCAGCAACATGGTGGGTTCACTGGGTGCTTGGACCCATTTTAGGCCTAGGATTATTGAATGCTTTCGCTATAGAAACATAGCAGATATACAAGCTCACAACGCGGCACCGAGTGCCGCGCGGCGAGCTTGTAGATCTGCTATTTTTTGAAAAAGTCGTGAAAATGTGTGCAAATCTTTGAATATACAGTATGTATTTTTAAAGCGAATGTTTGTAACTCAAATTTTGCTTCTGGGGGAGGTCCCTGGAACTAGATATTTTGAGATGGGGGTCCGTGGCCAAATACATATAATTTTGGGGGTCCTTCACATGAAAAGGTTTGAGAACCACTGACATAGTAGTCTCTCAAGAACAGACTAACTGAGCTCCAGTTAAGTGAAAAGGACCTTTTCTTTGACGATGGCTAGCCAGATTGCTAGAAGGATTCAAAAGACACATAGACGCATAGAATCGCGTCAGAATTCTAATTTTCACGATTTTTCAAAAATAGCAGATCTGAAAGCTCGCAGCGCGGCACTCGGTGCAGTGCTGTGAGCTTGTATATCTGCTATTTTTCAATAGTTGAAGCATAAAAATAATCGGTTAAAAGATTTATCATTATTTTATTAATACTAGTCCTGTGTCCGGAGGTGTTCGATGAGGGATTGAATGTAGGAGTCTCAGTATTAATGTTGGAGAACTCAGACCGGTGCCCGTTGGGCAGAATAGTCACCATTGGTGTCCAGTTGTGCAATACGCGTTGTATTCGTCTGTCTGGCTGGCACTCTTTTATGCCCATATATGGTGTTCCGTGTCCAGGCCATTCCGTGTCCAGGCCATTCTGTCATCTTCAAATTTGGGCACTGTAGTGATGTCAGTCAGTGATGTCAGTTGGGCTTTGTTGAAGTCAGTTGGGCATTGTTACCATGGTGGCGACACTGTTTAGTATCAGTGATGTCGGCATGCTGACAGACGGTCAGACGGCGGACAGCGGACAGACATTCGGTAAATTAATAGTTAGATGTAATCGCCATCATTGCGCCATAATTGCGCACATTCCCCATTGCACATTCTCTACTGCTGCTAGAAGGGTTTTAAAGAGGGTTATGGTGCATTCAGACCTGAAGAGATATTGTTGTTTCTAGTCGCTTCAATCGCTTCACTTTGGTCGCGCTGGTCAGTGTTGGAAAAAGATTATGTCACGTCAGAATCAAGGCGAAACACCTGGGAAAAAAGGGAGTCCCAAAAACCAAACACCCAAAACATTTCCCTGTCATCAACGCTGATGGCTGTCATGACACGATGGGTGGAGTGGGGGGGAAGCGAAGGTCACTTTTTCCAACTGAGGCGAAGACACCAAAGTGACCGTTTGCGCCACCCGTTCAGATCGTTCGTGCGTCGCATTCACTTTGTATTTAATCGCGCCGCTCAAACACATATACAGTAGTACTTTATGTCTTAGGCCAGTTATCTAACATTTTTGAGACATGATTTTCTTCTTTCTTTGTGTGGATGTGTTGATTGTTTGCGGAAACCAAACATGCACGCTCATTCTTGTCTTCCAGGGCTCCCCGAGCAACACGATTGGTCGGACTCCGCCTCGCCACACCCCCAGCAGGACCAGCCCCCTCACCTCCCCTACCAACTGCTCCCATGGAGGCCTGTCTCCAAGGTAACAACCCTAGCTCACCTCAGTGGCTGTTCTTCCCCAACAGTGGGACGGGACCCAGTGGCGTCAGTTCAGCAAAAGAGGCATTACCTTTTTTCCTCATGGAAAAGAGGCATTACATTTTGGATAACACGGTTCTATTGTGAAAATAGCAGATCTACATGCTCACAACGCCTCGCGCTGCGAGGCGTTGTGAGCATGTAGATCGGCTATTTTCACAATTTCTGAAAAAAAAAAAAAAAAAAAAAAGTTTTGTCAGTATTTTACACAGGTTTCTACGGTTTCTTGGGCTGGATATGGCAGCCTGGAATTGTTGTTTAAGTGCAGCTAAACTTAGCATGTTAGTAAACGTGCCACGTGAATTGCACCTGTGCAGCTGACCTACAGAACTTGGGAATTTACCATTTTGTCAAGATGGGGAGAATAAAAGTGTGGAGAATATAATTATAATACCTTGTTAAAGTGACCATTTTGTAAAATCTTGCATTTGTAGTTATTTTACTGTAATTTAACAACATAAAAACCAGAACAGATAGACAAAGAGACATTCATGGATTTATATTTAATAGTAACTTTTATTTCCCCCCCCCTGGACCCAGGGTATGGCAGCTGCATACCCCTGCCATACCCAATTGACGCCCCTGACGGGACCCATTTGTGGGTCACGGACCCATTTTTATGCGTCACGACTCAAGTAAAAATCCAACAAACAAATCTTAAGAAATTTCATAAATAAAAAAGAAGAAGTAGTGAAAATAGCGGACCTACAAGCTTGTAGATCTGCTGTTTTCACTTGTTTGGGTCCTGGGCAAACGTCAAATCTCCCTTTTGGGTCTCGAGCTGAAAAGTTTGGGAACCACTGTTCTACTGCAGCGTTTCTCAAAGGGGTGCCTCAGAATACTTGGAATATTTGGAATGTATCTATATATCTGTTCCGTTAGTGAAACAGACCTAAGTTGCACTTTGCACATGGTGTGTTGTAGATCGATTCACCGTTTTAAATCGTTTTAGAAATAATAACAAAAAAGGAACGGTATTGGACATACAAGTTGAGGTGCAGTACATCGGAGGAACTATTCCACTGGTTCTGAACGTGGGGTTTGGGGACCACCAGTGGTCCACATGGACCCTCTCGGGCCTTTAACCTGAAGAGTGTACTGTACAGGCTCTGTCCTTTATCGAAAAGCCTGTGAACAAGATTATTAACTAACCTACTAACTAACTAAGCTACTAACTAAACTAGCTAACTAGAGAGCTGTTGTGATTTGATCGGACAGATTGCTGTGTTGCCGCTAAGCTTCCCTCAAAACCCACCTTTTCAGACTGTCTTTCCCTGCCTAACTCAAATCAAATCTCCCTTTCTGCCTTTGTCTTCGCTTAATGTTTTTTTTTGTCTTTGCTCAATGTTTTGCCTTTTTAAACTTTTCTCTCCTAATAAACTAAGTAGCTTATTTTGATTTGTTTTGTAAAGCGACATTAGGTACTAAGAAAAGCTACAGTATATAAATGTGATGTATTATATTATTATTATTATTATTATAGAGTGGTATTATTAATGTTTGTGTTTCTAGTTTCCTTCTACTCTGACACACAGAAACGTCCGATACCGAACCATGTACCTGAATGATAATAGTAGTTTTAAATTTCACTGATTCTGGTTTAAAAGATGATTGAAGGAGAAACGACGATTAAACGATTGAACAAAAATGACACGAATCCAAAACGTTTGTGTGTGTTCAGAGGTTTCTCCTCTCCTTGTGAATGGCGAGCAGACTTTACGCTTTCCCTTTTTTCTCTCTCCTTCTGCACATTTCCTTTCATCCCTCCATCCTTCTCCCTGTCTGCTTGTGACCCGCTAACTGTCTCCCCTCCCTCCGTCCGTCCGTCCGTCCGTCCATCCGTCCCTCCATCCGTCCATCCCAACAGTCGGTTATGGGGTTGGGGAGTCGAAGTGCCGGTGGTCAAGAACCCCCCCTCCCCCGCTCCCTCTGCCCCTCCTCCTCCTCCTCCTTCTGCGTCTCACCCCCCTTCCGCCCCCGCCGCCCCCCCACTCAGGGGCCTGCGTCGAGCGTACTCGCCCAGGTAAGGGTGAGGAGAGAGAGAGAGAGAGAGGAGGGCTCAGTGGCTCTCCCCATACAGGCCCTACGCGGCATTCCAAAGCCCATGATGCTTGTGCTATCACCACGCCCTCTCGCCTACCAAAAAACGACTGTGGACCATTTAGAATGTTTTTTTGACCGCGGCAGAGGGACGCCGTCTCAAGCGAACTTGACCGCCGAGAGCGAGTCGCAGCGCAGAATGTTGTGAAGTTGACTTGAGCTTACTCTGCACTTTTCAAGTTGCTTCCCGATTGGCACAGAATTGTAAATCATGTTTTGGGGTGAGCGTTCATCCCAACTGCCGTTTAAAAAAAAAGTGGCTACTGGCCAATCACAGCGCGTCCTTGCACAAGCGGTATAGGCTTTGGGATGTCGCGGCCCCACCCATTTCTGCCTGACAAGATTTTCCACCACTTTCTAACTTCTAACACTTTTTGCTACTATTTTTGTCCAAAACTCTCACAAATCGGCACTCTCTCTGGCATCGTTATGTGATCAAGATGTGTCATTTAATATTTTTCATGTTACATTCCAATTGGCTATGATGAACTTTGCAGGACTATTTTCTGCTGGATATTTCAACTCTGCACTTTAATATCCTTGTGTTTTATGTATTCAAAGGCATATTTCACTGTCAAACATGTATGGAACCAAAGACGGGTGTTTTCAATGAATCCATCATGGTTTAAAATGGAGTTTGAAGTTACAGTGTGTTTGTATAGTAAAGGGGGGGCGTGTTTGATAAAATGAATATCAACTATCGAAAAATACTGAATCAAGCGACTTAAAAACGTCCTGGGGCGCTCCCAAAAGCCTGAGTAGACGGTAGAATGACCCCAAACATGTTTGAAAGTTAAATATCCCTTTAACCACATGCAACAATGACCGTACAGAACAATTCTATATTTACAGTTTACTGTAGGCATTTAGCAGACGCACTTAAAGGAGTAGTTCACCCCCAAAATGACTTTTTTTCTATTGATTAGTCACGCCATGGAGACTTGAGTTCAATAATATCCCTAAGACAAAAATGTGATAACAATAAATGTACCCCCATTCGTTCCGGATGGGGACCCGTTTCGAAACGGGTCCCCATCCAGAACCAATGGGGGGAAATTTACTCTAATCAAATTTTTGTCTTAGGAATGTGACAAAAACAGAAACATATTATTGAACTGTACTCTCCATGGCTTGAGTAATCAATAGAAAAAAAAGTCATTTTGGGGGTGAACTACTCCTTTAATCCAGAGTGATTTACAATAAGCAAGGTAAATACATCAATACGATAAGCAAAGTAATACATCAATGCATCAACATCAATCAAAATGCATATTTGAATTTTGATGTTTCAAGTCCGGACTGTTGTGGTATGTGACCGTCTGTCACGAGGCCTCACGCTAACCCTGTGTACCTTTCTCTCTGTGTGTGTGCGTGCGTGCGTGCGTGCGTGCGTGCGTGCGTGCGTGTGTGTGTGTGTGCGTGTGTGCGTGTGCGTGCGTGTGTGTACAGTATGATGGAGTATGACACAGAGAACATGAATTCAGAGGAGATCTACAGCTCGTTGCGGGGGGTCACGGAGGCCATCCAGAGCTTCAGCTACCGCAGCCAGGACGAGCTCAACGAGCCAATCAGACGCGACGGCAAGAGAGACGACGCGGTGAGTCGTTCAGCGATGCCATCGTCTACAGCACTGGTTCTCAACCTTTTCAGGCCGCGACCCCCAAAATAATCATATTTTAACTGGGGACGCCCCCACCCTGACGAGCACTAAGAGTTGAGGCATTGCATTTTGTATAACATGGTTCTATTGTGAAAATAGCAGATCTACATGCTCACAATCTTCAGGCTATTTTCACAATCTTCAGCCTCTAATATTTGACAATTTGACCAATTTATAATTAGTCATTTTAGATGTATTAAAAAGTCCTACATGTGCAGATACCCTCTATACACTTAAACTTTATGTTGGTTTGTTCACTGTTAAGTGAGAAAACAATGTTAAGATGATAATCTGGGGACACCCCAAAATACTTTGGGGACCCCTCTGGGGGTCCCGACCCACAGGTTGAGAACCACTGATCTACAGAACTGGTTCCCAAACACTGGGTCGGGACCCATTTGTGGGTCACAGACCAATTTTTTGCAGATTCAGCAGATCTTCAAGCTCTTGGCGCGGCACTCTGTGTCGCGCCAAGAGCTTGTAGATCTGCTATTTTGGATTTTGGAGCGGTGCTCCTGGAAGAAGCTAAGCTCCAACATCTGTCTTTGTCCGGTTACCAAAAAAAATTCCGACCCTAAAGTAAACTGAAGCATGGGCTACATCTGGCCTAGATATGGCCTACATCTTGACATGAACGGCTCAAAGTTTGTTGTACGCCCAGGGTCCCATTGGCCAAGCTTCGCAGGACACGCTGTGATTGGCTAGCAGGGTGCTTGATGAAATTAACACGCTCACTCCACACTAGGTGTGATTTTCTGAATACAGGGTTCCCACGGTCATGACATTCCTGGAAATAGTTTGATATTAGAAAAATATTTTTCCAGTACTGGAAAAGTTTTGGAATTGATCAAGGGTCCTGGAAGGTCCTGGAAAAAATAACTATGCATTGTCTTTGGTTATTGATTGTGTTAACACCTCTGAAATGACAAATTAAACATTGGTCAAATTGTCAAATATTAGAGGCAGAAATTTCTAATATAGGAGATCTAGATCGGCTATTTTCACAATAAAACTGTGTTATACAAAATTCCTCAACTCTTAGTGCTCGTCAGGGTGCCGGGGTCCCCAGTTCAAATATGATTATTTCGGGGGTCACGGACGGTCTGAAAAGGTTGAGAACCACTGGCATACACTACCTGTCTTTGGGCATTGCGCATAGGAGTAAGCGACTCGTTATTGAGCTGAATTATTGTTATATAGTCCTGGAAATTGGGTTAAATATTCTGGAAAAGTTTTGGAAATTAATTGGTAAAAATGTGTGGGAAGTTGGGAACCCTGTGAATAGCTCAAGTTGTTCAAATCCAAAGTGACATGGATGCTTTCCAGTGCTAAACGGGTCAAGGTAAATAACAATTACGTGTCTTCTTTTGTCCAGGCCGGCAGGGAAGGCGTGGTGCCGTCCCCGGGTTCGGACGCTCGTCTGGGGCTGGACGCGGTGGAAGGCGGTGGCCGGACGGCGCTGGACAACAAGACGTCCCTGCTGAACACGCCGTCCCCGCGCTCCTTCTCGGGGCCGCGGGGCAGAGAGTTCGCCCCCTACGGCTACGGAGAGGCCACGCTGATCGGCTCCTACGACAAGAGCGCCCTGAAGGAGGCCGTGTTCGACGACGACGTGGAACAGTTCAGAGACTGTGAGTCGTTACACCGATCAATTATTAGAGTCTAATTGATCCATGTATTGGTTCCCAAACACTGGGCCGCAATAGGCTGGTTTATTTCACGGTTTTGGAGCCAGGAGGGAGAAAAGTGTAGGACTTGACTTAACCCATTTAGGCCTAGAATTATTGAATGCTTTAACCAGTGAAAAATAGCAGATCTACAAGCTCACAGCGCGGCACCGAGTGCCGCGCTGCAAGCTTGTAGATCTTCTATTTATGAAAAAGTCGTGAAAATGTGAGCAAATCTTTGAATATGTATTTTCAAAGCGAACATTTGTAACTCAAATTTTGCTTCTTGGGGGTCCCTGGAACTAAATATTTTGAGATGGGGGTCCGTGGCCAAATAAATATCATTTTGGGGGTCCTTCACATGAAAAGGTTTGAGAACCACTGACATAGTAGTCTCTCAAGAACAGACTAACTAAGTGAAAAGGACCTTTTCTTTGACAATGGCTGGCCAGATTGCTGACACAGAAACATAGGTTTTTCAAAAAACCTTAGAAGGATTCAAAAGACACTTATAGAATCGGGTCAAAATTCAAATGTTCACAATTTTTCAAAAATAGCAGATCTACAAGCTCGCAGCGCGGCACTCGGTGCCGCGCTGTGAGCTTCTAGATCTGCTATTTTTCAATAGTTAAAGCAGTCAATAATTCTAGGCCTATAATACAGAAGCAACAGAGCGGCAGAGAACTCGTGCATACGACGATATTCACTTTCTCATATCATTCATTAAATGTCTTTGTCAGAACCCATCTGTTGACCGTGAAGTCATCATGGAATTATGAATAACATTTTGTAGACTAGAGTTGAATTTCCGCCTGTCAAATTTGTTTTGTGTGTTTTGTCGGATAAACATAGAAGAAAGCCACCGTGTCTACGGTTACTGTGAACATCACAGAGCTGTGGTTTGCGGGACATGAGCTACTCTGCATCCGTTACTCACCGTCATCATCACATCACTCGCTGTGCCTCCTCTGTCCTCCCAATCCTTCTCTCCATTCCTCCTTCCCATCTCTCCATCCCTCCCTCATCTCTCTCCATCCCTCCGTCTTTCCGTCCCTCCCTCGTCTCTCCATCCATCTCCCCGTCCCTCCCTCCATCTCTCCATCCCTCCCTCGTCTCATCCCTTCCACCCGTCTCTCCAGGCCGTCGGCAGGAATGTGGTGAAAACAAGATGGTACTTCCCAAGGTGTTTGGTTCTGGTAATGATGCACTCTACCTCCTGACTAACCAACTACTGTAATTGACAGACTGACTGACTGACTGACACTAACTAAGTGTGTTTGTACAGGATAGTTCATCTATCATGTTTCATGTCTCACTAACTCTACCTAACCCCAGCTGAATGGTGCTTTACTGACTTTACTTACTGACCTGCTTACTGAGTGCTAACCCCCCTAACCCCAAAAATATATATTTTTAAGGGATAACTTTGTTTTTCTTTTTACAACAAGGGTTCATGTTTTAGATAGTAATTAGAGAAAAGAAAATATGAGTGTTAAAAATGTTTCATATACTGCTTTCTATCATTTTAGCCATTTTAGAATTTCTATTTGAGTGGGCTGTGGCATGCGTACATGTGGCTTTTTAGACACAATAAGTATAACCAAGATGCCTCGTGGACTTTCATGGGAGAGTGTGACTTATCGGGAGCTACTAGGTAGTCCCCCCAGGAATCCGCGATTCCGCGATCACGGAATTTATCGCGGAATTGGCAACCACCCGCGGATTTCTCGGCCATTCGCGAACTTTTCAGACGTTCACGGAATAACAATCGCAAGTGGCGGCAGAGCGGCGGTAGTAGTTATTACTACTATTATAAAACGATTTGTACATGGTCTGGCCAGTGGCCACCTCATACAGAGCCTGGGGGAATAGCTTAGCTTCCCTCCTGCTAGTTGCACTGACGCTGGATGGTCCGGTCCCACCCACATTCCTGACAGAAACTGTGTCCTGAACTATAGTTCCTCTCTATGCCTCTATGGTCCTGGCAATAACAATGCTAATGCAGAAGAGAATAAATAAATATTACACCCATACTAGGTAGTAGGTAGGCTCGCTATCCTCTAAAATGTGGTTACTATGGGCATGGTTTGGATGACAATATAGTCTTTGCAACAGAAAGTAATTTTTAAAAACAATAACATTTAAAAAAATTATAGATTTAATAATAGATTTGTATTCTCAAAAATCATTATTCGAATATTCGATTATTTTAACCACTAATTACAATTAATTGTAGCTATTTCATGAAGGGTTTTACTTGATTATTAGAACTATATAATTTTTAGCTTGATAACTGGTCATTTTAGATTGTTATTTAATGTCCGCGGAATCAAGAATTGTTCTCCGCAGAATTCCGCAGAATCAGGATTGTTCTCCGCGGAATCAAGACTTTTTCTCCGCGGATTCCTAGGGGGGACTAACTAGGCCTACAGTAAATAGTAGTAAACAAATCGCCGGCTTATTGTGTCTTAAAAAAACAAACACTTTTGTGCGTGCGTGTGAATGCCTATAAACACGTTTGTCATTTGAGAGTCTTCGTTCCGTATGAAACGAACACGGCATATCTCGTCCACTCTCCACAGTCGGTCAGGACCACTGTGACCTGGTGGCGGAGCTCCTGAAGGAGCTGTCCAATCACAACGAGCGTGCGGACGAGAGGAAGGGGGCGCTGGTGGAGCTGCTGAAGATCATCAGAGAGGACAACCCGGCCGTCTGGGACGAACACTTCAAGACCATCCTGCTGCTGCTGCTGGAGACGCTGGGAGACAAGGATGTACGTATATCAGGGGTTTTCAAAGTGGGTGACGGGGCACCCTGGGGTGCCGTGACGGCAGTCCAGAGGTGCCGCGAGATAGTTTGATAATATTTTGAATTTATTGGGACACTTGAAAAAATATTTAGTATCATTTTAAACTTGACGTACAAAGTTATTTTCAGTCAGTTCTAACCAAAATGGCTATTATATCACAACATAATCACTAAAATATCGTCACTGTCGGGCAGAAACCTCGTATCCCCAAGTTTCAATTGTGTACGTCTTTTGGTAAAGCAAAGCCCTGCTTCATCATACAAGACTGTCTCACACAACTAGTTTAGTACATTTTATAGATGATAAATACAAGACCAACGGTTTTGGACATAAAAGGTTTCCACCCGACAACGACGATATGCTATAAATATAAGGTGCTGGGAGTGAAAGTTTTAATGTAGGGGTGCCTCGGATTAAAACAAATATTTATGGGGTGTCCTGGGACAAAAGGTTTTGGGAACCCCTGACGTATATGACGCACTGCAGTGTTCATTTGGACAGCAAACTTTGATGCAGCTTTAATTTATGTAGTCATACTGTAGTCTTTTCAATAAAATGTCATTTAGTTTTAGTAATGTTTAGTTATCTGAAAAGTTCTAGTCTAGTTTTAGTCGACTAAATATCATGAGATTTTAGTCTTGTCTAACAAAAATGTATTTTGGCGGGCATTGATGGTGTTGTAACTGCTGATTTTACAGTTGGTAAAAGCTTGTAGCTTGCCTTGTAGATCTGCTATTTTCAGAGCACAACACCCGAGTGCAACCAAACATAAAATCTGTCTAGTTTTTATTTATTGACGAAATTGTCAATATACAGTATTTTGTCATAGTTATGAATCTATAGTCAACATATCTTTGTTTTTATTTCGTTTTTGTCAATGAAAAAAGGTAGTCGACGAACAATGATGCGATAAAAAACAAAGGGATATTTTATTGTGACCCACAAAACGGTCCCGACCCAGTGTTTGGGAAGCACTGCATTAGACAGTAGTAGCTGTGGTTAGACATGCTGTGGTGTAGTGTGGATGGTGATACAGTGTGGTGTCCACTAGGGCATTAGCCTTCCCTAACACAGGCTGATTTTGTTCTAGAGGGGGCGGATCCACCGGCTGAAAACAGCCGGTGGTTCCTATTGGTTCACGATCTGTGCCATGGCCCGCCTCCCACTTCCTATGCCAGAAATTGCAGCAGGTTACCCCAGGCTTTTATTTTTCTTCCTATCGCCAAAATAAAAGCCTGGGTTTCCGAGGTTACTAGGACATTAACGAAAAAGTCGACAAGTCAACTCAGTCGACTTCATTACATAAGTCGACTCCCACAAGAGAAAGTCGAAGTTGAAAAAAAAAAAAAAAAAAACATTGTGAAAATAGCAGATCTACATGAGGCATTGTGAGCATGTAGATCGGCTATTTTCACAATGTCTGCCTCTATATATTTGACATTTTGGACAATGTTTAATTTGTCATTTTAGAGGTATTAAAAAGTCCTTAAATTGGCACTTTAGAAATGTGAAGATACCCTCTATACTTTATGTTGGTTTGTTTACAGTTGAGTGAGAATAATTGGGAGGATCGTGTGTGATGTGATGACGTCCATCAAACGATAAAAGTCGACTTCAACTCAACTTTTTACTGAGTCGAGTCGACTTGCAAAAATCACAAGTCGTTAATGCCCCAGTGTCCACCCTACAGCACACCATCCGGGCCATGTCTCTGCGCGTTCTGAAGGAGATCTTGAAGAACCAGCCGGCCAGGTTCAAGAACTACGCTGAGCTGACCATCATGAAGACCCTGGAAGCCCACAAAGACTCTCACAAGGAGGTGGGTCCCTCCCTCGCACGCAGCAGCTGAAACTTAACCATACAGTAGCTTTGAGGTGTACCATAGCACGCTGCAGGAAAGAGATGAAGATATTCATAGAAATGTGAACAAACGTGTACATTTTTAATCCCACATTTAGCTATACTCTGTCCCTGAACTTTACATGAAAACTATTTCAACCAATCAGATTGCTTCGTCGGAACTTCCTGTTGTATGAATCCCTCTAAGACCCAAAAATAGAAATACTTGAATTAAAAAATTAAAAAAAATCAGATGGTGTTGTAGGAGTCCTAATCAGAGGAAAATGTAATGTTTAAAAAAAAAGTTTTATAGCCATAAATCATAAATCATGCTCTAAATTACATATGGGGGATATTTTTCACAATAATAACATGTGTACATGTTCTAGAAATTCTAATGATCACCAAAAAAAATAGTACAGGCATTTTACAAATGTTTTAGTGAGGAATAGTTTCAGTGAAAAAGTTAGATGTTGTTCATCCAAACTCTGGAATGTCAGCCTCTGTGGCGGGTGTGAATGTCAGCCTCTGTGGGGGGTATTTCTATGCAAATATTTTGGCCAATGGCATTGTAATACTAAACTATAGGATCCGATGGTGATGTGGTAGGGGGAGCTAAAATAAAATGATTTAAACCTTTTTTTGGATAAAATACAAACGTTGTAATATTACAACAGTGGGTCCTAGAGGGATTTATATAATAGAGTATTTCTACGTTGCGGTATTGCTAGTTTTACTCAAGTAAAATATCTGAGTACTTCTTCCACCACTGTCTGTTGTGCTTGTCCGTGGTTCAGGTGGTGCGAGCGGCGGAGGAGGCAGCCGCCACCCTGGCAGGCTCCATCCACCCAGAGCAGTGCATCAAGGTGCTGTGTCCCATCGTCCAGACGGCAGACTACCCCATCAACCTGGCTGCCATCAAGATGCAGACCAAGGTCATAGAGCGCATCACCAAGGACTCACTGATCACACTGCTGCCAGACATCATACCTGGACTGTTGCAGGTACAGTAGATGACATGACTTGACATGACGAGGGACATACTGTAACACAACATAATGACGTAGACCCTATACTTCATTGTCTGGGGTCCCCAGGGGTATTGCATATCGTCCGCTGTCGGGTGGAAACCTCGTATCTCCAAGTTTCACATTTGTACGTTTCTTTCGCAAAGTAAAGCCCTGCTTCATCACACAAGGCCGTCGCACAAAAGTCATGAAAACAGCAGATCTACAAGCACACAACGCCTCGCGTGCTTGTAGATCGTCTGTTTTCACTAGTTTAAATCATTTTTTAAAATGATAAATGCAAAACGAACGGTTTTGGACATACATTTTCACCCGACAACGACGATATACAAGGTCCCCTCCATTTTCCCTTCTACACTAAATCTCCAATTCTAGCCAAATGACATTAGCCTGGAAACCAGCGAATCTGCCATTGCAAATATGATAAAAAAAAAGAGACTTGGTCTGGCACCGCTCAGTTGTGATTGGATTTCACTCCCTCAGAAGTTGAGGGACCGATCAGGGCCCAGTATGCAAATATGGAGCGGCTTAATCACCAGAGGCATCTTTTTTTTTCTTGGTAATACAGGTTCCATGTAGAGATTCCAGACTAATAGCTACGCAGCGATGGCCCTGCCAGGCTAAAATGACATGCCCCGAAAAGGGACGCTAAGATTAATTTAACCCATGTATACCGGGAACACCTACAGTACATGTAACTATACCTTTCAACCCAGAAACCCCTTGTGGGGTAACCTCGCCTACCAGGCTTTCTGAGAGAAAGCCTGGTGTTCGTTCACAACAGGCCGTTTGGTTTCCGTCTAAAGCGCGCAAACCACTAGAAGAAGCGGCAACGCTTTGATTTAGTTCCCTCCGTTTGTGTCCCCAATCCTTATTAAAATGCTCGAGTAGCCTAGTGTAGTCTTTCCAGTCGCTAACAGTTGGACTAAAAGATGCATATAACAAACACATTTTTCAAAAGCAAAACTACTCCGCATCAAGGAGTTTATTAAGTAGGCCCTAAAAGTATGTCCTTGAGCGCAGGGGAGTTATTTTGGGTTAAAACTGAATCCGGTTTGATCTTTCCGGCAAATTGTAGTCCTTTGAGTACTACAACATGACGTTTTGTGGTTTCCGCTCCAGACCGGTTACAAACCCGAAAAGTGAAGTGATCCCAGACTATTTGTGGGGTAGTTGTTGGTACAATATGTACAGTATACAGTATTCATTTCTTTTGTGTTTTTCACAACGGTTCCAACAGGTACTGTATTCCATAACTGGAGGGCCATCGGCATAGTAGTAATAAGTAGTTATAAAATACTTCAGGAGATCGATCAAAGAAGGTTACAAAGTGCTTTACACACAACTCAATAAATAAATAAATTGAATAATGCTACACAACCGAATCTAACATAACATAATTTAATGCAACATGCCACCAAACCATCTAGCTTCACTCTAAGAAGTTTAAAATAAAGTCTATATATATAGATATATATAGCTATATTTGATCATGCAGTTTACTGTATTTCACAACCTCAATGTACTTTATAGGATAATAGAGCGTTAATAGAAAACCAGTCAGAGATGACAACTTGTGTAAATGGTGTGACCTTGTAGAGTTTGTGTGTGTGTGTGTGTGTGTGTGTGTGTGTGTGTGTGTGTGTGTGTGTGTGTGTGTGTGTGTGTGTGTGTGTGTGTGTGTGTGTGTGTGTGTGTGTGTGTGTGTGTGTGTGTGTGTGTGTGTGTGTGTGTGTGTGTGTGTGTGTGTGTGTGTGTGCGCGCGCGCGCGTGTGCGTGTGTGCACGCGGTTCCAGCGTCTAAAGGCTTATTTGGACAACATGTTCATATTTGGACAGTGGGAACAACTTGCCTTATTTGTACCTGGAAATGTTTGCGTGTACCGTGCTCTCACTGTCATAACCTCTGCCTCTTCTGGAATGCTGTCTGTCTGTCTCTCTGTCGGTCGGTCTGTCTGCAGGGCTGCATTTAGCAAAATGTCACCATCATGACATTTTACTTGACAATTAATTGTTACACAAATAACTTTAATGTACAAAGAACTGACATATTACTGACATATTTCAAATAAATAGTAAAAATCAACACATTGTAAGGTTGGAGATTGTCTATTTCGATTGACAATTTTGTCAACAAAATAAAAACTAGACTAAAACTTTTGAGGAGAAGAGTCATTTTATGTTTGGTTGCTCTCAGGTGTTGCATGCTGAAAATAGCAGATCTACAAGCTTAATAACGAGCTTGTAGATCGGCTATTTTCAGCACGCAACCAAGTGTAAAACCAGTCATTACGATGCCATCAAGGCCTGCCAAAATACATTTCAGTTGACTAAATCAACTGTAGATTTAGTCAACTAAAATCTTATGATATTTAGTTGACTAAAATTAGACTAAAACTAAAACTTTTCAGGTGACTAATTATGACTGAAACTAAATTATATTTCTTTCAAAAACAACATCGGCCCCGACCCAGTGTTTGGGAGGCAGTGGTTTAGCTGACATGACGTGTTGTGTTCCTCAGGGTTACGACAACACCGAGAGCAGCGTGAGGAAGGCCAGTGTCTTCTGCCTGGTGGCCATCTACTCTGTGATTGGAGAAGACCTCAAGCCTCACCTGGCGCAGCTGACCGGCAGCAAGGTAATAATAATTACACACAAAATGGTCACTGTCGGGTGGAAACCTTCCATATCCAAAATGGTTACTTCTCAGAAAATGGAAAAAATAACCTGTATCGGCCGATGTTAGCCTTAAAATGCGATATTGGTATCGAACCGATATCAAAATGATATATCGTTTTAGACTACATTTTATTTTTATTATTTTATTCATAAAAATACTACATTCATGCTTTTATGTTGGGGTATGGGCCAACCTTTCAATAACGGTGATATAGATAAAGGCAAAAAATTCCATATTCGACTATCCCTATTCGAAAGCAGTTAATAGTTGTTTAATAGTTTACATTTTCTCAATATTTATAAAACCCACTGACAAACTTAACCACATTAGCGTTCAATTGACCGAGTGCCACGCTGCGAGCTTGTAGATCTGCTATTTCTTTTTCTTTTTTTTGTTGCAAATCTTTGAATATATATATATTATATATTAGCGAACATTTGTAACTCAAATATTTGCTTCTGGGGGTCCCTGATACAGTACATAATATTTTGAGACGGGGGTTGGCGGACGAATACATATAATTCTAGGGGTCCTTGACATGTAAAAGTTTGACATGGAAACACGCAGATTTAGAAGACATTAGAATAATATTCAAATACTTATTTTTTCAAAAAATAGCAGATCTACAAGCTCGCAGCCCAGCATTCGGTGCTGCGCTGTGAGCTTGTATACGGTCCCCAATTAGCTTGTATATCTTGTATATGTTTTAATAGCTAAAGCATAAAATAATGGTAAAAGCGGGTTCAAGTCTTAACGCGACACAGATACGTGGGTCAATCTACTAGCTCATTACAGTACAGCAGTAATATTTGACCAGGAGTATCTATACTTTGACTTTAACCCTTTCAGAACGGGTACACATTATACTAGTGTATTATTATTTTATGCTTTAACTATTGAAAAATAGCAGATATACAAGCTCACAGCGCGGCACCGAGTGCCGCGCTGCGAGCTTGTAGATCTGCTATTTTTGAAAAATCGTGAAATTTTTAATTTTGACCCGATTCTATAAGTGTCTTTTGAATCCTTCTAAGGTTTTTGGAAAAACCTATGTTTCTATGTCAGCAATCTGGCCAGCCATCGTCAAAGAAAGGGTCCTTTTCACTTAACTGGAGCTCAGTTAGTCTGTTCTTGAGAGACTACTATGTCAGTGGTTCTCAAACTTTTTCATGTGAAGGACCCCCAAAATTATATTTATTTGGCCACGACTTTTAAAAAAAATAGCAGATCTACAAGCTCGCAGCGCTGCACTCGGTGCCGCGCTGTGAGCTTGTATATCTGCTATTTTTCACTGGTTAAAGCATTCAAAAGTTCTAGGCTTAAAGGGGTTAAGTACTGGGGTTGAGTACTTTGTCCCCCACGTCACACACACACACACACACAGACCTACTCTGCAGCTCCTACAAATACTGTACATACATACAGGACCTTATCATCCTCCTGTGTTTTGACTTGCAGCTGGAGTGAGCTGGTTGTGGGGGCGACTGTCCTACTTCCACTATACGCTCCGTTGGCCTTGAGTTACATAACGTAACACGTTTACAAAAGACCCTCTCTGATATGGACTGACTGACTGACTGACTGGCAGCCACAGTATAAAGCAATATTGCCAGGAACTCCCTCTCGTACATACATGCACATGTATCTTTTATCCGGAGCATGATGGCATGATATGTACTGTATCAGTATATATGAATTTTTTGATTTAGATTTAGTAATTGTCTTTTGAATAAAAGCTTTTATTTGTTGACGAAATTGTCAATACGTTTAGTCTTAGTTTTAGTCATCATACAGTAGCTTAGTTCTAAGTAAAAGTATAACAATATAAAATCTTTATTTCACACCCAGGGAGATCCATATTACAATTATACAACACAACACAATAAAATAACAGAATGCAAATAGCCCACATTGTTTAGTTTCTGACATGCAAACATCCGACCTGGCCTTCTGCCCCTGGGCTAGGCAGGTGTGCACAATGTATAAAAAGATCCAAGTAGAGGTAGGTATCGTTAGGACCCAAGGAGGCTGCAGGCATTTTCACCATACGGTTCAACAGCATTTGTGGCGCCCCAAGTTAACAACTTGGGGGCCAAACTCGTTCAGTAACGAGATACGGCCACTGGAGGTCGCTGTGCCAAAACGAAGTTGTCTCGTCCCTCAACAAGACAAAGGGTTAACTTGGTTACGTGCAGCTGCATCCGCCATGTGCACCCTGTGAAAGACCCTGGTCCATACGTCATACCGTGGCTCGCAGAGAAACAAAATGGAGGATCTAGGCTGCATACCATTCTAGGCTGAAACATAAAAACAGCTTTATCTATGAATAAGGTGCAAAGAACGCCAGGGAAGCAGAGATCTGCCTGTTTTCACGGCGACACTTTACTGCGATGGTCGGCCCCGGTTTGGATTTTAGTTTCGCGAGCTTTTGTAAACAAATGGATTATCTTCCTCAATCGTCAGTGGACACTCACATGCACACGCACAAAGCTTCCGAGGCTCTTCAAAATTAAAGCGTAAGTGAACGACGGCAGCAGCAACAGCTAGAAATGTTAGAAACCTTGGCTTCCATTGTGTTAAAGTGCTTTTGGAGGTGCCCTCTATAGCGGCCCCTCAACATAAATTCCAACTTTCCAAACAAGCGGCAAGTTGGCACCTCGACAGAGTGCAGTCTAGTTTTAGCTTCCGTGGTTTCTGAATCGTCTCGCCTCGTTTTTGTTGGCCTGTCTCCTCACATGACAGACATCTCCCATCTTCCCCCACAGTTACAGTACAGTGCATGCCTCTTTTTTTGCATGTTAAACGCTGCACAACTCAAAAAGTATGTAGATGTTGTTATCAGAATCACACTGAAGCCACTAGCTAACTAGAAAGTAAAAACAAGTGTTTCGAGGCAAGGTCAACACGTCCGCGGAAGCGCGTTGGCCGCGTTCCAGGACGATGCTATGAAGTTGACCTTGGAGCGAAGAGGGCGCAGGCCAGAGAGACGTGGTGAGCCAGGACTGCGGCCAGCTGGTAGATGATTGCCGAAAGACTCAGATTAGCTATTGGGAGTAAAAGCCCGTTCCATACCGTGTCGCGTGACAGAATCAGAGTGTCCAGCGCCGAGAATAGCCGCAGGTGAGATGGAAATGTGAGCATAATTAAAGTAAGACGTCTTTCTCTGATGTGCTTTGTTTCCTCAGATGAAGCTGTTGAACTTGTACATCAAGAGGGCTCAGACCACCAACAGCAACAGCAGCAGTTCGTCCGACGTCTCGGCCCAAAGTTAGTGGACAAGGAGACTCCGGTCGAAACGTCTGCTGCTCAAAAGTGAACCTGCACATCATCCATCCCCGGAAAACGTAACCGTGCCTCTTCTCCCCCCCCCCCCTCTCTAAGCCACACACACTCCGCTCTCGTGGAAATCTCCAATTCTGGTCTTCTGTTGTCATTTCCCTCCAGTCGCCCTGTTTTCGCCTTTGGTTAATTGAATTGATCCAGATGACGGTTCAGTGTCCTGCTCGAGCTTACTGTACTGTACACGGCTGCAACTGCAGGTCGTGGGCTGCTGTAAACAGAGTGTGGGCCGAGAGGCTGTCTGGGAAATCAGAAGGGTCGTCGGCGCGACCCTCGGTCCGCCCAGTGTCTCTGAGCAAGACACTTGAACCCTCAGCAGAGCCAGCTGAGCATCCATCAGCTGGGCGAAGCTGCGAAAGTGAACCATTCCATTACTCCTCCAGAAAGTCTTGAATGTAAATCATGTTTGGTTTCAGGTGAAGACGTGTTGCTGTTCTGATGAGGTCCAGACACACACCCCTGCCCTACACATAGAATTATAGGTATGCGGTATGAAAGGATGTCGCTATCTAAGACGTTCCTGTCAAATTGCTGTTTGGATGAAGCTGGAATTAATCCAAATCTTGCCAGATTGAAAAATACAGAAATGTGACTTGGATTCCTGGAAACACGGATGGTACATTATAACAATTTTTGTGTTTGTCAGTCATTGTATAATGGGGTAAGGCAAGCCCATGCAACCAAGTGCTTTTTTTTTTTTACTCTTTGTGAATTGAATGTTAAACTCAAAAAGGTACCAAACCGAGAAAATAATCCAGCAATAAATTTGACAATCTTTTTAAGTAAATCAAGAGTTGCTGCTCTTTATTAGGTGGTACTTAGGTCTCTCTGTACCACAGAATAAAGGAAAGACACAAAGATTGCAATTGATTTTGAAATAACAATCAGCGAACCGACATGAACCGAAACAAGGCCCCACCCTCTGTTCCTGTCACTTCAGACAATGAATGACCCTCATCGAGCTTATTAAGTAGACGCCACCGTCATTAGTCAGAACATCTCGCCATCTTGTATCTTCTCATATTTCATCCTGCTTTCATAGACAAACACCGGAAACACGCCAAGACCCCATGTCATCTTCCCTGTAGGATCTGGGATGTTGCTATTGCCCAGACACTGAACACTTTTACGCGTAGAGGAAAATCTTTTCCCAGTGCAAATACCGCAAACTGCTTTGACTTTTGGGGGAGGGCTGGGCGGACGGCGCAGACCGGACCAGAACGAATCCAAAAGACTTCGACCAAGCCTTATTCCTTGTACATACACACATATTACACACACACCTTTCTTCAGTGGGACCGTGAGCAGCATTGTAGCTGGAAGAGTGTAATCCGCATAATCTTTGACCCACAACGTTATGAATTGAGAGTTACGAATGTAACTAGGGTTCTGTAAATTCGTTCTCGAAACCGGCAGCTTAAATCCATGTGTTAAAACTCTGTCTACGGCTGTCGGAAAGAATGAAACAGAAACAGTCTTAGGTTCTGAGTTCACCTCTTAACCTCCCTTCTATAACAGCTTCTACAATAAACCTGAGCTGCAAGGAAAATAATAATGATTGTACATAAACATTTTGGATCAGCGCTTCGCAAAGATTTTACATAACGAAACAAGAACAAAAACAAACAAACAAAGAAAAAAACGGGTTGGCTATCTCACTTTTTTGCACGTTAGCTTGCATGTTATCTGGCAGCACACGTTCAACTTTGAGTGTTTGTTTTGACGGGGGCCCAGTTTATTGGCTGTTGAAGTGCACTTTTAACATTCTGGGTTTAGTCATCTCCTGTTCTTAACTTGTTCTTTGGCTAGAGGAGGTTGCCGTGGTTACCAGTGGATCAGACCTTTACGGTCCACTTTGACACAGCTGTGAACAAACATCACTCTGCACTCCGGACATTTGAAAGCATCTTTCACTTTCACTTTTTTTTTTTTTTTTTTTTAGCTTTTGTGTGAGGTACGTTTTTTTTAAGACTGGGCTTTGAAAAGGCAAATGAGTAGAGAGAGTACTGTAATAGGTTTGATATTTATTCATGTTGTGATGCCTCTCTCTCCCACTGTCTGCTGCCAGACCTTCCTGCTTGTTCCTGGGTTGTCAGCTGATGTCCGGACGGGGCGGGAGGGGGGACTGTGCACAGCTCAGCGTCCCTCCTCTGCGTTCTACACTTGGGTTACGAAATATACGAGTTGTACACCCGATGACATCAAATTTGACGTAATCAGCCATGTCGTTCTACCATTGGCACAGGCAAGCTCTAAATACACAGAAGACTTAATTTTTTTGCTGCAGTATATGATCTCACATCAGTAGGCTGCAATGGGATTTAGGTTCAAAATATTAACCTTTGCCTTTAAGATCATCTTGCCGAATGGCTTAACAATATAAACACCTCCCATTGTTATCCCCATTTTGAGCATGTTGTTAATGTTATTAGGCCGAAATTAATTTATACAAATGGTACACTAGTGTTCTGCTGTCAAAATTGCTCACAGCTCATAGCACATTGTGAGCGATGTGCTTGTAGATCAGCTGTTTTCATCGTATGACGGGTCATACGATGAACATGCAGTGGCTAACTGCATGTTCCATATCCCAGGGTTGCTGGTTAAGTTCAACAGGTATGTTCAACAGGATTCCATGCAGACAGAGTGAGAGAGGCGTCACAGTGTTAAGTAGGTTTTCATGAGCCAAGTCAAGTGTTGAAATTTAAGAATCTTTAATGGGAACTCACTTTTATTTTGACCCACCGTTTGTGGGAATTTCTTATTTTTTCTTGTTGTTTGGCCTTATTGTACTAATGAAAGTAAACGGACGTACTGTAATGTACTGTATGTCTGTAACACACAATCAGGCGTACCGTACTGCAACACAACACAAAATGTGCTTGGACTCGAGGAAGAAAGATATCTGCAGCATAAAGACTTCAGAACCGATGTAACCGAATTTTATGGATCGAATATTCCGTGTCCGTACACGAAGAAAATTCCCCTTCTGTATTGATCACACCGACGTGTGTTGTACTTGACTCCTCTCCCTGTTTCCCCTCAACGGGTTTTAATGTTCTCCAACGAGGCCACATTCCTTTTGCAAGTACAGTAACTGTCTGTCTTCTGGACTGGAGAGGAAGGTTTATGATCTGGGCGATCATCAAACTGTCCCGATCGTCTCCCCCTCTCTGCAGATAAACAAAAAACAAGGTATTCGTTGCCATCCGTTCACTATGCATGCTCCGAATCGGCCTTCCTTCTATCCACGCGCCATGTAAATGTTCATATCTGTATTTATATTTGTTTAGGTTATTTTATTTAACTTTATTATTGTGTTTTGCTTTTCATGACGGTCTGTACAGAAGGGCAGTTGTTAATGGTACCTTTGCAATGACAAAACGAAGTTGTTTGCCGTAGAAATAAAGCGACATGTGAGTTGACCTGGTTCTGTTGTTATTCAAGCCGTGTACAGTGTTTAGCTGATAAATGTGCTGTTTGTTTGCGGGTGGAGGGGAAGGGCCGCCGTCACATGTCACTCACAAGCACATGTAGAGCCGAGGTGTGCTTCGAGGGTCTGTATAAATATTAACCTGTTGAGAGCCGTCTCACACCAGTGATAAAGGTGTGTGTGTGTGTGTGTGTGTGTGTGTGTGTGTGTGTGTGTGTGTGTGTGTGTGTGTGTGTGTGTGTGTGTGTGTGTGTGTGTGTGTGTGTGTGTGTGTGTGTGTGTGTGTGTGTGTGTGTGTGTGTGTGTGTGTGTGTGTGTGTGTGTGTGTGTGTGTGGCCCACGAGTTAGTTGAAGAACAACAAAAAACATGTGTGTGTGTGTAGTACTGCAAAGAGAAACGGCGCACTTCTTTCGATCCTGGCGTCCCACGATTTTGGGTCAAACTTGTTTCCCCCCCCTTTTCAAAACAAGCAGCTTTATAAAGCTCACAACTGTCGCAAAGAGACACGGTGTGGGCTTGTACATTGGCTAGCGTAAAATCAGCCTTTAAAGGTGATACACCATGCATTTAAAAAGTATTTATGTCATATTGTTTATGTCCCAAAAACGTTTTTCAAAAGGTTTGAGGCTAAATTACCACTCCTGAATAGAGAGCCTCTCTCATTTTTGAATGGCTCTCAGAGCATTTTCAGCTGCAGTACCACCTTTGGCCTGAACTGCGCCATCCCCCCAAAAAATGTTTTTTGAAAAAAAAAAAATGTTTTTTTTTCTTCTTCAAAAACGGCCGTCGATGACGTCAGCGACGGCAGCAAATCTGGACAGCCTGTTTTGAGAACCCGTGGGATGCTTTTAACCTCCGCCTTCCCAAAACCAGAGAAAGACACAATGGTCAGAAATGGGACTTTGTGAGAATAGAAGGTGCTAGTGGGACCCCAAAAAAAGGTTTTAAAATAGGAAAAGTGAAATTTCATGGTGTATCACCTTTAAAAGTTGTTATAGTGTGGCATTTATTTATACGTGTTTGAAGTATTTTATCACGTTTTGAATTCTAGTTAATGTTTTTGACCTCCACAAACCGCCTATTTTACGCAGCTGAAGATTCTTATTTCTTCTATGTGAGTAAAAAAAAAAAAGCCTTCTCTTTATTTGCCATGTTGCCTGTGAGCAGCTCGGGAGGAGTGATTACATTGCATCCAACCAGCTGGACATTGGCAGTGGGTGGTGTGTGTGTGTGTGTGCGTGCACAGTGCACACGTCTCTCTCTCTCTCTCTCTCTCTCTCTCTCTCTCTGTCTGTCTGTTGTTCGGTCTCTCTCTCTCGCAACACACACACACACACACCTCCACAGGGGCGTCACACCAAATTCTGGGCCCTGGGTACAAGGACTCACTGTGGGCCCCCCATGAATGTTAACTATTGAAAAATAGCAGATATACAAGCTCACAGCGCGGCACCGAGTGCCGCGCTGCGAGCTTGTAGATCTGCTATTTTTGAAAAATTGTGAAAATGTGTGCAAGAAACCTATGTTTCCATGTCAGTGGTGCTCAAACTTTTTCATGTCAAGGAGGACCCCCAAGATGATATGTATTTGGCCACGGACCTCCATCTCAAAATATTTAGTTCCAGGGACCCCCCAGAAGCAAAATTTGAGTTACAAAGTAAAAAAAAATACATATATTCAAAGATTTGAACACATTTCCAAAATAGTAGATCTGCTATTTTTCAATAGCTAAAGTTACTAGGGGCCCTCCACCTTGGGCCCTAGTAACTCAGTCCCACTTTCCTCCCCCCTTGTGACGCCCCTGCACCTCCACCTCTCAAAGGTCATCTGAGGTATGTCCGATGGCCCCTGCCAGTGACATCACAGCTGGTATATAAGAGCAGATAATGGTGTTTGGCCAGCAAACCTCTGCAGAGTCCCGCACCTGTCTACCCGAGGAAGACTGTGGTCCAGCCGGCTCCTCCGACGGACAAGACGAAGAAGACGAAGGCGAAGCCACCGTGGAAAACATGCTGTTCTGGCACTCCCAGCCAGAGTCCTTCCAGCAGCACTCTGCTAGTTACATTCGGTAAGAAAAGATTCATGTTTAACTTATATTAACCACTTGAGCTCCAGCATGCCTATTTTGGGGGAATGTTCGCCCCAAAATACCTTGTAGATAGGCAATTCTTTGCAAAGAGGTTTGGTGTAGATGGAAAAAAAGAAGTCCTAGTACAGTTGAAGTTCAGGTATGTTTAACTGAGACCATAGGGTTTACGTGGTTTTAACTGTAGTTACTTTTTTGTGTCATCCTTTTAGCCATAATGTCGGACTGCACCACGTACCGTTTACATGTCTGACTAATAAAGTATTCAATCAAACAAACACCAAAGAGCAAGTTAAAATCTCAAGGCACACACCATTCATATCTGATTCATGTCTGTGCAAAGAAATAGCCCCTATAACACGTGGTTAGCACTCTCATATAGTCACTCGATATAGACTGCCAAATTAAGTAAAATAAACATATTTTAGGGTACCTCTGTTTTGGGAATCAAGTGCTCACAAAGTACTGATACTGTATAGGGAAAAAATAATCTTAACTTATTTGAAATATATGTTCATCTGTATGTAGATAGAAGCATACTGTACTTTTCCTATGCTTTTTTTTTAATATATTGTGTGGTTGACACAAAATCCCAAGGCACACCTGGACTTTCTCACAGCACACCGTTTGGGACCACTGGTTTAAAAACGGAAACTGTATATACTTTGCTGACCGGTGTCCCGCTGGGATCTATATTTTGTTCAGCTCCTTTTTCCCCTCTACTAAATATCTCCTTTGCTGATCTACAAGCCGAATATTCGCCCCCAGAATAGGAATGGGCTCATATATTCTGTATATATATTAGACCACACTCACGTTTAATCAATATTGTTTAAACTGATATTAGAGCAGACTTGTGTGCAGCTCAGAAAATGGTAGATTTAAACTACATTTCACTCCATAGCTCCTCTGTGTCTTTCTGTTGCACAGTGAGAGTTTGGTAAATATTTAAACCTTGTAGTAGACGGTCAAAGTAGACAGAAGTTGCAGTAATTGGACTTGATATCATATTATCTACTTGACTTGAAACGTTTGAAATGTTTTCGTAAGATTTACACCGATAGATTATTCAAACAATAAATGACAGAAATGTATTTTCTATGTAAGTCTTTGGTCATGTGAAGAGATGATTCCAATGAATCCCTGATAGATACTCTTTGTGTTGTTGTTTAACCCTTCTCTCTCCGCCACAGGGAGGCCTTGGCTCCTTTCCTAAAAAACGATGAAGCCAGACAGCTGGCAGAGAGCGTCTCCAAGAGGTCTGCGTTCCAGAGCGTTCTCTGCGCAGCCACCTCGCCGGCCGTGAAACAACAAGAGGAGACGCTCACCTATCTCAACCAAGGTAGCGATAAGTCCTCCATTGTGTGCTGTCTAGTCTAGGGTTCAACAGACCACACCACAGCGTGAAACCCACTCATGCCCGTTAGGCCTAATGTGCATTCTATGGAGAGCCATCAATACACTGCAGCCATACAGACCGCAAAGCTTAGGCCTAGCCTAATAGTCACCTGATAGCTGGGTTCTTAGGCTTAACTTAGGCCCAGGTCAACATTTTATTTTTTAAACGTCGGATCTCCAAGCTTACAATGCGATAGGTTGTGAACGTGTGCGCCGGTATATAGATATTTTTAATTCTTCAATACTTTTTTATGTTGTTAAAGGGGATAACTCAGTTCAAGAGTTAAGTTTAAGTCATTATAAAATGCTACAATGTGTTATGGTTATTGTTATAACTATATTTATACACTGTTATAAGCAGATTATAATGCATTGTTTGTGATGCATTATAAACATAGGATTTATAAAAATTGACCAAGAGAGTATGTGTTATTCCCAGGGTTTGGATTAGGTTAAGAGTTAGGACCAGTTAAGTTGATTTGAATTGCTGATGTTTCACTGTGGTCAATGTGCTGTTTTTAAATGTGCTTTATAAATAAAATTGACTTGACTTGAAATGTATTCTTTGAACATCAGCAGCTCTCTCCCAAAGTCAAAGAAATTACACATTTAAGATTGAAAACACTGGATGGCATCACATTTACAGTTAGTGAGATACTTAGGAACCTATGGATGGACTTTGAAGTTGACTTGGAGTGGACTGCTAATCTGAGATAGTATACATACAGTATATCTCTGGAACTTGAATAGCACGTAGAGTTATCTCCCTGAATTAATCCTTAAGCATTTGAAATAATGTACTGTACATTCAATGCATTAGCTTTGCATTTAGACTGAGCAGTTATGAAATCATAAGGTGCCATCATTATCAAAACAAAACAAAACATGAAGAGTTTAGCACTGACTTTCAACTTTTACTATTTTTCTTCTCCTGTATTTATTCATTCCTCTTCTTCTCTGGAATTTACTCACTTGTTCTCTTCTCATGAATTACTCACTCCTTCTCTTCTTCTCTTGAATTTACTCACTTCTCTTCTTCTTCCAGTTGCTGGCTCTCTTTCTCTTGTCTCACTACTAAACTGAACCAATCTGACTGTTGTTGAACTGTGACATCAATGTCATGTTGTTGTGTTATTTGTTGTTAACTGTTTGGGTTTAATCTGAGTCAGACTGCAGGAGTTAGCGTAGCGCTAGCTAATCTGTAACATCAGTATTGTAGAATCAGTATATTCAGAATCAGTAGTATGAAAAAGACTTTTGAATTGGCATAATCATGCTACTCAACCTATTTTTGTCAGTTCCCTCAGTAGATATGATCAGTATGATCATTATTATTATCTTTATTGAATGCTGAATACAACTGCCGGTAGTGCAGTAGTGGTACTACAGTACAGTATATATATATTATTGGTATATATATTTTAATATAATATAATACAATACAATATACTATATATTGGTATAGCTACCAATAGGATTTAAGCCATTCTAAACAAATAACAGATAGAAATGGTTTTTTTTAGGGGCTGGTGTAGATATTTGGTATAAAAGGGGAGTTTTTAATTTGATTCCGTTTCTATCATGCCCCCTCTTTTCTGATTGACTGATTTCCCATTTTTCAATTTTAATCAGGTTTGTTTTAATGTTTTAAAATGTAGGTCAGTCCTACGAAATCCGTATGCTATACAGAAAACTAGTGGAGTATACAGATATAAGCAGCAGATATGTAAAGGTAGGTCACCGGTATTGGTCTGATTTTTTTTTTATTGACTTAAATGAATGTGACCTCTTCTTCTTCTCTCTTATCTGTCTCTATGTACTTCCTGGTCCGTCACCAAACAGGTTCCCCCCAGCCCTCTCTTCCCCGTCAGGGGCCAGGGTTCCATCCTTGCAGATGTGGTACTATCAGTGCTGTCCCGACTCACACAAAACACACAAACACGCACGTGCAACCACACATGCTCATACATACAAGCAAACGCATGCACGCACGCACACATGCACACACGCACGCACGCACGCACACACACGTACGCACTCACACAAACACAACCACACACTCACACGCGCACGCACACACACACACACACCTTTCAAGTTCTCTTTTCTTTTATTCGATGCATTCTGGTTTGTCTGTTTGTTGCCTCTAGTGGGACTTTATTCATATTCATTCTGGATTTCATGTATCACCTGTTTGGAATGACAGGAGAAGGACAATATTGACACTTAAAAGTTTGAAACCTCTCGCTTTGTACAAACACCTTTCTACTGTGCAAATGACAACTTAGGTTTAATTATGGTTAGGTTTCATTATTAGAAAAAACAAGTGGTATATTGAAGAGTCCATTGGTTTATGAATAATACCCATTAGTAGCCATATATTTCCAACATGCAGGTTGTTTGTTTGGTGTTATCAAATGTGTTTCAGATGGGAGTCAAAGCAGACTGAATACAATAAGAAGACTTAGAAATACACATGTTGTACACTCAGTCAAAGTTCAAATTAAGTGGCGAGCCGTTTGGTTGAATTCAGCCTTACCTAGTAAATCCTCTGTGTTAATTTAACCATTTTATTTCCTTATTTCCCTGAGTCAGGTCTATGATTGTACAGTGCAAATGGAACTAAGTGGACCTGTAAGGGTCAGTTTGGTTCCATTTGTACACTGATAGTTAAATTAACATTTGTTGTTATTAATTCCTTATTTTCCTGAGTCTCTGAGAGTGAAAAGAATTGAATGGTCTGTTTGGCTCCATTTGTGCACTTTCTGAGTTCATTCAGTCAAGATGTATTTATTCTTGGAATTACACTGAGTAATTAAAGAAATTTGCACTAATTTGTCGTCGAGTAATACAAAGCTTTCTACAACCTCAGTTTGTTGAAAATAAATAATGATTTAGAAATTTGCAAAAGTGATAATTAAGACATGTACAAATATAAAGGTTAAAGAACACATTTCTAAAAAAGAAAAGAAAAAAAAAATACAACCCCGGTGACCTGTTTGGTCGCCAGGGTTCTAAAAAGACTCAAAGGTAGGCCTACTAGAGTGCTAAAACGTTAAATTATCACTGAGGATTTGGACTGCGTGGCCTACACAAACGCCTTCTCTGGAGAGTTCTGTGTTGTCAGGCTGTCACGGTCGTTTGCTCTTCATAAAGCCGTCCGTCGGCAGCAGCCGAGCGACACAAGAACGTGGCAGGTGGCGTTTGTGTAAACGTGACGTGTCCCTGTCTGGGGGGCCTCCGGGCTCCGGCGGGCACTCATGTGGAACGCTGCCTCACTAATGGGCTCAGAGGTAGATGTTCACTCACAGACGGTCGGTCGCTGATCATTTTATGATTTATTTTCCTTCCCTGGTCGGGTTTTTAAAAGGTCGTCATTAACTTAATCAATCATAATGTCTCCGCCGGGATGGAAATTAATTTCAGCCTGTTCTATTTGTGGAGAGGTTATATAAAAAAGGACAACGTGGGTCTGTCTGCTTTATGTCAACAGCCAATTAGAACCCAGATAGAGGAGAGGTCTGGCGTGTTTTACAATGTCACACTTCAAACAACAACCACCACTTATACTCCTCAACGGATGGTTACAGAGATATGTGTCCAAAATACTTGGTTGCATCTATCTTGGTTGATAGATATAGTCAACATTTTTGGGGTCAGTTATACAAGTACACATTCTTACAAGGACCACAATGGAAATACACTCTCTAGCTTTATTGCGTTTCACCCTTTTCACAGATTATGTACAAATATGTACATGCACTTTTTGCATTTTTGTCAATAAAGATGTAAATCAATACAATTAAATAAGTGTTGTATAAAACAAAGGTCAAATACATAGGTAGAATATATCATAGTATATATTATGGCATAGTAGAATTTGTATAAAATGTAAAATCTAATGTTCCACCTTTTAAAATACTCTCATTTATGTGAGCAACTATTCATAATCTTCTCAACCACGTGGGGTCAGTGGTTGTTCTTTAAAGTGTGACTTAAACCCTATATACACTTCATTGACTGGGGTCCCCCAGGGGTCTGTACTTGGGGCCCCCCTCCATTTCCCCTCTACACCAAATCTCTTGAGGCGAAAATAGCCGAATCTACGAGCTCACAACATGTGAGCTTTGAGATCGTCTCTTTTTCACCAACTGTTTTGCCTAATATGACACACTATGCCCAGAATAGGGACTGTTAGGGTTCATGGGGTTGACTGGCAGAAACAGAGATTCGGTTCATTTCATGAATTTTGAAAACTCTGAACACTGCCTGAAGAAAGCCCAGTCACTGGGTGTTGGGGCGCCAGGTCAAGCTGCCCCTGCAGGGTCACTGTGAGGTCCCCCTGACGCCCTGTCCCGCCTGTCCACAGAGCATCGTTCGGGTGGTGTTTCATGACCGTCGACTGCAGTACACGGAGCACCAGCAGCTGGAGGGATGGAGGTGGAGTCGACCGGGAGACAGGATACTGGACATCGGTTAGTGATAATACTATTAAGACGCCTCAGGGCGACAAGCGACCTCGCCCTAAATGGCCATCTATCCAATTCTTGGCCATCTGGCCAGTGATGTATATCGGACCAGTTACCCATATATGGAGACCCCTGGTACCCATATATGGAGATCCATGTACTGTAGGCTATATGGAGATATGCTGTGAGAGCCCAAAAATGCTTACTCAATTATTCGTTATGTGAAAGTCCTATGATGTCTATGACCTTTTATACCCATACATGGAAATCCCTGTCTTTAGGACCAGCCAGACAGATATGGGCTGTCTTGGCCATATATGGATTCTGTTTGTGTGGTATGTGGCCGATGTGGCCTCCATATAGGGGCATTCCCATATGAAGTCCTGTTAGATATGGGGTTAATATTGATGACATCAGGGAACTCCATATATGGGCATAAAAGGGATTCTGTTAGTGTGACATCACAGTGAAGCCAGAGTGTGATGTCAGAGCGGCAAACCCATTCTGTTAGAGTGGTTGACCTGACATCACAGTGACATCAGAGCATGATGTCAGAGCGACAAACCCATAGAACCACAGTGTCAGGCCTTATAGACAGACAGAGATACAGACAAGCTGTGACCGTTCACATACTAATCTGAAACCTACGGCCTTTCATGACATTAAATGCAGCCCAAAGTGCTTTGCATAAAAAGAGAGATCAACAAAAGAAAAATAACACAATATTAAACAATATTTAATTAAAGATTAAAACCAATAAGATCAAAAACATGATCAAGGACAAATTAAAAGAAGGCGAGATTTAAAACAACAAGAAAATGTCAAGAACAAAACATCTCTACATCACTTTAGAAGGATTACAAAATCACACAGACTACCTCACATATTTGGGTACACACTTCAATAAGGAACCACACAGACTCTACCTTCTGAAAGATAAAAAAATCTACATTTACACGTGTGTGTGTGTGTGTGTGTGTGTGTGTGTGTGTGTGTGTGTGTGTGTGTGTGTGTGTGTGTGTGTGTGTGTGTGTGTGTGTGTGTGTGTGTGTGTGTGTGTGTGTGTGTGTGTGTGTGTGTGTGTGTGTGTGTGTGTGTGTGTGTGTGTGTGCGCGTGCGTGCGTGCGTGCGTGTTGTGTCAGTCTGTTCCACATAAAATGTGATGTTACTTGGAAGATAGACAGTTGCTAGATAGGCAGGCAGACAGACAGACAGACTGATCCAGAGGGACATTCTGTTGTCATACCAAAGATACAGGTAAGAGTATAAATAATAAGTACAGAACAAGTAGTATAGGCTAACACTCATTAAAATAAGATAACATTATAAATGTTGACGTCCAGCCTGGCCATAGTGAGCCATACTTAGATAGAAATAGAGGCATTAAAACTGTGTGAATTCCATCACCAGTAGAAGGGCATATACAATGGGCCCTATTTTCGTCTGTGCCTTTCCCCTTATCCCTAAACTTCTTTGTTATTTTTTTGTATTTTTAAATAGTTCAAATTGCTGATCTACAAGCTCACAACATGTTGATGTACTGTAGTGCAGCTATTTAAGTATTTTAAAATGTTTCTAAAAATAGTAAAACAGGCAAAGAAGTTTAGGGATAAGGGGATGGACAAGAATATAGTTAAGACTCACAAGACGTATAGAATTAAATACTGACCGGTCCTGTATTTGTGTATTGTACATATAGGCATAATTATTTGTGCAATCTGTCACCAATAAAAATGGGCATGTTGTTCACTCAACCACAATGCTGTGTATTCTTTAATGACTTTTTGTAACGTTTTATATAACAGAACCCCAAACCTTGAGTAAGTTGAACAAAATATCAGACAATCATTGGTGGGAAAAGTACTCACATTTCTTACTTGAGTAAAAGTATCAATACTTCAATGCAGTAGTACTTCGTTACAAGTTAAAGTCCGGAATTCAAAATGTACTTGAATAAAAGTACAAAGGTATTGGTATCAGGGCAGGAATTTCATGGAGGCCATTAAGGCCATGGCTGCCGTTGCCCCTCAGTTTGGCCTTGTGCCCCTCAAACCAATGGCATGACCTGAGGCCATAGTGGCCTTAATGCCCAAGCTGACTGGGCCACTTTCTCCTCTGTCTCTTTCTGGTCAATATGTAGACAGTAGACACCAGTGGTGTCTCTTTCTTATCATGTAGACCAGTGTTTTCTTTTTTTTGAGATTCTGAAATCTTAACCCCCCCGAGTCCCTATCTTTAAACCAATCCAGTGACTTTGATTGGTGCAGGGCTGAGCATGGATCAGATTGTAAATACCATCATTTATCTATTTCACTGCAGATTAGATTATCATCCCTAACCCTTAAATTCAACAAATTCTTTCAATGGACTAAAATCTTGTTTTATTTGATGGCCTTCCTGTTCTGGCATTTGGCCTTTGTGCACCAAACACCAAAGGGCAAGTGGCCTTGCTGCCCCTAAGAAATTCCAGGCCTGATTGGTATCAAAACGTACATAAAGTACCAAAAGTAGAAAGTAGTCATTATGCAGAATGTCCCGTTTCCAAGCAGAAATCTTCCATTTCATGTTTTCAAAATGTTTAAACATTTTCAAATGGCCAAAATGAACATACAGTAGGGCTGAAGTGGTTAATGTATGTTTTGTAATAATAACCTAAATCTACAAAGTAACTAGTAACTAAAGTTTTCAAATAAATGTATAGGAATAAAAGTACAATGTTTGGATCTGAGATGTAGTGGAGTAAAAGTATTGGAAATCGGAAATACTCAAGTAAACTACAAATACCTCAGAATTGTAAAAAAAAAAAGTACAGTACTTAAGGAGAGAGGGCGAGATCATTTAGCGACCTACAACCGGGTTGCAACGTGGTCGGTAGTTTTCAGCGACCGGGTCCCTAAATCAACCGACCAGGCCGGTAAATCACCAACCGTGCCGCTAAATCGACCGACCGGGTCGCTTAATCCACCGACCGGGACGCTAAATCCACTGACCGGGTCGCTAAATCCACCGACCGGGATTTAGCGTCCCGGTCGGTGGATTTAGCGTCCCAGTCGGTGAAAACTACCGACCAGGTTGCGACCAGGTTGGAGGTCTGGTCGCTAAATGATCTCGCTCCTACTGTACTTAAGTAAATGTACTTGTTGTACTTCCCAGACATCCCTCTGTCAGTGGGGATCGTGGAGCCTCAAGCACAGCCTCTGCAGCTCAACACCATCGAGTTCCTCTGGGATCCCATGAAGAACGCCTCTGTCTTCGTACAGGTACTGAGCATCACATGTGTCTGGAAACAAATGGACCCTAACGGGTGCATTTGGTTCCATTTGTACACTGTCAAAGTTACTGACTTGTAAAGCCTCGATCAGAGTCGGCTCCGCTGTGGAAGGCTATCCACCGCGGTGTAGTCTTTTTGAGTCATGTTTTGAGTCAGTTGCGTCATTCCTCGCGGTGGAGAGCTATCCACCGCGAGTCCCGACACATCTCTCTGTTTTTACTATCAGACACAGGCTCTTCACCCCGTTCACTGATTGGTTGATCTAGACCAGTCAGTCACGGTGAATAGGACTTCACCGTGACTGCATGACTATATTTGGTGGATAGCTCTTCACCGCAGACTCTGATCGAGGCTTAAGGGTCAATTTAGACCCCCATTAACTCACTGAACGCCGTAAACGTACTATACGTCTTTGATCTGTAGTGCCATATACGCACTTTACGTCTTTTTCATTAATCAAAAGTTTTATCTTTCATAACCTAATTGTAATTTCAAAAGATTTGCTCTAAACTCAAGCCGTTAGCCTCTGCGACCGGAGCGACCGGACCGATTTGACTGTAGCACCGGTGAACACAGTCCGACGGGAAAACCGGTAAAACCGAACATTGGTTCCTACCACCTTAGCGTTAGCTATACACGTTCGTTTATACACTTCCCGTGCTTCCCAGACGAAGTATAAGTACTCATTCGAAAGGAAAAAATGGCACCGTTCTATCGGTGCCATCCATTCGGCGATCCGAGCCCTTGATAGCGATCGCAGGCTCGGAACTGTTATAGCATGTTAGCAAAAAGGCCTGGCCAAAATGTAAACAAATAGGCCCCGGTCCAAAAAAAAAATAGAAGTGTCTCTTTCTTCTTCTATTTGTCGATCAGATAGTAGGAGAACACCACCTGGTGGTTTTCAAAGGCCATTGCACTCTAGAGAACACAGAGTCCCAATGACAGCATAAACATATCATAATGATCAAGACATCTTACACATGTTCTATTGAAGCCCAAATCTAATGATAGGATATATATATATATATATATATATAAATATATATTTTTTCCTTTGTAAGAGGGGTAATGTGGCTTTCGATAGAAGCATAGATTTATATATGTAATTTAAGTACAAAATATGATTTTGGCCCCCATAAAAAGGCAAAATTAAACAAAATGGTTGGCACCAGTTTTGTAGATTTTTAATAAAGGGTGGCATTCAGTGATAAAGGAACGTGGAGATCCCTGAAATCCGCTTTGAGAACCACTGGAAAAGGAACTCACATTTATTTTTTAAATAAATTTTTATCCCACAATTTTGTAACCCATTTTTTCACCCAGTGCTAATTGCCTATGTAATCCTGGGCTCTGCTCTCCCTCTGCCGCGCCTGGGGAGACAATGGACTGACCTCATGCTTCCTTCTATGCATGAGGAGTCCAAGTTGCTTCTTTTCACCTGACAGTGGAGATTTCCCTGGTTTGGACGTAGCGCGTGGAAGGAACACGTTATTCCAACCAGTTCCTTTCCCCTCCATCAGGCGCCCCGGCTGGCCAGGGGGAGGCATTATTGAGACCAGGATTATGTGCATGTTTTTGTGAGGGTATCAACCCTAGGAGACACGGGGAGAACATGCAAACTCCACACAGAAAGGCCCTATCGCCAACCCCACCTAGGGTGTGGGAAGGAACTCACATTTAGTACGTAAATGATCAATACGTAAAATGATCAATACTGCAATGTAGAAACACTCAAACTCCCATTTCACAAGTTTTCAAATTTTCTAAATCTTTAAAAATCTTTTTGAAAATAGCCGATCTACAAGCGATGCATCGTGATGTAGATCCGGCTATTTTCAAATAGACAAACTTTAAACGGGGCTGAAGAGGTTAATATATGTTTTGTAATAATAATTCAAATCTTCAAAGTAATTATTAACTGAAGTTTTCATATAATTGTAGTGGAGTAAATGTAGTGGAGTAAAAGTATTGAAAATTGGAAATAATCCAATCCTCAAGAGATACAGTACTTAGAGGTAAATGTACTTAGTTAAGGTGGTTGCACACTGCACTGCGTGTTTTTGTTGCGTTTTGGAAATCCGAAAGCCGTAGGCCAGTGAGAGAGAGAGGAAAGGGAGAGAGAGAGCAATACAAGGGACTCAGTGCGACAGCTGAGAAAATCGAAAAAAAATCAGCCCTGGTCCGAAAATAAATACGAAACGGGCGGCAGTGTGCAAACGTGATTGACATAGCGTGAGGTTGATTATTTTATTCACGCACTCCGAAATCCACTCCGATATTCGGCCCGAAAAACGCAGCAGTGTGCAAAGACCTTTACTCCTCTGCTCTGCTCTCAGGTCAACTGCATCAGCACAGAGTTCACTCCCAGGAAGCATGGTGGAGAGAAGGGCGTTCCCTTCAGGATCCAGGTGGACACCTTCACTCAGAACGACAATGGAGAATATCTGGACCACATCCACTCCTCCAGCTGCCAAGTCAAAGTCTTCAAGGTACCACTTGTGAAAAAGATCAATTCCATTTATTTTCTCCACATAACATAACATAATTAAGTTAAATAAACTAGAAAAGCAGTTCCGGCTCGCTGAAAACACACACACATTATATTCTGTACAGTAGAAAATTTCGATTCAGCGCAGGCCCAAGCAGTAATATAAATGGTAAGATGGAATTCATTTCCCAGAGGATTCTTTTTTCTTCAAAAATCTAAAAAAGTATACAAATTTGTAAAGAGAAAAGTACAAGCACTAATAACTGCATAAAGCTGAACAAGTTGAATTTGAACAAACTTTCTAAGAAAAAAATTGGAACTAGTATAGTAGGATGCAAAGAAAATGGCAGAATAAATATACATTGAGTTGAGTACAACTAGTGTGATCGCTAAAGCGAGCCCACAATTATCTTTGTACACTGGAAATATCTTTCTGTAGTATATTTTCTATATTTATTCCAATGTCCTTGGAAACCTATTTATTCATAATGTGTTTGTCTTAAAGCCAAAGGGAGCTGATCGCAAGCTGAAGACAGACAGAGAAAAGATGGATAAAAAGAGTCTTCATGACAGAGACAAGTACCAGCCGTCCCACGAGACCACCATGTTTACAGAGGTGATTCTACAGTACGCACAGCTCATGCAGAGATGCAAATAGTAGTACTAGTAATAATTACTTTCTACAACGAATAGTGGAAATAGCTGAGCTGCAAGCTCAGAACGCAGGGTGACGCATTGTGAGCTTGTAGATCTGCTATTTAACTATATTTGGATATACTGTAAAAAATAAATTGTTTGTTTACAAAATTTTGACACTTCTTGAAAACGTACTCATAATAGGGATGTGAGGTTTAATGGTGGCAGCTGACTTGTGTGTGGTGTTAATATGTGCTGTTTCTCTGTTAATAAGTTGTGCTGGTTTGGGCGAATGTCTGCGTCACTGAGGTTTGTCTTTACATGCCAGCTCACTCAGAACGCCTGTCATCACTCTTAAAGGAGTAGTTCACCCCCAAAATGACTTTTTTTCTATTGATTACTCATGCCATGGACAGTATAGAGTTCAATATTCGAGTAAATTTACCCCCATTGATTCCGGATGGGGACCCGTTTCGAAACGGGTCCCCATCCGGAACGAATGGGGGTACATTTATTGTTATCACGCATTAGGACGCCATCAAGGCCTTCCAAAATAGGCCTGCTAAAATCTTTGCAGACAAAATCAACTGTAGATTATTCGACCAAAATCTTAATTCAAAATGTTCTGTCAAAATGAACACTGACTGTTGTTACCAGTGCAGCCATCTAATCTGTCTGTCTGCTTTTCTGTCTCTCTTATCTGTCTGTCTGTCTGTCTGTCTGTCTGTCTGTCTGTCTGTCTGTCTGTCTGTCTGTCTGTCTGTCTGTCTGTCTGTGTCCGTCTGTCTGTCTGTGTCCGTCCGTCCGTCCATCAGTGTTCTCCTTGGCCTGATGCAGTTAATCTCAGCAGAACAAGCAGCACTTCATCTCCCGTCTACCAGAGTTCTCCATCCTCTTGCAGTTTCACAGATGGGTGAGTCCTCCTCACTAAAAAAAAAAAAAAAACAAAAATCAAAAAAAAAAAGGATCCCACCAGTTAATTAAAATAACATGGCAGCGTTGTTTTGAATGCTTTGAGGGTTTTGTTTTGAAGTATTTGATTAACTTAGGCTGTGTGGTCAAAATAATTGTCACATATATGGTGGCATGCAGACTCCAATTTGCTTCCAACTTTAAGTTTAGAAGAAGGAAATTGATTTGGTGTTTAGTATACGAATGAATGTTCACATACAGATAGTATTAAAAAGAACAGAAGTCCACAGCTGATGCTCCACAGTGTTTTTGTTGTGCAGACTTCTATTAGTCGGGGACCCACAGGCCCAAAAGCTCAAGGAATAGGGTTTAACCTGTGATGTTTTGCCGCACTTTTTATTTCTGTTTTATTTATTAGTTTGGTCATTAAGGTCCACAGAATGACAGGCCTGCTCTGCCGGAAACATCGCAAATGACTCATCACTTTTGTCAGTTTTGTAGCACTGTTTTTTAGCCCAAGGAATGTGTTTCGTGCAAAACGAATGCTTGCAATGGATTCAGAATCATGAAAACACCCCAGTTTGACCCCTCACATGCTACTTAAAGCAGATTTTTTTGCTTGGAGTCAATGGGACAGTGAATATACAACCATAACCTTTCTCGCGATGTTTCCGGCAGAGCAGGCCTGTCATTCTGTGGACCTTAAAGGGGAAGACCACCCATTTTCAATATTGAACTGTGTCATTAATATACCTTAAAGGAGTTGTGTGGAAATAGAAAAAAAGTTCCCCCCCTTCTGTGTTGCCTAGAACTGGAGGATTGATTTTGGGGTTTGTATTGTAAAGTACAACTTGATGACATCACACATTGAACGTTGTAACTCAAATTTTGCTTCTGGGTGGTCCCTGGAACTAGATATTTTGAAATGGGGGTCCGTGGCCAAATAAATATCATTTTGGGGGTCCTTCACATGAAAAGGTTTGAGCACCACTGACATAGTAGTCTCTCAAGAACAGACTAACTGAGCTCCAGTTGAAGTGAAAAGGACCTTTTCTTTGACGATGGCTGGCCAGATTGGCCAAACATAGGTTTTTTTCTAAAAATCTTAGAAGGATTCAAAAGACACTTATAGAATCGGGTCAAAATTCTAATTTTCACGATTTTTCAAAAATAGCAGATCTACAAGCTCGCAGCGCGGCACTCGGTGCCGCGCTGTGAGCTTGTATATCTGCAATTTTTTTATATTTAAAGCATAAAACATTGCGTCATAATGTGTTCAGGCCTAAATGGGTTAATATTGGGGTAAAGTTTAGTACATTTTCGGAAGGTTTTCACAATAATGATATAACATAAAAGTTGTTAAACTGCAACAATAATTTCCCTTTTTCATTTTCCACTCTTATCCTATTGCCCCTCCCCCTGTGCACACCCTGGCGGCCCCACTTTGAAAGCAACTCGAATAGAATAGAATAAAGGTGTTGCACCACATGTCCAGAAATCCCGACGACGAATGTGTGAGAGGTTAGGGGGTGAAGGTCAGTCCACACGGTATCAGTTCAGCGCTCAGCCATTTATCAGGACATGTTACCCAATACCAAGTGCAAAGTATTTCCGTTCGTCAAAACCATGGGCTGTATAAAGACACTTGAAAGCGAGATCAGGAAAAGCAGTGATACCTGGCCTGAGTCAAACTGCCGTAATTAGACTCTGAGCTGGGTGTGACCACAGCCATTGAGAGAGAGAGAGAGAGAGAGAGAGAGAGAGAGAGAGAGAGAGAGAGAGAGAGAGAGAGAGAGAGAGAGAGAGAGAGAGAGAGAGAGAGAGAGAGAGAGAGTTTTACGATCCTCGACAATTCAAATATTCAATATTCAATCACATATTGCCAAAACCACCTGTTTTGGTGCATGTGCTCCTAGAACAAGATGAATATCATTGCTGTCCAGTGGAAACCTTGTTTGTCCAAAACTGGTACTTTTCAGGAAATGGAAAAGAAGAACTTGTGTGAGTCCAACATAGTTATTATTTAGTCACAAGCTCTTGTTAGTACTTTGCATTGGTTAAATATTTATAAAACCCACAGACAGACTTAAAGAGGTGGTGCCATAGTTTTGTACTTTTTCTGTTTGTCATGTGTCTAGGAGGTTGAAAGTACATCATTGGACCCACTGGTGTGGTTTTCATGAGCAATTATGTATTCTCTTGGTATTTGTTTGTTTTCTCTTGGAGGCTGCCACCTTGTGGTCAACAGTGTCAGTTAAAAAACACAGATACTTTTACATCACATAATCAACTCCTCCCCTAATTACCATTCACCCAACACTGTGGGGTGTGGCTAACTTCAGCTGGGTCACCACCCACCATGACATCCATGCATACTTAATGAACTGGGGGTGTGGCCACATAAAAACCCAATTTTAACTCTTTCTGTATACTTTTTTTGGAAACAATCTTCCTCCTAGTATAATCATAATACCTGATAATCATGTTTTAGAGGGGGGAAAAATCATGGCACCACCTCTTTAACCACTTAGCTTAAGCCCTGTTTTATACTTCTTGGTATGATAGAGTTTTGCAAATGACATGCCCAAAAAGAAGTTACGCCAAGTTGAAAGTGGATGACATGTTGACTAACCACTAATATCATGATATGGTCTAAATCAATAAATGGGAAGATTGAACATACATGTCAGGGCAAGGTGTTTCCATGACCATTTTCATAATCAGCGTTATCATGTTCTTTTGTAGCAACAGCTCTCCAAACCAGCAGGGGGAGCTGCTTCTTCCCGGCTGTTCTGATGTAAGTAAGCGTGGCAGTTCGGTGTGAAAAGCGTTAATGCTGTTGCTCTCTTATTCCTTCTTTATAGGCCATTATTTGGAGACAGTGGATGCTACACTATACTCATTTCAAGAGCTCTTGTTCTTTTTGACATGTAGCGCCTCCTGGCGTCGTCTTCGCCGCACGACACTCAGCAGTGGCTTCAGCGTAACAGGTTCTCGCCTTTCTCAAGGCTCTTCTCCAGCTTCTCAGGTAACGCAGCTCACACAGAAACTAGTGACCTATGAAATTCTGTTGCCCCGAGACGTTTCCCAGTTTTTACACGTTTACGTAGAGTTCAGGGATTCCCTCAATAGATGCATCGGTGTATTTACCCGTATGGCTAATTTATGCTCTGTCTAAAATAGCAGATCTGTAAGCTCACAACGCTTTGCATATTCAATGCATTGTGAGCTTGTATTATCTGCCAATTTTGGCAAATGACACCGTCATATGATGAAGTATAAATCAGGCTTTTGATTGAGATCAAACAAAGCGTTGCTATCAAAACTGTTGTCCTATTTTATGGCGCACTCTCTTGTGTCACACATCATGTTTAAAACATGTATAAAAGTTAAGATATCATCAACTTTTCCACACAAGGCATGTGCGGAAAGGTTTTCCAGTCTCCAGTTCTCCTTCCTGTTTTGATATCAGTAGTATGTTGTTGTTGAACAGTGAGACAATGGCAAATGCAGATGAAAGTTTAATTAGACACAAGACTAAAAGTCAGCTTGAATCAAGTTGTTTCCCTGTAATTCATTATTTGATCAGCCGGTTGCCGAGGTGTTTCTGAAGCATCTGAAACACCAAGAAGTGCTAGTGCCACTTCTTGGTGTGATCATCCCCTTAGAATCGCATAGCCGGACAATCGGAGATCTCTGCCTACTGATACATCAGTTGACATTGAATCTAAATTCAATGTAGTTGCTATAGAAGATTTTGAACATGCATGAACTGCATTGCAAAATGCAAAGACTTCAGGGCGGACCTTCATATTGTGAAGGCAAAGGGTTGGTTTTCAAAGCAGTAGCCGTAGGTTTGTTAGATGTATCAGCAGGCAGAGACCTCCAGTCGTCTGTCTACACGATAATCTACCTTATAATCGTCTCAAATCACAGTATCAGATCGGAGCAGTTTGTGTGACTGTTAGAGGTGTTGGCTTGCTGTGAACGTGGTATAGGTGCTGACCTGCTGAACATGGGCAGAGATGACCTGATCCAAATATGTGGGCCAGCAGATGGCATCCGACTCTTCAACACCATCAAGGGAAGGTGAGATACAGAATGAACTGAACAGCTACAGCCCATTCTAGTACTGAAGTCCCATTCTAGTACTGACATTTTACTGACAGTGGAGGTCTAAGGAGACTAGACTGGGTTCTGCTTTGCAGTTTGCACATACGGTCTAGAGTTGATACGGAAACCTTATGTTTGCGTTCACAAGATACAGTACGGAGTTGTAAACAGAATAAATGGTAATGGGTGCATTCCTATAGCGCCTTTCTCCAAAGTGCTTTACAAAGTGCTTTACATTCACGCATTCACACACTGACGGCAAAGGAAACCAATGCAAACCTTGCAAGGCATCAACCTGGTCATTGCGAGCACTTAGATGTTCAATGTCTTGCTCAAGGACACTTGGATACGAAGCTTACATTTCCACTATTCTGTTTAAAGAGGGGCACTTGGTTCAAACCACTGTGGTATGGATGCAAGGAGCAATACAGCCTCTAGGGGCCGCTAGCGGGGCTTTTAGAGTATTTAGTTAAAGGAGTGATGACACCGGCCGAAATTTAACATTATGGTACAGTAGGTCACGTGGTCTTTGTTGAAACGGTTTGGAAAGGGGGGCTGACAGGCCCATCAACAGTAGCTGTATGGGCCTGTCGGCAGCAACACAGAGCCCCCAGTGATAGGCTGTTGATTGTACTGCATCATTTGATTGGATAATTTAACATGGGGGTACATGACATCATTAAAAAAAATTGCTAATTTGATAGCCATAATTAGCTGTTTTGGCCGTGTCACGCCCCCTTTAAGAAGTTTACTACAGTATTATTGTGATGTGAATCCATCTACTGCTGTGGTTTATCCACAATTCTTTGTTTTAACTACGTTTTTCGATAAAAATCTTTGGAGTTGCTTTTCATAAATGGACCACTCACCAATCTCCTATCAAGCCGACAACTCCTCCTCCACCAATCACGGTGGTATATAAGTTGAAAAAATGGCGGCGTGCATAGTTTCCAGTAACCCACCCTCCCTCCCTCTTCTTTTCATTTCTACCTCTATTCCAGGTGGGGTCTCTCTACATACTCCAGCACGGACGTGTGCTCTTGACCCCTAAGCCAAAGTATCTGGGTCTGCGACCCCCCGGAACCTCCCACCTCACGCCTGCCATCCTCCGTCCGTGCTCCTGACCATCTAAGCTGCACACTACATGCTTGCATGTGGTGATGACCTTCGATGATCATGCTAGCACCCCAAATGCCATTCTCGTGCCCATTGCCATCTAAGCTGCACACTACACGCTTGAGTGTGGTGCTGACCTTAGATGAACACGCACTCAGAATGTCATTTCATGCCCTTGGCCATCTAAGCAGCACACCCCATGCTTGCATGGTGCGTGTCCTTAGATGACCACGCTGGCACCTCCATGTCATCACAGCCCGGATGACCTAGCCGGCACCTACGGCATTCATGCCCCGATGACCGTGCCGTCTCCCCCATGCTGCTCGCGCGTCTTAGCCATCCAGGCCGCACACAGCACGCTTGCGTGTTGTGATGTTCTTAGATGACTATTTCGCACTCAACATCTTGGCCGTTTATGCTGCATGTCCCATGCCACGCATGGGATGCGCCCATAAACGACCATACTCCAAAAGCTAAATGTTCGTGCCCTTGGCTATCTAAGCCGCACACTGCACGCTTGTGTGTAGTGCTGACCTTAGAGGTACATTAGCACTCTGCATTCTTGGCCGTTTATGCCACACATCTCATGCCGCGCATGTGATGCGTCCATAAACGACCATACACCAAAACCTAAATGTTGTTCGTGCCCTTGACCATCTAAGCTGCACACTGCACGCTTGCGTGTAGTGCTGACCTTAGATGACCATTAGCACTCTGCATTCTTGGCCGTTTATGCCGCACATCTCATGCCACGCATGCGATGCGCCCATAAACGACCAGGCTCTCGGTCTTACAATAACAACCGTAAACCTATATTTTGTCTGATGCTTGGTCTCTCCTAGTGAAATATGTATTCCCTGCTCTGGATTTCCAGGTGTGTCCAACCTCGTCTCACCATCTACGTTTGTCAGCCACAAAGCAGAAACCAACTGTCCATCAAGCCAGGGGGTGGAGATGGTAGGTGTACTGTACATGAAAGTTGATTGGATAATTAGTCTCCAATTGTATTATTAAAACATTAAGGGAGATAAATCTCAGAATACACATGATTTCTGCTGCAGTTTTTTCTGGTTTCACTTAGGGGTGGGCGATATGGTGATAATTATCGTTGAGACGATACAATGTCTCCACGATATGCCTTTTCAGAGGTATCGTATATATCGTGATACAATTGAGGGAGCCTTGTAAAAAATCCTGTTTAATTGTTAATACAGAGATTCATCGCAGAATTCAATTTAAAACCTGCATTTTGGGCTAAATCAGTAGTTCTCAAACTTTAAAATGTCAAGGTCTCCACTTAACTCTGACAGTATACACATGAAACCAAATGGACCCATAAGGGCCCATTTGGTTTCATTTGTATACTGTCAGAGTTACATATTTGTAAAGTTAAATTTAGACCTCCCAAAAGGAACCCATGGAGTCTAGTTTTTGTCAAGTAACTTGAAAAATAACCATAAAAACCAACGTGAAAAAAGAATTTTGATAAAATTGTGTATTGTGATACAGCTTGGAAGAATATCGTGATATTGCAGTTTTCCATATCGCCCACCCCTAGTTTCACTCTGACTCTGACTGTACTTAGAGGTCCATGTTGGTCTTGTGTCTCTCGTGCAGTTTACCATGCGCTGTACTTAGAGGAACCCACGCTGCTGGATCTGTCTGAGAAGATGGCCACGCTGTTCAGCGTCACCCCACAGCAGATCACACACATCTACAGACAAGGGCCCACTGGAATCCACATCCTGGTGACTGACGAGGTAGATCAACTGACAGCACACCTAAATGCATTGACCTCAAGATAGGAGTTGAGGCATTATATTTAGTTTGATTCTACAAGCTCACAACGCCTGGCAACACGTTAAAGGAGCTATAGTCAACTTTTTCTTGAAAAACGGATGCTAAAATAAAAATAATGTTTCGAAAATATTTTATAAAAAAATAAGCTTCATATATGTGTTTCAATTAAAAAATGACCACAAAAAGCGTAAAATAATGATAAAATAATCATTTTGGCCCTTTGTTTACATTTACAGGGCCCGTACTTTGTTTACATCCTAGTCTGTAGACTAGGATGTACACCTACAATGAAAAAGTTGACTATAGCTCCTTTAAATTGGGCACCCCCCCAAAAATCATGTAGGGACCCTACTGGGTTGAAACCATAGACTGTAAAATATACGGACAAAGCGAAGCCATTGGTTTCTATGCAGCGCAAATGACGCATTTTGGGTCCTTGGCTTGGGTGTCGCCATCATAGATTGTAAAAGCACCAGAGGATGCTATTGGCTGCCAACGGTCACGTGCAACCGCAGGGATACATGGGAGAATGTGGTCGGAGCCTCCCGAAATACAGCACACGAAGAAGAACACAGCCGGCTGGTATCAGTTTAGTTGGCCACGCCCCCCGCAACTTCATCATCAATTTTAACATAAATGGGATTTTTTTTTCACCAAACGCATATCATCGTGATTGAAAGGCAATTTTTAACTAGCGATAGGAACCATAAAGTATTTCATGAAAATGTTAATTAAGGTTAGAAAACGAAAGGGGAAAATGAATGGGGTCCAATGGAGAACAATTCTTTTTGCGATCGGCCGGGGGGGAAAACAGCGCAACTAGCGGAACTATGCCCCTGGTTGAAACACTGGGAACGAAACATACAGGGACATCATGACAGGGCCTCCACTCCAGTACGATTCCAGGCCAGGCCTGCAATGTGTCGAAGTGTCCCTGAGCAAGACACCTAACCCCTAATGTCTCCTCCCTGCGCACTCCTATGTGGGCAGCACTCAGCTGGGTGAAGCTGAAAACTGAAAACTGAAGTTCCCCCTTAGGATAAGCTAGGTGTGTAAATACATAACTTAGCTAGTTATTTTTTGTTCTGTAGCGCCCTCTGGAGCACCAGTTATGAGTTTCATTAAAAGGGTGATATTCAAATAATCATTCCAGTATTTAGCTTTGAGCTGAAGTGGCCGCTTACTGAAAACAAATGTCATATGCTTCCAAGTATAAACAAGACAGGGTCTAATAATGGTGGGATTTGAGATTACGAATTCACAAAGCTTAGACTACAGTGATCTATGTCTGTCTGTCTGTCTGTCTGTCTGTCTGTCTGTCTGTCTGTCTGTCTGTCTGTCTGCCTATCTGTCTGCCTATCTGTCTGTCTGTCCTTCTCTTAATGGATTAATTAGATTTCATTCATTCCCTAATTCCAGATGGTGCAGAACTTCAGTGATGAGAGCAGTTTCATCATCAGCACTATGAGAGGTGAAGAAACTCAGTTACACATTCATGATGATTAATAAATGATAAACAAAGTAGCAAGTAGGCCTATAGGAGCTCTGAGTCTTACGGCCCTGATACACTTTTGCATCAACATCAAAGACAACATAAACATTAGTGAGTAACATGGTGAGACACTGTGTCATTCTTGTCAAAGAATTAAAAAAATTGAACCTTACTTATTGCTGTTTTCAGAGTGAAATTTGACATGCTGATTGATATTGCTCGTTGATCTAGAAAAAGAAAACAGATATGCGTGTCAGGGCCTTTAGTGAGTCAACTCATTGAATTGTTTTCTGTTTTTCTATCTTTCTTTTCTGCATTTATTCATTCATTAATTTATTGTGCTATCTTTCCTGTTTCACAGATGAAAACACAGATGGATATCATGTTGTTTTAAAATGAACTGTGAGCCAGCAGCAGGTTCAGGACGGAAGAGTTAGCATCCAGATGACACACGTTTCTACATATACAGACAATGGCCACGTCATATATTTTGGGAAACATACATGCTTGAAAATATATTTTGAGTTTGCCAAAATATATCTAAAATATATGGTGAAAATATAGTTCCAGAGTCAACGATATATATTTACTAATATATTTTAGCCTTTTTGTATGTTTTTATATAGTACTGTATATTCAGAGACATTTTATTCCACGCTGAGATCAGTGACAAGTGCCTACAGACAGTGAATGTCAAGACCAGCAGTAACTTGTGATTGGTTTATTTTCTTTTTTCTTTGAACTTTCTTGTTATTGATTCCTAATTGTTATTCTATATAATTGGTTGTAAACGTTTCTGCCACAGAGGCAAATTATGAGATATTAATAATAAAATGAAAGTGGTATCATCATCATCATTTTCTACCCCATGGAACCTGATAAAGGACCCATGGGGGTCCCCGGAACCACATTGAGAATCACTGCACTAGACGATCAGCAGAATGGACCTGTGGAACTCTGTTGCTAGGCAACACCGGCCCAAGTTTATTTCCTGTTTATTTCCTGTCAGCTATAATAACGTTTGATATTCACAAGCCCTACAGCAGAAAATAAACTTTGTTTCGTTTAGATTATTGTGTGAAACAGTCTCAGTTGAATAAATAAATGAAGAATGTAATGAGTGCTGTGTAGTCATTCATGGTCACACTTCTCTTCCTCCATTCAGCCTAAGTTAGAAAGGAGGAAGTCAAGGAACGGTCAGATCGGTCATAGGTCACATACTGGGCACAGGGAAGTAAACTACAGCTGAACATTTTAAGGCTGGACAAGCAGATTCTGTGTGTGTGTGTGTGTGTGTGTGTGGGTGTGGGTGTGTGTGGGGGTGTGTGTGTGTGTGTGTGTGTGTGTGTGTGTGTGTGAGAGAGCTGAATGTGTAGATCTACTTTTAGCTGTTTGAAAAATAACAGCCTAATAATAATACCTGATGATGATGATAATAATAATAGTAAGGGTAATAATAATAATATATAATAATACCAGTAAGACTCCCTAATCGGGTGATAAGCGACCGTAGGTGGCTTATCTCCACAAATAGGGCAAAAATTTGTTTTTCCCAAATGTTCCTGATCCATGTTGATGACATGAGTGTAGACATGCTGTGTAGTGATATTCGTGATTTTAGGGCAAAAACTGTAGGAGCAGTGTCCAAAAATGTGTTTTAAAAATCGGCCTGAAGGTGGCGCTAGAATAGGGCCATGTGAGAAATGAGGGGTGGGGTCTCCGCGTTGCCTTGGCGGACGAATAGGTACCGGCCCCGTTGGGGTGGTCATTTGGTAATTTTTGCACATTTGGTCATTTTTTACATCTGGGGGTCCCCCAGGAACCTGGGGGTCCCTGGGGCTCCGGGGGTCCTTGGAGGTTGTAGTTTGGCAGGCAAGGAGTGTGTGTGTAAAATCTGGCATGGATCGGGTCAACGGGTGCGGAGATATAAGCAGGGAAAAAGTGTGACGTGTGACGTGTGAGCACATTTGGTCATTTTTTACTTCTGGGGGTCCCCCAGGGACCTGGGGGTCCCTGGGGCTCCGGGGGTCCTTGGAGGTTGTAGTTTGGCAGTCAAGGAGTGTGTGTGCAAAATTTGGCATGGATGGGGGCAACGGTTGTGGAGATAAGAGCAGGGCAAAAGTGTGACTGACTCACTGACTGACTGACTGACTGACGCACAGACAGCCCGTGGAGGTTTTGGTAGTAGATGCGACCTACGGTCGCAATAAATGGTATTGATGGAATTCATCAGGAACAGTACACATTTATTTCCCAGCGGATTCCGTGTGATTCGTGTCAGTGCAACAACACTTGCAAGCACCTTTCTAGTTCATAATCATGTTGTTCTACTTGTCTGAGGCTCCCCAGTCCCCACTGACTGTTTTGCCTTCCAGGCGTGCCTCCCATGGTGCCTCCCAGTGCCTAGAACGTGACGTATGCGTATCTGGCCGTTCCTACTTTACATAACTTTGAGCTCAGCTCGGTGCAAACGGGAAATAACACTAACTTTTATTGTGTTTGGATAGAGGGGTGTGTGGGCTGTGGGGAACATTCTAGACTCCTCTGAGTTTCGTTTTCGTGTGAAACGACCTCAAAGCTGCAAGTGATCAGCATTCAGCATCCAGCATCCTTATTCTTTGGGTTTCATCTCCTCAAGCTCGTCTGCAAGTCCTGCGTCACAACTTGAATTCCGAACGACTCTCTCCCTGAAACGGTAGCTAAATATAATTATAGTCTTTCTTTCATTTATTTTTCTGCTCAAATAGGTAATGTCCTGACATGTTATTCCTTAAAACATTTGGAGTCTACTGTCTGTTCGTTTCTTCCCCGACGAATCGACGATGACGCACATCCAGGAGAAGGTGATAAAGTGATGATAAGAAACCTAATTTACACTACACTACAGCTGAGCTACTGTACACTATCTGACATTTGAGCTCGACAAGTGAGAAGGATGGGGATTTTATTTAACTTTTGTGTAAATAAATGTTAATTGAATGATAGGTTATCAAATACATTGGCGAAATATGATGTAGGGGGGCTATGTATCAGGTCGAGATGTTTAGGCTACCTCGTTTAAATAATAAAATGATGTGACTTATACGCTATAAAAGGCGAAATAGCCTACTTTAAATGTTCACAACAAAAGTCACACAATAACAAGGACTTTCGATTGTGCTTGGTGACTTAATAAAGTTAAAGTAGTCTATTAATAAGCCTAATATGGTGACTATGAATATGGGCATATCGTTCACCATTCTTTCTTTTACCTTGGAGTGGTAAGATAGGTGAGGGAGGGGGGAATCATTCACGTTTTTTCACTCCAGAAAACTGGGCATGAGATTTGGGAGGAACTGGAGTGTTTTGTCCAGTAATAATATGCAATATCACTTGACCTCACACAAATGTGTTTAGAGAATGGCACATTTAGGTCTACTGTTTTATATTTCAGAACCCATTTTAATCACTCATGAACAGTGGATTGTTAGCATTCCCACTGTAGGCTATATACAGCATTTACATTTAAAGCAGAATGAGCAGATGCATTTTGCCCTGATTACTGTACTGCAGTAATGAGCTGGTCCTTTTTTTTTTATGTATTAAAAATGTTTTAAAAGTCCTCAATAAATTGTCACTTGTCATCACGTGGGGACCCCCTGGGGGTCACGACACATCCCACAGGTTGAGAACCACTGAACTACAGGTTCAATGGTTCGCTTGGTTCAAGCTCCTTTCCGGCTGGGCATAAGGAATGCGGCTTGTCAGGCCAGTTATTCAACTCTGACACACTCATCTCAGGGCATGGCTTTGAAAAGACATTGAAAAATCACGATCAACCCTGTGTGTGTATTTCACATAGTTGTATTGTGATAAAAAAAATAAAGTTTGTTATGTCATTATGAAAGGCTTTATAATGTGTTGTGCTTGATAGATATGAATTATAATACATAATTGTATGATTTGTGTATGAGGCTCATATGACTATATACGTTTTATTATGAACTGAACAGGAGACCATATTTTGGTCGTATACTGTAAGTTCAGGCTAATGGATTACAGGTCATGGCAACTTTGGTTGCCCTGACTACGAAATCCTGTTTTGGTTATACTGTATGTCACTAGTGGAAAACTACCAACACTCTACGTGTCTGTCTTCTTGTTATGATCTGGGAACGAATGAATGAGTCCCACGACCTAACTGTCATGTACTGTACTCTTTATATACTTTATGTAACTTCCATTTTGGAAGAGAGAGAATTATCGAGCTGCTTTGTCTTCCTTGTCTGACTCTCTTCAAATACAGCAATTTATTGATAGTCCTTTGGCTCGTCTCTGTCTTATTTTGATTATGGATTTATAGATCCATATTTATTTAACTTTATTAATAATTTATTCATCAGTGCTCATGAGATTATTACAATGGTTTCGTACTTGACCGTATAAAAATCATAATAAAATGCTTTATAATGTTTTATGATTACTAGTCCTGTGCCCAAGGGGTGCGCACAGTATCTGAGGGATTGAATGTAGAGTCTCATAAGTAATGTTGGAGTGCCCGTTGGGCAGATCTTTATGCCCATATATGGTGTTCCATGTATGACAAAAGTACAGTCAAAGTACTGTAGTCTAGACAGTCAGTATTTGTTTATTTTGTGACACACAGACGGTTACCATGGCGGCCAAACTGTGTAGTATCAGTGATGTCAGCATGCAGATGGTCAGATGGACGGACAGACAGACAGACATTCGCCAAATGAATTGTTGCGACTGAAGGTTGCAGTTTACCATGAGGAATGTCACAGCTTGTCCGTGTCCGCGTAGACGTGTGTGTAGACGTGTATGTACACTGTGGTTTGTCTGTGGTTATATGAGTTTGTCGCTCTGACATCACACTCTGGCTTGATGGCCCTTTTATGCCCATATGGAGATCGCTGATGTCATCACGAGTCACACTTGCATCACGCTCTGGCTTGACGTCCCTTTTATGCTCATATATGGAGATCGCTGATGTCATCACAAGTCACACTTGCAAATGAATTACGTCCTTGTCCGTTTTATGCCCATATATGGAGATCCCTGTCCCGATGTCATCAATATTAACTCATATGCTGCGATGGCCGTGAATCCCGCAGATTTCTCTATGTCGCTCACTGCTTGCTTCTCCTACCTGTTAACGCGGGCGCTCATCCAATTCCCATCGTGCGCGATCGGACACTGCTATGCATCGTGCGTTCGCGTAATCCATCAGCTTCTCAAATCCGTTGAAACATTGAAAATTGATCAATCCGTTCTCCATCTGTAAGCCGTTGACTTCACACAGTAAGCTGACGGGCCAAAATAGACGACCGACCGGACTTCCGGTTTAGGGGTTCAATGTTAAACTGGTCCGCTCAATAATGTGTCCGTGTAGAAACGATGATCACGAAACATTAGTTCCGGGGAAAAAAATAATAAAAATAAAATATATTTTTTTTAATTAATTTTTATTACATTTACGGGATTCACGGGCATGGCAGAGGGGAGTACAAAGGGGTATTTTTTAGGCAGCATATGAGTTAAGGGCATATCTGGGAATGCCCATATTTGGTTGGTAATACCCATATATGGGCATGTTTTGACATCACATTGTTGACTATCATGCCGGGGTCTCCAAATATGGGTAACTGGTCCGATATACATCTCTGGCCAGATGGCCAAGAATTGGTGCTGAGGCGTGTAGTTAGATTGTCAAGTCAAGCATGATCAGTTCTTATAACTGTAATTAGTGTGTTTGCTATAGGCAACATACTTTTTTTTCTAGGTCAGAGAACTTTTATGCCAGCTAAAGTGAACCAGTTATTTCTTGTTAACCTTTTGACTGAAGTTATCCGGGTTGTAAGGCCAGATATATTGGACAATATAATGTCCAATCAGACAGGATTGGTCATGCTTCACAGGGTGCCCCATGAGGTATTATGATTATATGTACTTGGCCTTTTGAGTCAGAGGCTTTCATCTTCCAGGAAGTTACCAAATATACACAGGGAAGATATATTTGCATATTCCATAGACATACAAAACAGAAAAAGTACAAAACTATGGCACCACCTCTTTAATCCCAGTGGATTCCTTGCGACTCGCGTTAGTTATTTGTTGATTATATAAGTATATATAAGTATGTTAAAAGCATTATAGATTTGATGTATACCATTACCAAGTGTAGATTACCTCACATGCATCACAAAGACAATACTGTTGATTAAATTCTACATTTACCGTATTAATAGTTTTGGTGTCTTTCAGGTTTGCTTAACTACATTTGGGACAAGATGACGCAACCATGCCAACTCAGTGTACAAGGAAGTTAAGGCTGTACGGTCAGAGTTGGTAACCACAAGTAAAGAAGAGGTAACTTATTTCAGTTGTATTTTGGATAATAAACTTTCAGTTGAAAAAATGTCATCAAAGGAAAAGTCAACCAAAGAACAACATTTTCGGGCAGGATCTCCTCTTTTATCAACAAGTCAAGAGTGATAAAATGAGGGCTCTATATAGACCCCTCATTCAATATCATCACATTACATCTCAATGTCACTTAAATCTAAACAACAGACCTAATATGTAAATCTTTCCACCTAAGATACAGTACATGTATGTGTCACAAGGAAAACTTGAGAGAATAGTAGTTTCCTTTACAACAGATTGAAAATAACTTCCTACATTACATTTAACCACTTGAACCTCAACATCCTTATTCTGGGGGGAACGTTCACCAAAAATAGCAGATCTACAAGCTCACAACGTAGAGTTTGTAGATCAGCTATTTTTGTCAAGGAGTTTTGGTGGTCTGTCTTACTAAGAGAGTTTAAGTGGTTAAACTGAAGTGGTATTGATAAATTAGTATAAATATGATTTTTTTTTTTGCTCACCAGCGGCCACCGCAGTGCCTGTTTACCTGGTAACCATGGTAACCAGGTAACACGTCCCTGGGCGTGATAACGGGGCCTTGGCGCCGCCCCGCCGTAATTCCTATCACGTTACTGGACCCAATTGGTGTTAATAGATTTTGATCTCTGTTTCAGGTTTGCTCAACTACGTTTGGGACAAGAGGACTACTATGCCAGCTCAATGGACAAAGAAGTTAAGGTACAATTTGTTGTTAGTTGTTGTTGGGCACTCTCTAGTGGTATAGTATGTGTACTACAGTCTGCAATCATAATTATGCCTGCTTGGTTTACTCCATAACTTGGAAATTAATAATATTCCTGGCAGTATAGGCGCACAAGCTTATTGTAAATGGCTGAGAAGAATATAATAAAATATAATTAATGCATGACAAGCTGCCCTCATAAGGGAAAATAATGGCTGAGGCAAAGGGGAGAACAGCTTGGAGTGTGTCATTGCACTTGGAAATGTTGCTTTGTGATACCAGTAAATATCCCAAAACCATAGACACGATGAACTAACAATGAAAGAATAATTCTATTGACTTATACGTGAGGTAAGCATGGATGCTAGCATTGCAGTCTGTCAAGTTAATACAAAGTATTACAATTTAGTTGTTATATTTTCTAATGAAAGGATGGTTAGCTAACCAGGTATTCCATTATTCCAGATATTCTAGAATCTCAGCAACAATCAGAGCTCACTCCGAGACTTGGGTTTGAGTTGCCAGATTTGAGACCTGATGAGATGGAGTGAACCAGTATTGAAATTGTGTTGCATCACACTTGATAAGGGAAATATTTAATTAACAGATTATTTTCTCTCATACTCACACTACAAGATTAGAATGGTGCATAAATTACAGTTGTTTAGTTATGTACTTATGTATGTATGTTATTAAAATGATATTGTACAGGAATCAAATATAAGAATGTGAAAACAATTATTTGATTTGAGGATTATTGTCCTGCATGCATATTTCCACTTAATAACGTAATATTATTAATAACTGTGATTTTAAATTGAATGTAATGTTTGCAGCAGTCATATAATGTAAAACAAATCAGGTAATAGTGTGTCCCAGATGTGACCACATTTGATCTGCAAGGTAAAATAAATGTCCCTTCACGGCTCAGCAAAATCTACTTGAGATCAGTTTGATTGATTATTTTATTAGACAAAAATGTACAAGTATAGTCAATACAATAGAAATGTAGTACAGTACAAGAACAGTCAAACACCCTGCCTAAAAGGAACTTCACAAATAAGACCTTTTACGGTCTTTTTTACGCTGGAAGTTCCTAATGTATTCTAACCTTGTTGCGCTTGATGGTGGCTGAAATTGTAGAACAGTTTCATAGTTTCATTTGGAGTCATAGACTTAAGTAGGACACCAAATTCAAGAAATGTTACTAGAAACATTTCGTTTTTGTTGATTATTTAAAATTTTCATGTGTTCTTTTCAGCTTTGCTATGCTGATCTGAAGTGACGGAGTGGATGGAGTAATGGCGAATCAATATGAAATGAAGGTAAAATAGAATTGGTTTGAATACAGTACCACATTAATATCAATATATGAGTGATACAGCACCCACACCCTAGGTGGGGTTGGCGATAGGGCCTTTCTGTGGTGAGTTTGCATGTTCTCCCCGTGTCTCCTTGGGCATAGGCCCTCACACAAAAACATGCAGTAGTCCTGGTTTCTATACTTCCTCCCCCTAGCCAGCCGGGTGCTCCCCAATGTCCCCTGGCGCGGCAGGGGGAGAGGGGAAACCAGGACTACAGGTTAGGTAGTCACCGGGTGAGAACTTAAAAAAAAATACCGATATATATATATATGAGTTGTAGCACTCATGCACTATGTAACTTTCTTCCTCTATCCCGGATGTGAACCCGGTTTCCTGCCTAAAGCGCCATTCACCATCGAGTACAAAGAACCCCAATAGAAACAATCCATATTGTGATTTCTTGGATTTAAATCCTATTAGTATTCCTTGTATCTGAACTGTACTGTCTTGGACGTTTCCTTTGCAAACTGCTAATGTATTCAATCAATCAATCAAACAAACACTGAGCATTATAACTATAACGATAATTATAACTATAGAGGGTATGCGCATGCATAAAGTTAATGGCAAACCGAGTGGCAAAGTGAGTTTAGCGTTGTTTAATGCAATCAGATAGGACTTTTCTGTTTGGATGTATGGGCTGTCAAGGCCAGAAATACGTTTTTGCCACTCAGTAGGCGTTCTCGCATAACTTCCGGGTATGATGATGATGTCACGCGCATACCCTCCATATCGCTCACTACTGTATATTTTTTAAATGGTGTTTTAAGTTAACCAGTATTGAAATTGTGTTGCATCACACTTGATAAGGGAAATATTTAATTAACAGATTATTTTCTCTCATACTCACACTACAAGATTAGAATGGTGCATAAATTACAGTTGTTTAGTTACTTATGTATGTATATATGTATGTATGTATGTTATTAAAATGATATTGTACAGGAATCAAATATAAGAATGTGAAGACAATTATTTGATTTGAGGATTATTGTCCTGCATGCATATTTCCACTTAATAACGTAATATTATTAATAACTGTGATTTTAAATTGAATGTAATGTTTGCAGCAGTCATATAATGTAAAACAAATCAGGTTATAGAGTGTCCCAGATGTGACCACATTTGATCTGCAAGGTAAAATAAATGTCCCTTCACGGCTCAGCAAAATCTACTTGAGATCAGTTTGATTGATTGATTATTTTATTAGACAAAAATGGAGAACAGTACAAGTATAGTCAATACAATAGAAATGTAGTACAGTACAAGAACAGTCAAACACCCTGCCTAAAAGGAACTTCCCAAATAAGACCTTTTACGGTCTTTTTTACGTTGGAAGTTCCTAATGTATTCTAACCTTGTTGCGCTTGATGGTGGCTGAAATTGTAGAACAGTTTCATAGTTTCATTTGGAGTCATAGACTTAAGTAGGACACCAAATTCAAGAAATGTTACTAGAAACATTTTGTTTCTGTTGATTATTTTACATTTTCATGTGTTCTTTTCAGCTTTGCTATGCTGATCTGAAGTGACGGAGTGGATGGAGTAATGGCGAATCAATATGAAATGAAGGTAAAATAGAATTGGTTTGAATACAGTACCACATTAATATCAATATATGAGTGATACAGCACCCACACCCTAGGTGGGGTTGGCGATAGGGCCTTTCTGTGGTGAGTTTGCATGTTCTCCCCGTGTCTCCTTGGGCATAGGCCCTCACACAAAAACATGCAGTAGTCCTGGTTTCTATACTTCCTCCCCCTAGCCAGCCGGGTGCTCCCCAATGTCCCCTGGCGCGGCAGGGGGAGAGCGGAAACCAGGACTACAGGTTAGGTAGTCACCGGGTGAGAACTTAAAAAAAAAATACCGGTATACAGTGATGTCATTACGTGCGCGTCCCGCGTCAAATACGCGTTCATGTCGCCCAGAGACGCATTCACGTCTTGTTTCTGGGGTCCCGGGGACGCGCCTCCATTATTAATCCATAATTTACCGCATCGCGGTAAAAGAAAAACATTAGCGATTAGCGAATCGCAAAGGCCGCGATGTTCTGCTAAGTAGACTTCCCAAGCAATATGGAGACGTTTACATTTTTGAAATCCCTTCATAATTGACTACGCAATGATCAAATCAAACCGTGGTGTCTGTCTTTGCTTCCTATTAAACCTGCGGAGAGGAGAGGAGCCAACTGTCTGTCTAACAGCACGTACAAGTTTATTTCCGTTCCAACAGAGTAGGTTCCAACGGAGTAGGCCTACTCCATAGCTACAGGTAGTGAATGTTCTTGTAATCATTATAAATATAATGTCCTTAAATCCTTGTGCATTGATTAAAAGCTGCCGTTTGTCATAAGCTGAAAGTGAAAGTGATTTCTGTGCAACGGTGGCTGCCCCTCCTCTTTCCCCCGCACACACAACTTTTGGTGTGTGTCTTAGGGTGCTTTTTTTTGCCTTGATGAAACTTAAGCAAGGCAGCGACATGCGGTACTTTCTTCCTTGACAATAATGAGAGGCAGACAATACCATTACTGACATTTTGCTGAATATAAAAACGTTTTATATTGCTAATAGCAAAGTAAAAGGGAATCTTTTGGAAACTTAATGGGTCTGTTACTCGGTGAACAAATGGAACCAAATGGACCTGTTCCATTTGTAGGCCTACTCTAGTTTTTTAAAATGTAATATAAATTGGGGTCCCAGTGATATAAATATAATTAAATGCGTGTCTGTAGCCTAGTGTATTTAGAAATCCTAGTTCTAAGTTCAAACATTAGCCAAATTGTAAAATAAATATAAGAAATAGGCAAACATTTTGAAAATAGCCGATCTACAAGCTCAGTCTTTAGACGGCCTTAATAACCTATTGTGGTGTGTAAAATAGCCTATAGAAAAAAGTTAATAATAATAATGGTAATAATAAGGGTAGTAATAATAATAATAATACATAAAAAAGTATCGAAAACGGTATCGAAAAAGGTATCGTATCGATTCCCAGGTATCGAAAAAGGTATTGTATCGATTCAGAGGTGAACGATACCCATCTCCGCGGCGTTGAATTTTTTTGGGACCCATAAAATATCCCTGGGACTCATCCGAAAAACTCTTCTGGGGTCCCGGGACTCATTACATTAAAAACCTATTAACATCACTGGGTATATATATATGAGTTGTAGCACTCATGCACTATGTAACTTTCTTCCTCTATCCCGGATGTGAACCCGGTTTCCTGCCTAAAGCGCTATTCACCATTGAGTACAAAGAACCCCAATATAAACAATCCATATTGTGATTTCTTGGATTTAAATCCTATTAGTATTCCTTGTATCTGAACTGTACTGTCTTGGACTTTTCCTTTGCAAACTGCTAATGTATTCAATCAATCAATCAAACAAACACTGAGCATTATAATTACTAGAAGCTGGGCCGCCCTTCGGGCGGCCCAGCGTCTAGTCGGCGACCTGGCCAACTCGGAACAATGTAAATAGGGAATGAATGCCCCGCCCTTTAGGACCCGTTTTGACCATCTGTCTGCCTGTGTCCATTTATGCCCATATATGGAGATATCTGTATCTGTCTGTCTGTCTGTCGGCGTCCATTTTATGTCCATATATGGAGATCACTGCAGTTATAGTTCTGGGTCCATTTTATGCCCAGATATGGAGATATCTGTCTATCTGCGTCCATTTTATGCCCATATATGGAGTATCTGTCTGTGCCTCCAACTGTGTTGCAGACACAGTGCCGGTTCCCCCTTTAATGCAAACCTAACACCTGTTGTCATAGGACCCGTTTTGAACATCTGTTTGCCTGTGTCCATTTATGCCCATATATGGAGATATCTGTATCTGTCTGTCTGCGTCCATTTTATGCCCATATATGGAGATCTTTGACCATCTGTTTGCCTCTGTCCATTTATGTCCATATATGGAGATATCTGTATCTGTCTGTCTGCAATCCATTTTATGCCCATATATGGGGGCATTCATTTTATGCCCATATATGGAGAACGCGCGTGCCCGTGGGACGAACGGTTCTCGAGATACGCGGATTACATACACACTCACAGAGATTTTTTGTTGACTCATGTGGCGTACGTGATGTCAGAGCCTTTTATGAAGTGATGTCACAATGAGTCAGAGCTTTCGCCGATTTCCTCCGGAACAGCCTGATGTCAACAATCAGCTCCGCATAAGGAGATTCCGAACGTTTCGCGCCGTTTCGGAAAAAACGCGCGCCCATATATGGGTCCATTTTATGCCCATATATGGGGGCATTCATTTTATGCCCATATATGGAGAACGCGCGTGCCCGTGGGACGAACGGTTCTCGAGATACGCGGATTACATACACACTCACAGAGATTTTTTGTTGACTCATGTGGCGTACGTGATGTCAGAGCCTTTTATGAAGTGATGTCACAATGAGTCAGAGCTTTCGCCGATTTTCTCCGGAACAGCCTGATGTCAACAATCAGCTCCGCATAAGGAGATTCCGAACGTTTCGCGCCGTTTCGGAAAAAACGCGCGTCGGGTCGGGTCGAGGCCGGGCACTGCACTCCGCGCCGCGGCGGAGAACGCGCGTGCCGAATCTGAAGCCGGTGGGACGAACGGTTCTCGAGATACGCGGATTACATACACGCAGACAGACACGCAGAGACTTCTCGCATTTATAGATAGATAACGATAATTATAACTATAGAGGTTATGCGCATGCATAAAGTGAATGGCAAATCGAGTGGCAAAGTGAGTGGCAAAGTGAGTTTGGCGTTGTTTAATGTTATTTAATGCAATCAGATAGGACTTTTCTGTTTGGATGTATGGTAGTCCGAGCGTTTCAGGCAAAAATCGTGCACTTTATGAAAGAAGCATGAAATTTGGCACACAGTTAGAACATGCCATATGGAACATTTTTGGCTATAGGGGCATCGCAAATTTGTCTTGGGAAACTTGTGGGAGCCAATCAAAGTTGCTCTCATAGACTTTACTATAGAGTAAAATAATACAAAAAATAAATATGCTTTAAGTAGCATGTGAGGGGTCAAACTAGGTGTTTTTCGGGATTCTGAATCCAATGCAAGCATTTGTTTTGCACGAAAAACATTCCTTTCCGAGAAACGGCCGCCACAAAACTTTGAAAAGTGATGACTCATCACTAAACCATAGTTTTATGGGGTCCGTTTCTAGCCCAAGGAATGTTTTTCCTGCAAAACAAATGTTTGCATTGGATTCAGAATCCCGAAAAACACCTAGTTTGACCCCTCACATGCTACTTAAAGCATTTATTTTTTTGGATTATTTTACTCTATAGTAAAGTCTATGAGAGCCCAACTTTAATTGGCTCCCACAAGTTTCCCAAGACAAATCTGCGATGCCCCTATAGCCAAAAATGTTCCATATGGCATGTTCTAACTGTGTGCCAAATTTCATGCTTCTTTCATAAAGTGCACGATTCCATCAAAATACTGCCCGAAACGCCTGGACTATGGGCTGTCAAGGCCAGAAAGAAGTTTTTGCCACTCAGTAGGCGTTCTCGCATAACTTCCGGGTATGATGATGATGTCACACACATACCCTCCATATCGCTCACTACTGTATATTGTCTTAAATGGTGTTTTAAGTTATCCACTTCACTTAAAACTATATTTTCATAGTTATTATAGTTATAGAGCTGTGTGAATTGCCCTGTAGTCCTGACATTTTTACCATTGAGCTAATAGAGGCTGCCTGCTTGCTCAGGGGATAAAATGAACCTTGACCATCAGGTCAAAATTTGTGTCAGATCCTGTCTCTAGGTGAGACATGACCTTTGAGACGATCTAAAGGGGAGCACACACTGGATGCGGGCGGCTGCGCAGCGTCGCGTTGCGGTATCGACGCACGTGAAGTGCCCCGCGGTAACCCCAACTGGATGTGGCCACACAGCACATCCATTTCCCTCGGTGGGGAGAACCATGGGAGAACATGTTCACCACGCAGCAACGCTGGGAAAATAGCGGCGTATCGGCGAGGCGGCAGACCCGCGCGTCTGACGCCGCCGGTGTAGGTTAGTTCATTGAATATAATGGGGCCGTATTTCTTGACGCGTCGGCTCCGCGTCCGGTGTGTGTTCCCCTTAAATGTCTCAATAGAACAGCAGGGAGACTAAATACAACCATCCCAATTGTATACGTCATATCTATACATATTGGACAAAATTACATTTTAATCATTAAAAAAAGGTTACATAGTGCCGCTTTAATCTTCTCAGGGATGGTTATATTTTTCTACAGTTTCTACTGTTTTGAACATTAATTTTACTGTATTAAGGCTTCTACACACAGGAACTATACTATAATAATAGTTAAAGGGGTATTTCACTTTAAAACACATCTGGGGTCATTTTAATGTCTGCTCTGCTCTTGACAGTTTTTAAGTTGCTTGATTCAATAACATCACACCACAGATCGGTTCATATAGCAAGTCATTTGGATCTGTACGAGTTTTGAATAAAATGCCTCAAATCATGATTGCAGTGTGCGATTTCCGTGAAATTTTGCACACACATTCCCACTAGGCAGAGGAAGAAATCGTATTCACATTGTATTACTCCTACAGATTCTGTCCAAACCTCACGCAAATCCTTCTAATAATGCATTCATTTTTCTTTTCTTTTTAAATGAAAAAAAGAAGAAAGTGATAAATGAAAAGCGTGTCAATCTGTCACCAGAAGCGTGTTTTCAAGTTGAATGGTTGGAAGTTGAATGTGCTTAAATAGGATGCCATATTATAACATCTCTAAATATTTAATCAAGCGATTTAAATTAAATTGCTAAGTTAAGAGAGACACACAAGACATCAACATGACCCCAGAAGTGTTTTAAATTGAAGACGGCTAAAGTAATATGTCACACTAAAACTAATTTAAAAAAGAAGTTCACTACATCTGCTTATATCTAACATCAACGTAAAACAATACTTTTTCATAATTTGGATTAAGTGAGATGAAGCCTTTTGTTTTAGAGTGAAGAGGAGGATCTGTCGGCTGACATCAAGGATTGGAGTAAACATCAAGTCAGAAATTGGGCTTTCAAGGAGGCTGGCATTGATGCTGAATTTGCAGACATTTTGCTTCAGCAGGACATTAAGGGATCTATTCTTTTACTTCTAGAACAGTCTGATTTTAAAGAGTTGGGTATAACCTTTGGCCCTACAAAGCTTATCATTCGTGCCAGAGATGAGCTGTTGAAGTTGAGGAAAGAGCAGCCATCAGGTTCTGGAAGCCAAACTGGTAGACCATGCAAGCCATACCCTTTTCAGAGATACCATGACACATGTAGGTACATAGAGAACAGCGTTCTTGATATCATAGAATCAGGTGCCTCAGACCTCATCCAGCCCTGTCACGAGTACAAAGCTTTCATCCATACAACAGAGGAAAGCAAACTAAGCAAGTTTACTTCCGAGGTGATTAGGTTTGCAGCAGCGTGCATGAACAGCCGAACCAATGGAACCATCCATTTTGGTGTAGGCGACAAGCCTGAGTTTGAACATGGTCAGGTGTTGGGGGTGAATGTCAGTGACAAAGAGTCATTTGCAAATGCCTTGAAACATAGCATTGAGGGCCACTTTGAGCATAAACACAAGACCACTGCATCAATGTGCATCAAGCCTCCTCGTTTTGTGGAGGTTCTCAATCAGAATATGACATCGTCTTATAAGTGTGTGATAGAAGTGGACATCGTTCCCAACTACAGTATCTGTAAAGAGGACATCTACCATGTTTTCAGTCTGGATACCAGGACAGCAAAGAAGAAGACCAAAGCTAAGGACACGGGTAACGTTGAAATGAAACAGGCTAAACAGTTTTTTGTCCGTGACGGAAGCAGCAGTAGAGATCTCCTTGCACCAACATCTTTTGCCAAACCCATGGTAGAGAACGACAAATTTGTTCAAAGTGTGGCAGACCTATCACTACTCAGAAAACAAGCAGAGGAGGAACACCTCAAAATGGTTCAAACCAGTTCCCATGGCTCCAGACTCAGCCACATGATTACAGGTGGGACTGGCTCCTTGGATAAGTCACATTTTGAACAGTATGTGATAGTAACAAACAAATCACATCCAATCCAGTTGGAATCACTTGCATTCCTTCAGGAACTGAACCCAACAGCTGTTTTGGACTTTGATCCTGAATCAGCAAAACATGGGCTGCAGAAGTACTTTGATGAGCAGAGTGCAGTAAATGTCCATTTCCCAGGACAATATAAAATCACAGAAGCTGTTGAAGACATTGCAAGCAAGTTGAAATTGACAAGAAACACCAGCTGGGTGTTCTGCAATGGAGGTTTAAATGATGAGCCACCATCAGACACAGAATACTGGTTGATGGACAAGGGAGCTTCAGTTCGAGATGTAATTTCATTCTTGTGTCGGAAGGATGTACTTACACAAAAGAGATTCCTTGTCATTTTTCTACTCTTGTCCACTGTAAGTGAGAAGATGGACCCTCTTGTAGAGACATTCAGCATCTTCTGGCAGGAACTCAGAGGTGCAGAGCAAATCCTTTGCATCTGTGAAAATGAAAATGCTTCCACCTGCTGGAAGGACCTGGTTGAAGCTCGCTGTGGAATCAATATTTCTGGAAGGTGCATCTGTGAGCTCAGTTTTTCAGAAGTCAGTGGCACCATTCTTAGTCTTTTTTCAAAAAACCGCAGAGCAAATCGTTTCCTGCCCTGTGGCGGAGGCAGCAAAGTGCTTTTAGAAAAGAAAGCAGAGCGCAGTCTGACTACTTTAGATATCCTGTGTGTAAACCAGTGTGAGGGAGGAACCGCAGACCAGGTCCTCAAAGAAGAAAACTTCTACAGAGGTGAAAAAGCAGAATGGTGGAACTTCTTTTTCTCTGAGCAGCCTGGAGCCATGCCATTCATCAAAAGAGACCAGTTTGACTTAATCATAAAAACGGTCATACCAGGTTTGCGTTCCTTGTCAAAAGCCTGCGCGTCCTTCAGTCTCATGCACGTGCCTGGATGTGGCGGAACAACACTGGCCATGCACATACTCTGGGCTCTAAAAGATGACTACCGCTGTGCTGTTTTGAAAGACAGCAAGGCCGACTTGGCTGAAGCTGCCAACCACATTGTCAGGCTTCTGACGTACGACCATGGAGAGCAGTTACCTCGGATCCCTGTCCTGTTGATGATTGACGACTTTGAGGAAATGGATAAAGTATTTCAATTGCAGCAGCTTGTTGAAGAGGCATGCATTAAGAAAGACATCCAGGCCAGATCCCCACTGGTAATTATACTTAACTGCATGAGAGCAGAGGAACCGAGTGAATCAACTGATGAGGTGGTGTTCATTGGCAACAATCTCTCTGAAACTGAGCAGCAACAGTTTGAGCAAAAACTCAAGGAAATTGAAAAAACCCACAAAAATCCTGAAACCTTCTATGGGTTCATGATCATGAAGAAGAACTTTTCTCAAGAATACGTTCAAGGTGTGGCTCGAAACACCCTCAAAGGTTTCAGCATTAATCAGAAGCCTGCACAGCTTATTGCCGTTTTAGTTCTGATGAGCAAATACCGCAAGGGTGCATCACTCTCTGTCTCTCTCTGTGAAGAGTTCCTTGATCTTCAGCCCAAGCCTTTTTGTGGGTCTGTCAGAACTGAAGATGGATTTGGAAAGTTTTCCACTCTGATTAATATCATTTCAGTTGAAGATAAAGTTGTGTACAAGGCTGTGAAGATGATCCATGCAAGTATTGCTTGGCATTGTTTGCAGGAGCTTACAACAAAATACAACATACATAAGGCTGAGATTATCAATCTACTGCTCAGCACAGACAAGCTTTATGATTGCACACAAGGCAAAGACAGACTCATGCAGGATGTTCACTTCATGCTGGTGAAGAGGCCTCATTCACTTGAGGAAGAGGAATCTCGGTTCTCTCCACTAATTCATGATATTGCAAAGGAAACTGCTGGGTTGGAAGAGATGGTTCTGCTGAATGCATCTAAAAGATTTCAAAAAGATGCCATCATTGCTCAGTTACTATCAAGGTACTATTATCTGAAGAAAAAAGATTTCAAAGAGGCAGAGGACTGGGCACGGACTGCAAAAGATCATTCAAGAGAGAGCTCGTATATTGCAGACACATCTGCACAAGTTATCAAGCACAAGTTAAAGAGTGCAATTTCAACTGACAAGGACATACCTATTACACCCGAAAAGATGGAAATGTATCTCAAAATGGCCCAGTCAGCAACAGATGCCTTCAAGGAAACACATGACCTTGCGAAAAAGGAGTCTGTGCAGCGGTTACAGAGGAAGACAGATTTGTGCTCTTTCAACATTTCAGGGTGTCTTGGTGAAATTCAAGTTGCTGTAATTGTCATTGAGACACTAGAAAAGACACCCATATTTTCTTTGGGAAATGTCCGTCATGATGTAATGGCAAGTGTGCTCTCTAACGCTATTACCATTCAGGGCATGGAGAGATGTGATCGCTGGCACAACAAACACACAACCTACTACAGGATTCTCAAAGAGTTTGATGGCTTTCTTTACAACCTCAGGTTCAGGATGAAGACATGCTTTGACCTTCTCGACAATTTCTTTGTCAACTTGGGCTCCAGGTTTGCTTTAAAGGATGTCCGTGATCAGATTGCCCAAAAGGAGCTTTTCAGATGCTTCAACAAATATGCTAATCTCTTCTGCAGGACAGATTCCTCAGAACTGTTGAAGAACAAAACCATGAACCTCATGCTGCAGGTTCACCAACAAAGGCAGTTCCTGGAGAAGAGGAGAGCTGATACGTTCACTGGGATTTTGAGTTGTCTCTCCAATAGTACCGCAGCTGCCATGATTGATAAGGTTGTCAGAACATATGAATATATTCTGAGAAATGCAACCCCTGTGTGTGTGAAGGAGCAGGTCAACATTATCTACGCCAATGTCGTGTTAAGTTGCATTAAACCTGAATCGCCAGCACTTCACCCATACCAGAAGCTTCTTCGTTTTCTTTGCCAAGTTCTTCGTGGACAGATTCCATTAAGCGATAACTTGCCATTGCACTTCATCGCAGTTGCACTTTTGTGGCCACAGCAGCCTCACTGGCCAAAGCCTCCAGAGTGTAAAAATCTGAGATCATATGTATCACAAATGAGAACCTCATATCATGTAGCGATGAAGGAGTGGTACAATGGTAAGCATCCTGTTGTCCATTTCTTCCTAGGGAAGAAACCAGGTTATGAAGGGCTGATCCACCTCAGGGAAATCCAGAGATGTGTCAAGGCTGGTCAAGACCAAACTGCCTCACTGTGGGACAATGGCAAAATCTGGAGGGAGAGGGAAGTGCATGAGCTCCTTTACAGAGCAACTGGCAGGGTGCATGGCAACATGTTGGTGGCAGACACCTGTTTCCCAGATCTGAAGATAGATGTCAGCCCTCTGTTCAGAAGCCAGCTGAGTGGACGAGCTGAAGGCTCTGGAGTGTCATTTTTCCTTGGTTTCTCAATGAAAGGCCCACTTGCCATTGAAATTCACTGAACAAGAATGTCAGAACACCAGGTTGCCATTGTTTGCTTAAAACGGTACAGGGGATGTGAGAGGACGCGAGAGTGCCTCCTTCAATCAAACTGTTTCCCCCACTGATCTGGTTAACATTTACCAAATCAGTAAATAACAACTCTCTCTCCTCCTGCCTTGACCAGCTTGCACCCACCCATGTCCTGTCTCCTTCACCCACACTGCCCCCTGGTACAACGATGAAATGCACTGCCAAAAAAAACCTGAACCCAACTGCAATAAAGCTGATCTGAAATCCTCATTGGTCCAGACCATCATTGCCCTCATCCGCTCCACTCACAACTTCTCCCTGAACATTGACGGCTCCATTGTCACCCCTCCACCAAAGTACGCAACCTTGGTCATCCTGGATCCCACCCTCTCCATCCAGTCCCATATCAATCAGATCACCAAAACAGCTTTTTACCACCTCCGAAATAGAAATCTGAACACTCCCTCCAAAACAGGTCTTTTTCAGTGGCAGCCCCCACCCTCTGGAACCCACTCCCACCTCACATCAAAGACGCCCCACCCTTGCCATGTTCAAAACCTCCCTCAAAACCCACCTATTCCCCGCTCAACTAAAATCTCCTTAGCTTATTAGCCGTGGCTCTATTTTAGCCTTTTAACTTCTTTCTCTCTTAATTGCGACCGAAGGTCGCATATACTCTGAAGAACCGTGTCGCTTGAGTGTCCTTCCTTCCTTCCGTATCCTCGTGACCGTCCGTATCCTCTGTGATGTCAGTGTGATGTCAGCGAGTTGTGACATCACTTCCTGTACAGGGCGGCTACACGAAATGTGGATAACACTATATATGGAGATAGTCCAGTCCATCATGTCATATGGGACTACCGTCATAGAAAGTAGCCATTGTTAGGCCGGAGTCATTGGCTGTCTAAACATGGAGATGTGGATAACACTATATATGGAGATAGTCTAGTCCAATATGTCATATGGGAGGCAACAGACCGCCATTCCGAAACACCGCTATTCCGAAGCAGGGTTAGGGTTAGGTTTAGGGTTAGGGTTAGGGTTAGGGGTAGGGTTAGGGTTAGTTAGGGTTAGGGTTAGGGTAAGGGTTAGGGTTAGGGTTAGGGGTAGGGGTAGGGTTAGGGTTAGAAGTCAACGTTCGGAATAGCGGTGTTTCGGAATGGCGGGGTGTAACCCATATGGGACTACCGTCATAGACAGTAGCCATTGTTAATCCGGAGTCAATGGCTGACTGTCTGTACAGGAAGTGATGTCACATGACATACTTTTTATGCCCATATATGAGTCCTAACATGGAGATGTGGATAACACTATATATGGAGATAGTCTAGTCCAATATGTCATATGGAACTACCGTCATAGACAGTAGCTTTTGTTAGGTCGGAGACGATGGCTGTCTGTCTGACTGTCTGTACAGGAAGTGATGTCACATCACATGACATACTTTTTATGCCCATATATGAGTCCTTCTGTACCACATCTCCATGTTTAGGCAAACTCCACACAGAAAGGCCCTATCGCCAACCCAACCTAGGGTGTGAGCAATAGGGCCTTTCTGTGTGGAGTTTGCCTAAACATGGAGATCTGATCCTCTGATCTGATACGGGCGGCTGGACTTAGATCACCTATGAAAGGATGTCCATGAAAGAATGTCCATCCACCTGGAGAAAAGAAAATGTAACAAGGAGGTGGCAACAGGGCGGCCAAATAAAGTTATTAGGCCTGGATCCAACTTTAAGTCGACGCACATGATTCCAGAAGTGTAGTGCTTATTCGCTCTTGTATCAAACCGGTACTCGAAACGTACTTAGAATTTAACATATTTTCTAAAGTAAATATGGGGGCTGCTGTGTTAAGAACGTTTCGTTGTCGAGCTCAACGTTGGGCATTTGGACCTATACATGGAGAAATGGAGCGAATCTGTTTGGCCTAAACATGGAGATGTGGATAACACTATATATGGAGATAGTCTAGTACATCATGTCATATGGGACTACCGTCATAGACAGTAGCCATTGTTAGGTCGGAGTCAATGGCTGTCTGTCTGACTGTCTGTACAGGAAGTGATGTCACATGACATACTTTTTATGCCCATATATGAGTCCTTCTGTACCACATCTCCATGTTTAGGCAAACTCCACACAGAAAGGCCCTATCGCCAACCGAACCTAGGGTGTGAGCGATAGGGCCTTTCTGTGTGGAGTTTGCGTGTTCTCCCCGTGTCTCCTAGGGTTGATACCCTCACAAAAACATGAACAAACTCCCCCCAGAATGACAACAACTAGAATCGTCAGAGAAACGCTGTGGTTGGCCAGATTGTCAAGAATTGGCGCGACCTCGCCCTTTAGGGCGAGGTTGCATGTCACCCTGAGGTCGCATTCCACCCTCGGGTGTCTTACTAGTAAAGTTGTTTATTTTGTTTGTTTTGTAAAGCGACTTTGGGTACCATGAAAAGCGCTGTATACGTCTGATGTATTATTATTATTAACACTTTGCCAGGACTGAGGTCTTAGACTATCCACTTTAGCAAATCTTGAAAAGTGTTTAAAATGACATGCCTTCTTTCATGTTTTATTGCTTAAGCTGATGATGAATACTTTCACCCACATTTTACCTTCATCATAATTTATATAATTTACACAGTGAGTTACTTTAATAACTTTTGTACATTTTCTTGTCTTTTTTAAAACATGTTCCTTTAACCTGTTTTATACTCAACACATTATTATACTGTAGACTAGAATGCAAATCAATTCTTCATGTATTTGAATATCATGGAAATGTACAAAAAAAAAGAGAAAACAAATGTACTATGTTCATGTACTTAATGCAGATCAACACTGCACCAAACCGCCAGTAAACGGCATCATTCCATCAACAAAAATGATATACAGTGCATTAACAATTCAGTAAAAGCTGTTCTTTTAAATACATTACTTTGTTGTTCTGTGTTATCTTTGATGTTGTTTGTATTCCGATTATTGTAGCCTATAAGGCAGTGGTTTTCAAAGATCCCAGGTCCCCAGGACAAATGAGAAGTATAGTCATCTGTATGGACGGGTTTCTGGTCCACGTTACACTGATAAGAACTAGATGCGTGCGCAGGTCGGTACCAAAATTAGCCAATGAAACCAGCGCTCCCCAAAAATACAGGTTTGGGGATTGGTGGAATTGATTACATGATACAGTCACCTGTGCATTTAGTCTCAATGTTTGTAAACAAGAAACGGGTCCATAGAGGTTTGGTATGTCTGTCTGTCTGTCTGTGGAGCAATCTTGCAAAACGTTAGATTGATCAGAGACACATTTCTTTTTGTGTATGTTGACATACACATTTTACTTAATTTTCATAAATAAACATTTGTAATAGAAGTCAATGGTCATCGGCTGAAACCTTGCCCGGCAACAGTACTGACATCATAGACGGCTGATGTCGCAGGCTGGCCACATTTCCTACCCTGCAGTGCAGTGGTCTGTAGCCACAAGGTGTCAGTAAATTCAGTAGTGGTGAGAATCCGTATGGGTAAGAACAAAGACAGGAAGTCAGTTCAGATAGAGACCATTCACCATGCAACAAAGGAAAAATAAAAATATCGACCAGGGGCCATTGCTGAGGTTAATCCGTCCATGAGTGGTCTAATGATCTGACTTTCAGCAGAGAGGTTCCATATTCAAACCCCAGTCTACCTGTAGTTTGATGATGGAGTACTTTGGAATGTTCTTACACTTAACAGTTTACAGTTTAGGCATTTAGCAGACGCTTCATTACAAACGGGCCACAGGATTTTATAGTGGGGCGGTTAACCAAACCAATTGTGCATTTTATGACAGAAGCATGAAACTTTCAGCATATCATCTTCATACCACAAGGTTTGATTTTAGACGTGGAACCACTTTTTATCTGACCTCTGGTGACCTTGAGGGGTCTTTGACTTCAGTATTGCATTTTCACACTTTTTGCATTTTCACAGTTTTGTTCTAATAAGAAGCATCACAGAGCCGCTATGAACTGATCCATTGTGGGTGCAAGAAAGGGTGCCCTCAAGTTAGTCTGGGGGCCAAAGCTGACATTGAGACATTAAACAGCGGTCTCTGGGTAGAAGCTGCCAACCTATTCACTATTAATCTTTAACCCCTTGTCATGTGTTCTAGTCTGGTTGGCATCTCTGAAAATGATTTTTAGGTCATTTTATCACTGTACACTTAAAAGTGGTAAAATCGGTTATAATTTTGAGCAAATGTATTACTGCTAATGTGGTAATGTAATTAAGTTGATGCTGGCTAAAGTGATGATGAATATAATTTTCTTTGGGTGGGATGGAGGATATGGCTGATTCTGTGTGTGCAGTTACACAAGCTGATATTGACTTGACCTAACTTCACCTAAGAGAACACCGCTGGGTAAAATCAGACAACCTATCAAGTATTCATGTTTAAACCCTTGTCATGTATTCAAGCCTGGTTGTAATCTCACAAATCAGTACTGACAATTTATTTTAAATTTGCTGCAATAATGTTGAGCAAAGTTGCATAATGTAAATGTACTGGTAATGTAATGAAAATGCAGGTAGCAAAGCTAATATTAGTTGATGCTGGCAAGAGTAATGGTGAATATTATTATTTCAAGAGCATGATGCCCTGGTTTGGTGCTTATGATCACAGACATGAGACAGCTCGTCCAACACCTACAATGAATGTGCAACCTTGGCAGAGGATGCACAATCATTTTTTGGACTGACATGATGATGAAGACACCAAGAATTAAAAGATATCACATCTTCCAATAGGAGAATGTTTATGGTCTAGTGTCTCTGACAACTGGTGATGTTGCTTCAGAAGATATACTGAAGGACCTCAGAAATGCTGCAGTCTGGCAAGAAAAGTATCACTGTATTTGTTGGGAACCAAATGGTCACAAAGAATAAAGACTTCAAGAGAGCCTCTCCAATAGAAAACCAAAAACGTCCTCAAGGCTCTACAGTGCAGATGCAGCCAAGCTTGAAAAATTCGGAGCCAGACAGGGATATTTAGCTTAATTGAAATGAATGAAAACAAAGCCAATTTGACCCATTTCCTATCAAATGAGCTAGAGAAGAAAGTTCTCAATTATGGTCAGGAAACTGGTATTAGTGGAGGACCCTGAAACGGTGTAATTGGTAGCTGTGATTGATGTTCCTCAACAGGCTTCATATTTAAGTATAAAGAAGCTGTTACTCGCATACTTTACTTCTACAGTCAGCTGATGCAACAACCCAGGCTATCAGAGGCGCATCATTCTCTGCAGAGAGACAGAAGTGCTGGTGTTGATTCTTGTTTTTGCATACCAACTTAGACAAGAAATTCGGATGAAAAAGTTCAAGATATCAAAAATGACAAGTGAGATACTAAATGGTCTGTTAGCATTTAATGCTCTCACTGCCAGTTCACTAGAGGAGAAAAAGAGAGCCAGGAAATTGTCCCAGCCCTCAACTTCTCCACAACTTTGGTGAGGATGAAGTACCAAGTACAGCTACTATCTCATTGGCAGTTTGTTTGCACACTCTATGACCCCAAGTCAAACAGCAAATCAATTCATACAGTTTTCTGTGGCCTGTTTTGAAAACTGAAAGCCAATATTGATACATTTCTGTCAATAAGTGATACCTTGACTCTGCACATCATGAAGACCCACTATCAACAAGGGTATCCAAAGCCCTCACCAATCAATTGTGGCTGACACATGGTAGAAGGCAGGTTGGTCCCCCAGCTTTAAACGTAAGAACCTCTTCAGGTAAGATGCTTGGAACTTAGTTTGTGCACTGGTTTCCACTTACAGGCAAGTATAAAACTGGGCATTGTCTCTGTCATAAACTCGTAAAAGAGGGATTTACTGCAGTGGAGCATATGGATGCCCGTGCAGCTTGGTACAAAAACTAATTTGACAATGAAGAAATAGACCTTGATCAGGATAGTGCCTCACTAGTGAAACTCAAGAGTTAAGTTACGGCAACACTGGTCATATTGTCTATTTAGAATGATACATTTTCAATGTTGTAAATGTTCTTAGTCTTGCTGTTATTCTTTGACCTGCTATGTTATCCATTTTGGTGTGATGTGTGCTTTGAATTGTGTAATTTATTGTGTACTCAAAATGGACAAAAACACCATTAAAGAAGTTGCCTTTTTACCATAACATTTACAAATCTATTGGAATTACATTCAAAATAAATGTTCATATTGTTCTTTTATCTGTTTCCTTTCATATAACATGGAATAAATAAACGTAAAAGTAAATAATTAAGCAAATGCATACGTTTAATCAGATTATTTGTCAGATTAAATGGGCATTCAAATATGGAAGGGCTTCTAAAAGTCACCAGAAAATATATTCAAAATGCCAACCACCTTAAAACTTCTTCTATGGGTAGGCCTACCTTCTAACAAAAAAGGTTGTCAGCTTCTACCCAAACATAGCCGCAAAAGTCATTTCTGAGGCACACTTCTGAATTCAGCATGATGAAGTCATGGCCTTAAGAAAATGACGGTCTAACGGTTTTGGGTGGATTTACGTTCGTTTTCATAATATCTGACATGACTTGTGTAAGTAATATTTCATGTCAGAAGGTGGCGCCATTTGTCTTCTTTTCTCGTCTGATCAGTTTTTTTTGTGAATGACATTGAAGCTGCGGCTACAACTGACCAATTTTATTCCACACACTTCACTTGTAAATTGCAGTAACCTATTATAGGCTGCCTGGAAGAAAGCAATGCATATCAACACGAGAGCAGGGGTGTGCGCCAGAGAGAGACGTGTAGAAATTAAAATATATATTTTAAAGGACAGAAATTGGCAGTGACTCTGACTGATGAGTCTGTTGCCCTAAATGGAAAATAAAGGACTAGATATCAAACATGCTAAGGTGGTCTGCATCTAAAATGGACTAATTGAAAGCTTCTTAAAATATAGGACAAACTAGATCAGTCTAATAACATAAATAGCCTATTATAAATCTGCAGTTAAATTAAATGTAACCAGGTGGGCTATACCGGTATATAACATATTCAGTTGACTCCACATCAGGGTAAGGGTTCTTCTGCATACAGTGGCCAAAGACTAAAATCCCCAGTGTTCATTTATTCATAACTCAGGGAGTGCAACAAAGTGGACGCGTAAAGGTCCATTGGTTACATTTGTAATTGTAAACCAAACGGAAAGATTCCACGACAGATTATAATATGGCCAGCAGAAGAAGTAGGCTACTCAGTTTATAGTCTTTCTTTAGTCTACTACTTAACAAAAAGTAACAATAGTATGTATCTTAAAATAGGCCTATATCGTATAAGTTAAGAGTTAATGTATGTTATATTATATTAATTATTATATTATAATAAGCCTAATATAAATCTGCAAAGTAAATAAAGTAGTCAAATAATTGTAGCCAGTGGAGTTAAAAGTAAAATATTCGCCTCTGAGGTCCCCCTGGAGTTAATAATGGAAATAGTTGCGTAAACTAAAGTTATTATTAGGCTATTATTATTTATTTACACACGTGCAGTAGCCTATGAGTAAACGTAGGCTACTACTTTCCACTGGTTGCCCAGCCTCTAGGTGGGTTCTGTCCTACGGTTTTAAAGGAAAGCCCCCTTCCTTCCCACCGCCGTCTCCCCGTCTGGCTCTGAACTCTCAAGACGTAGTAGTGGATTTAATCCCTGTCGCTCCGTTGGACGACTTCCCCACGTGGTTTGTTTTGGGGGCTGTATAAAAACTTTGGTGTGTGCGCGGTGGCCCTGTGTCGTCGTCGTCGTGATTGCAGAGGGGGAATAAACACACTCACACGCACACACACAACTCAGAGAACAGACAGGCTCTCCAAGTAGTGAACGCAACAGCATCTCTCCTCCCATCCCATCTCAGGACGCACGCTGCGCCGGGCGCATACAGGGAGACACACACAGGAGGCATCTGAACAACACCATTAAAACTAAACAAAAAAAGAACTTGGACTGAAACACGGACTGCCGGATTGGATTCCTATAACACGTTTTCTTCTTCTAAACGAGTATTTGAATGGGGACGATGATGGGTCTGCGAGGCTTTTGTTTGTTATAGACATTCTTCAGAAGAAGAAAGAAAACATTTTTTGGTGTCTCGGTGAGGCAGCGTGTGCCCGACTCGGGTTTGTTTTGATACATCATAATATTTTTTTTTCCTGAAATGGTTTTCTGAAGCAGGTCTTGGTGCCTCAGCAACAGAAACTGACTATTCTCTCCACGTCGATTCGAGGTCTTCTGAATCCAAACTCTTGGTGGAACTAAATCAAACATGAGGTTATTATAGGTTTATGTTCACGGTAGGATAACGAGCTACACGCACGGTGACTGGAGGAGTCCTCTAACTATAGCCTATACCGTAACTCTCACGTCACTTGGGAATATAAAGGATTGTGTGTTGGGGTCACTTTATTGTGGATATCTCGATGCATGCTGACTCTGGAACTTGGAATTGGACGTTTCCCAAGAACTTAACGTAAATACATTGTTTTTGTTTGTTTTTAAGTAGCTTTTACCCCGTCTGGACTAAGTAATATAGAACAACTTGTTGAAAAGACAATGACCAGAAGACACAGCATGGTGTTGTCCTGCTTGCTGGCCAGCGTCCTGCTCTCGGCGCATTGCTGCTGCGTGCTGGCCAACGTGCTGGCCGCCGAGACGCCCCGGGAGTCGTGCGCGTCCTGCGGCCTGCGCTCGCAGGACCA
>NC_137829.1:41234630-41249630 GCF_963921795.1 Nannobrachium achirus | reverse complement strand
CACCGCGTTGTAGTTTCCTAGCTATCACCTAGGCTTTGTTATGTATGTTTAGGTGATAGCTAGAAAACTACACCGCAGTGAAGTGAATAGCTCTTCACCCTGGACTCTGATAGAGGCTTTAGGTGGAGAAATTAGTGATCTCTGTCAAATAGATGGTGACCCTTATGAGCCTGTCCACTCAAAAAGCCTTTTATGTGGACATAGCTTCAGGGCCTTTTTCTAACAAGCATTTATGGTAAAGAGACGCTCCGCCTCCCAGAGCCGCACCTCAGTGTCTCTCAAACCTTTTCATGTCAAGGACCCCCAGAATTGTGCACGTCTTTTGCCACGGACCCCCATCTAAAATAGTTTGTGCCAAGGGCCTCCAGAAGTGAAGATGTGTGTTAAAACACGTGTCACTCATCGATGTCACTTTACCAGCCGACCAATCAAAATCAGCAGAAGGCGGAATTAAAAAACATCAACATAACACGTTAGAGGACACGGGCTGATTGCATGTGACATGCTGCCAGCGAGATCGTCATCGCGATCCGCCGCTGAAGTAGCGGCGCGGATTAGGATTCTTGGCATTCGTGTTTGCCGTCATCACGTTATCTGTTCGCCAGCTCGGTCAGGCCATTTGTACTCATAACAACACCGATGACGTCACACCCAAACCACCGAGAGCACTCTGACCGTGTGAGATCCAAAAGCGATTCGCCAATGAAAAGAAACACTTTCCGTGTGCGTGTGCTGTGCACACACACTGTTCTTCTCCTCCTCCTTCTTCTCCCTCTTACTCCGCTCTCTCTCTCTCTCTCTCTCTCTCTATCTCTTCCTCCCTCCACACCCATCCTGTATGGAATTCCTGGAGAACTGACGCCTCGGGGGCTGAAGGATACCTGGCGCTCTGTCTGTCTGCATGTACACACACATACATGCTACACACACACACAAACAACAGGGCCTCGCCCTCTCTCCTCCGCAGCGTGTGGTCCTCCTGTCGGCAGTGACATGAAGTAATGAGCCTTCCCTGCCCTTATCTCTCTCACCTCTCCCTTCTTCTCTTCACCGTTCCATAATCCCCCCATCCCACCCCCCACCCTACTTACAGTACTGCAGTGTTGAGTTCGTCGACTGAAACTATGACGAAAAATGTTAGTCGACTGTGTTTTTTTCACAGACGAAAACGAAATAAAAACTAAACAAAAACTAAGCTGTGGTGACTAAAACTAAGACTAAATATATTGAGAATTTCGTCGACAAAATAAAAACTAGACTAAAACGTTAGGGAGGGACTAGTGGAGAAGAGAGTAATTTTATGTTTGGTTGCTCTCAGGTGTTGCACGCTGAAAATAGCCGATCTACAACTGTACTGTAGATCTGCTATTTTCAGCACACAACCAAGTGTAAAATCAGTCATTACGATGCCATCAAGGCCTGCCAAAATACACTTTAGTTGACTAAATCAACTGTAGATTTAGTTGCCTAAAATCTTATGATATTTAGAAATATATATTTAAATGACATTTTATTCAAAAGACTATGACTAAAACTAAATCTAAATTTACTGTCAAAAACAACACTGCAGTATCTCCCTACCTCCTCCTCCAAGACTCCTACTGAGTCCTCTAAGAAGTACTCTAGATTAGTTTCTCAAACCTTTGCATTTCAAGGTCTCCCCTTAACTCTGACAGTATACAAATGGACCCGCTAGGGTCCATTTGTATACTGTCAGAGTTGGTTCCATTTGTATACTGTCAGAGTTACAGACTTGTATGGTTCAATTTAGACCCACAAATCCCACTTTGAGAACCACTGCTCTAGATTTCTTTACTTTTTAGATGTGAAAAAGAAAAAGTCTTCTAGATCCTAACAGTTTTCTGAAAAACCTATGTTTCTCTGTCAGTGGTTCTCAAACTCTTTCATGTCAAGGACCCCCTTAGAATTATATGTATTTGACCACAGACCCCCATCTGAAAATATTAAGTTCCAGGGACCAAGAGAAAGAAGGATTTGCGTAAAAAAATGTCTGCTTTAAAAGATAAATACATTCAAAGATTTGCACCCATTTTCAAGATTTTTCTAAAATAGCAGATCTACAAGCTTGCTGTGAGCTTGCATATCTGCTATTTTTTAATAGTTAAAGCATGAAATAATGTTTAAAGTGGTGACACAGATATGCATACCTGGTCTTAATGGGTAAGGAAAAGGAATTAACGCCTCAATTTAGAGTAAAAGTATAGACGATTGCATCAAAACAAATGCACCTACAGTAACTCATTATGTAGGACATTCCATTTTGCACATGTCCTGAATGTGTTTTCAAAATTTGTCGAACACGTCTTGAAAATACAGATAAATAAATGTGAACGTAGCAGATGTGCCAGCTCGCAACGGGCCGCGTGGCTTTTGAATAGCCTCGGTATGAAACGGGGCTTTAACTGGTTAATGTGATTTTTGTAATAGCCTAAGTCTGTAATTGCATTTTCAAATAACCGCAGTTGGGTCAAAAGTACAATACTTTACTCTGAGCCGTAATGGTGTAGAAGTATAACGTCGCTGTCGGGCAGACACCTTGTATCTCCAAGTTTCAAATGTGTACGTTTTTTCTTAAAAAAAAATCCCTGCTTCATCAAGACTCTCGCACAAAAGTAGTGAAAATAGCAGATCTAAACGCACACGCCTCGCATCGCGTAGATCAGCTATTTACACTCGTTTAAATCATTTTTTAAGACAATAAATACAAAACAAACGGTTTTGGACAGGGACATACAAGGTTTCAACCCGACAACAACTCTTAATGTGTGATGTAAATACTCAAGTACAGTAAAAGCGCCTCAAACATTGTACTTCGTTACCTCCCGCCACTGCCCCCTACCTCTCCCCAGGGACGTGCTGGCCATTGGGAAAAGCGGGACAACTCCCGAACGGCCGGTTCATTCCCGGCCGGTCTATTAGGAAATAAAACAAAATAAAATGTCGGCCTTTGTTCCATTTTGGGGGCTGGGCGGCCAACAAAGTAAATCTTCAATGTCGGGCAGAAACCTTGTATCTCCAAGTTTCAAATTTGTAAATGTTTTCGCAGAGCAAAGCCCTGCTTCGTCATACAAGGCCGTCGCACAAAAGTAGTGAAAACAGCAGATTTACAAGCACACAACGCCTCGCGGTGCGAGGCGTTGTGTGCTTGTAGATCGGCTGTTTTCACTAGTTTAAATCATTTTTAAAATGATAAATACAAAACTAACGGTTTTGGACATACAAGGTTTCCACCCGACAACGACGAAATATAACTCATGTAATTGGCCCACTAGCTTGTCACTTGTCATGATCTGAAATGGCAAATCTTTGAGTAGCAGCAGCGCTAGCGCACAATGAGGGCCTCTCCAACTCTTTTTCCCGGGCTGAATCAGGGGGCCCAGCACGTCCCTACCTCTCCCTTTCTCTCTCTCTCTGTGTTGCTCTCGGTTCCCTGGCCTGTTGTTGTGTTTGGGGATGCAGGTGGGAACACGCAGAGGCAGTTCTTTATCAACTCCAGGCCACCCAGGTGCCTCGCGTCATTCATTCACCAGATACACAGGAGAGCCTGTCAGGGCTTAAAAAGCTGCCTGGAACACGGCAGGGTCGGGGAAAAAAAGAAGAGAGAAAAGCACCCGTCATCTGAAAAGAGGACCGTTTGCAGAGAGAGAAGTCACGTGACCCCCGCACTCTTATCGTCGCGAGAGAAGAGAAGTTACACGGGGCCGCTGTTTAGTTGACTGCTGTTGAGAGGGGTTTCGTAAAATCGCTTGTTCTCAAAGCGGGGGTCGTCCAGGGGACCCCCAGGGGTTCACGTAGTCATTTTTAAAACGTTATGCTTCAGCTGTCTTCGAAACATTTGGGGAAAAAAATTAAAATCTGTGATTACATTGCAGATGGGTTCTGCGGCCTAAGACAGACCAATTTAAGAGTCCTTGGCATGAAAATGATTGAGAACTACTGTCGTAAAAATAAACGCAGACAGTGAGCCAGTATCCGCCACGAAGAACGCGTTAAAAGGACATGTTAATATAGCCTGATAACTCCGCGGCCTCCAAACGTAATCAATCATTGGCAAGTTACCATACGAGGCATGCGTTCATGCACGGATGAAGCCATGTACGCATCACAGTGCACCAATGAAATTAAATCAATTGTTAACTTCATCGCCGTTTCCGGGCGTGTGTGTCCGTTCTCTGCTGCCGTTACACTGGGTACGATTACATTTCTGCTGCGTGACATCGTGCATGACTGCGGTTGTCCATTTTCCGGGGACGTACAAGCTTCAGAACTGCTGAATTGCAGGTGGGCGCTGGCTGGTGGTGCAAAAGTTAATCAAACTCATAAATCAAATTCAAATTATTATAACAAAAATAATTGATAATGCAATTTTCAAAATGAGAACACAATACGCTGTGTTGTGATGCTTTTAGATCAGAGATCTTTGCTAGTACACCATACAATGATGTATGAAATAGGTGTTGAATAAGTTGATTCAATTCGTTAAGTTGATTCAATTTCGTTAATGAAAAAAGAAATGTTAAAAGAAACAACGAATAATCAAAGATAACCTGCTATAAACTCCAGGTTAGTGTGTATTAGGAGCGCTATCTAGCCCTTTATCGCAGCAGCCATTTTGACATGATATAGCAGGACAAGTACAGGTGGTTCCAATGTTACTAATTAAGGTTGCGTTCCATTCGGGTCAAGCTGAGTCAGGGTGCTGCTTTGTGCATGTTGGCTCACTGGAAAGACTCCGCTACACTGCGCTAGAACCTTAATTAAATGCATTAATTATTAAACCTGTGTTTACCTGCTATTTCATGTCGATATGGCTACCGTGAAAAGGGTCTATTGTTCGCCGGGGTTTATTTTTTCTCGAGCCTTTTATCCAGCACTTCAGAATACTTGAGTTCAACCTGGAGTCAAGCAGTGCAGTAAGACTTGGATCACTCAACAACACAAACATAGCGTAATTTCATGTGAATGAAGGAAAACCCATTTGGTCGCGTATGAGATCACAATGTCGCACCCACATTATTGGGGGAGGGGGGGGGGGGGCATTCGGTGAAAATAGCTGATCTACGAGAGCTGTGAGCTTGCAGATATGGCGATTTTCGGGCGAAGAGATGGATATGGATGGCATGTCGACGCCACAGCCATATCGGCAGGGGGGGAACTTGCTATAACTCCACTGCAAGAAAACACGCCTGAGTTTTGAGTGGATGCCCCAATGTTCTGGACACTTGATGTTTTATACTGTGTCAATTCATAGACATACTATACCCAGAAATAGCTGTTTGTTTACACAGATTCTGGGTATATTAGCGGTCGGTGCATTGCTCCAATGAACAGCAGCTTCCAATGCGATTATCGTCTCTGTCGAGTGGAAACCTCATACCGGTATGTCTCCAAACTGTTACTTTTCAGCATCAAAAGTGGCAGATCTACAAGCTCAGAATGCGTCCCTTCGCGCCACGTCCCGAGCGTGTGGATCTGCTACTTTTGATGCTTTTGTGTGAGGCCATAGTATGATCAAGCAGGGCATTCATTTAGGGGAAAAAAGAAACACAAAAAGTTAGAGAAGATGGCGTTGTTTTTTTTCCTTCTTCTTCTGCCCCACAGTAACGAGTTCCCCAGATCAACAGCACTGATCCCACATCGGTTGGTAACAAGCTGCTAATCAGCTCCGGAATCAGACTAATCAGACTTCATCCCCTGTGGGGGTGATTTAGACTTAAGTTATATATCAGATCTACAAGCTCACAAGGCGTCGCAGATCGTTCAGCTCCATACACAAACACGCCCAAACACACACACACACACACACACACACACACACACACACACACACACAACACACACACACACACACACACACACACACACACACACACACACACACACACAAACACACTCACACCCGCACTAGGGCATTCACGAATAGTGATTTTTTTAGTATTAGAATTATTCGACCTCAAAGTATTTGAATAGTCGAATATTCGACAGGACTGGCCAAACTGTCAAATAAGTAAGCAAGAGGCAAACATTGTGAAAATAGCCGATCTACATGCTCACAACGCCTCGCGTTGCGAGGCGTTGTGAGCATGTAGATCTGCTATTTTCACAATATTTATCTACGGAACCGAGTCACATTAAATGTAATTGCTACAATTCCAAGTGCTTGTCAGGGTGGGGGTCCCCAGTTCAATTATGTTTATTTTGGGGGTCACGGCCTAAAAACGTCAGAGAACCATTGACAACTCATTCTTATGGCTTCCTATCTAGCCAAACTTTATAAACTATATATTTTTTAAAGAGAGAGAGAAAAAAAAAGCGAATATTCGACTTCGGTGAACAACGTAGAATAGTGAGTTTGATATTCTAATATTCGGTGAATGCCCTAACCCCACACAAACACAAGTGGCACGAAAGCTCGTCAAGCCTGGGAGAGCTCCTTGTTTTGGGAGTGTGTTGGAGCTGTCGAAACAGGCAGGCTAAAGAGTAGAGGGAGGCGAGCGGTGGGGAGGGAGAGCGGAGGAGGTTGAAGGGTGGGGGGAGGAGGGGGAGGGGGAGGGGGGGTGAGGGGAGATAAGGTGAGGTGCTCGTATAGCCCCCAGGTCACCTGGTAATTGAACAGTGTTTTCCTTCATGTTCTCTTCAGATGGTTTCAGTAACTGATCCTCACAGCCCCCGAAGGCTGCACTTTTTCACAGGACCTGATGTTTCATGTATTGGTTTACCCGTTGGTGGGGAGAAGTAGGTGTGTGTGTGTGTGTGTGTGTGTGTGTGTGTGTGTGTGTGTGTGTGTGTGTGTGTGTGTGTGTGTGTGTGTGTGTGTGCGTGCGTGCGCGTGTGTGTGTGCGTGTGATGCCATATACTGTATAATAGGAGGGCTGGTCTGAACAGGTCTGTGTGTGAATGTAACAGACCACAGTTTACAGGAGGAATAGGGGTGTGCGTGTGTGTGTGCGTGCGTGCGCATGTGGGTGTGGGTGTGTGTGGGAGAGGGTTAGGGGCCAGCTGTTGACACTGACACACACTAATCAGTGGGCAAACAAAGTAACGGCTTTTCAAAAACACAACGTCACCCTGAGAGAGCGAGAAAGAGAGAGAGAGAGAGAGAGAGAGAGAGAGAGAGAGAGAGACGTCCATCGTCCAGTGTCATGTAAATGTCTTTTATTTCTGTCCCATCATGCTTCTCTGTACGAGGCCACGCGCTTGAAAGGCCGAGGTCTGACTGCTTTGTGCTGTCAGTCTGCGGGCTGGAGGGAGGGTGTGTGTGTGTGTGTGTGTGTGTGTGTGTGTGTGTGTGTGTGTGTGTGTGTGTGTGTTGGGGTGGGGGTGGGGGGGTTACAGCACACAGCCTGAACAACGAACTCAATGAACCCCCTGGGGTTTGGCCTTGTACAGCATCACCTTCTCAGACCCTCCCCCCCCCCCCCTCTCTCTCTCACTGCAACCGTTCTTATTCTCTCATTCTTTACTCCTCTTTATCCCTCTCTTCTCTTCCGCTCTCTCCGTTCCTCTTCTCCTCCTTCCTCTGTTTCTCCTTCGTACAATTCAATTTCAATTACATTTTCAATTCAAAGGGCTTTATTGGTATGAGAAAACGTACGTTTTTCAAAGCAGAAGTGTACACAGTACAATACAGTCAATCAACTTCATACTCTCTCTCTCTATCTCTGTCATTCTGTTTCTAATCTTGTCTGTGTGCCCCCACCTCTCTCTCCTCCGTTTCGTACCGTTCTTTCTTTACCTCCCCCTCCGCCATCTTTTCCTCATCTGCTCTCCAACCTCTCTCTCTCTCTCTCTCTCTCTCTCTCTCTCTCTCTCTCTCTCTCTCTCTCTCTCTCTCTCTCTCTCTCTCTCTCTCTCTCTCATTTAAAAACTGGACCTGAGGCCAACTGGGCTCCATCCCAGACCTGGCCTGGCCTGTCCACAGTCGGGGGCCAATCAGCAGCTGCTGTGGAGGTCAGCTGACCCAGTGGTTGAAGGAGAAAAGACAGTGAAGGCAAAAAAAAATCTATCCCTGTAAAAGCCAACCTGCTCCCTTCTGTAGAAGCTTCTTTGTGTGTGTGTGTGTGTGTGTGTGTGTGTGTGTGTGTGTGTGTGTGTGTGTGTGTGTGTGTGTGTGTGTGTGTGTGTGTGCGTGCGTGTGTGTGTGTGTGCGCGTGTGTGCGTGTGCGAAATGCAGACCATGCTGTCTCAAGTTTTTATCACTTCTGTTTAAACAAATAATGTGCTGATCGAGTGCATATTTCAACAAACGGGGTTCAGAAGCAGCTTTGAAACGTTCTACATGTGTGTGACTCACACTCTGTCTGTGTCAGACATTTTGCCCCACCCACACTCTAGATCAGAAGGCCCGTAAACGGCTAGCGATCCTGTGTCTGCGAAACGGAACGACACCAGGCATCCTCTGTGGCTTTTCAATCAATGTTTGCCATACCGTATGTGGGCACGTCCTGTTTTGGCGACGTAGGGTTAAGGCGACGTAGCGATTAGGCGAAATACAAGTATACCAACGCTTTTTCGCCTCGTTTCTTTTTCTTTGAGGAAGCCACTGATTTACACTCACTAGCAAACTTGTTCTAATAATGTGCAGTGCATGCAGCGTGCCTGCTTGTTACCCTTAATGTGAATATTAAGCCACACTGTGGCTTGTGAAAGTGTTTCAATTGTAGGCTACGTTGATTATTAAATAATAAAAATAACAACGTGCGCTGCGCTGGACGTCTGACACAGTGACTCGCTCATTCATTCTGCAAGTTTCTGCGCCTGGAAAATAGCAGATCTACAAGCTCACAACGTGTCGCGAGGCGTTGTGAGCTTGTAGATCAGCCACTTTTGTCTGCCACTTTTGTCACGGACTACGCCACGATGAAGAAGTATAAAATCCAGGATTTACTTGAGTGATGTGATGTGTGTTGAACGGAAATTAATGGAAATGTGCTTGTCGGCTTATCGGCACGGCAGAAAAGCGTGAATGGAAATTTGCATGTCGCCCTATCAGTACGGTAGGAGACCCCGTTGGTACATTTGCCCACGTTAGTACACTTCGCCTTAGCGCTACGTCGCCAAAACGGGATTTCCCCCTGTATGTTTGCCTATTATGGCATGCCCAGAATCAGTTCAGTTCAGTTATGGGTTGAAGCTTTACGTTTTAGAATCAGAGACACATTATGACAAAAGGATGACAACCCAACATTCAAACCACATTGTAGGAGAACATAGATACTACAGTATGTACAGTAGTAAACCATCAAGCACTGATGAAGGTCCCAGGACCGAAACGTTTCCTTTTTTTTATTTTCACCGAGCACTTCATGGGCATCTAAAAATAAATGAAGTGATATTTTCAAGTCTCAGTCTAAGGAGTGTTCCTTAAAATGTAACGGAGTGAGCGAGTCCCTTTTGCCAGCCTTCCTTCAGTAGTAAACCATACCATACTGTACCTAATCTCCCAAGACAGATTCAGAGCCACGCAGCTGAATCTGTCGGCAGCTCCCGTCGCAACGCGTAGAGTTAGGAATGTTAGGAACGTAAACAAAGAGACGCGGACCGGAAGTTGGAGGGCTGAGGGCGGACCAAACGGGCCAACATCCTGTCATCCACATTCTAATGGGCGGTGCCCCCAGAGGGCCCTGAGGCTTCCCAGATTGTACCGTACCATACCAGCAGCCAGGGACGTGCTGGGCCCCTGATTCAGTCTGGGAAAAAGAGTTGGATAGGCCCTCATTGCGCGCGAGAGATCTCTCTCTATAGCGCTGCTGCTACCCAAAGATTTGCCATTTCAGATCATGACAAAGTGACAAGCCAGCGGGCCAATTACATGAGTTCTATTTCGTCGTTGTCGGGTGGAAACCTTGTATGTCCAAAACCGTTTTAAAAAATGATTTAAACTAGTGAAAACAGCCGATCTACAAGCAGTGCGAGGCGTTGTGTGCTTGTAGATCTGCTGTTTTCACTACTTTTGTGCGACGGCCTTGTATGATGAAGCAGGGCTTTGCTTTGCAAGGAAAAAAATAAAGTACAAATTTGAAACTTGGAGATACTGCCCGACAGTGACGATTTACTTTGTTGGCCGCCCAGCCCCCAAAATGGAACGAAGGCCGTCATTTTATTTGTATTTTTTTCCTAATGGCCGGCCTGGACCGGCCGGGAATGAACCAGCCGTTCGGGAGTTGTCCCGCTTTTCCCAATGGCCAGCACGTCCCTGCCAGCAGCTGCTCAATAATAACCTGTGTGTGTGTGTGTGTGTGTTTATGTGTCAACAGACGATCAAGCAACATCCAAGTCCAGCCTGTACTTCCTCATCTCAAACGAAGGCAACCAGAACCTCCACGTCTCCCAGGCCAACCTGTGGCTGTACTTCCGCGTGCTCCCGGCGGGGCCCGAGAAGGGCCCCCGCCGGAAGGTGACGGTGAAGATCCACTACCAGGAGGCGGGGGCCAGGAGCGTGGAGGCGGGGGCCCCCGGAGGAGGAGGTGGAGGAGGAGGAGGAGGCGTGGACGGAGGGGGAGGCGGAGGAGAGGCGGACGGAGGCCGGGGAGGGGGCCGCTGGGCGCTGGTGGAGAAGCGCGTGGACCTGAAGCGCAGCGGCTGGCACACCTTCCCGCTGTCGGAGGCCGTGCGGGCCGTGTTCAACAAGGGCGCCCGGCGGCAGCAGCTGGAGGTGCGCTGCGAGGGCTGCGAGGCGGCCAGCGTGCTGCCGGTGCTGGTGGACCCCGGGGACCCCTCCCACCGGCCCTTCCTGGTGGTGCGGGTGCGCCAGGCGGACGGCAAGCACCGCATCCGGAAGCGGGGGCTGGAGTGCGACGGCAGCAGCGGCGGGCTCTGCTGCCGGCAGCAGTTCTACATCGACTTCCGCCTCATCGGCTGGAACGACTGGATCATCGCGCCGGCCGGCTACTACGGGAACTACTGCGAGGGCAGCTGCCCCGCCTACATGGCGGGGGTGCCGGGCTCCGCCTCGTCCTTCCACACGGCCGTGGTCAACCAGTACCGCATGAGAGGCATGAGCCCCGGCTCGGTCAACTCCTGCTGCATCCCCACCAAGCTCAGCACCATGTCCATGCTGTACTTTGACGACGAGTACAACATCGTGAAGAGGGACGTGCCCAACATGATCGTGGAGGAGTGCGGCTGCGCCTGAGGGGGGGCGACGCCGCCTTTTCCCCCCACACGGATCCTCTGTTGAACCTTTTTGGTGCATTCCAGACGTTAATGTACGGTACAAATGTATACCTTATATCTACAACACCGGCAGGGACAAGCTGGCATAACGTGTGTCGACACGCTGCACGGGGCGTGCGCTCTGCACGTGCGCACGCGCGTGCACACGACTATTTATCAGACTGAAAGTGGGCTTTTTCGCTCTCCGTATAATGACCTTTTGACCTGGCAATGAGCTATGGGAAGAGAAGGGAACAGTTTTCACCAAATTATATAATATCTATATATTTTATATATATATATATATATATATATATATATAGATATATATATAGATATATATATAGATATATATATACACTGTATATCTATATATTCTTTCCTCTAGTTTGCCATTCCTAGTCAAAAAACAATGGCTCATCATCATCTCTCATGAAGACCACAAAGCGCTTAAGTAAACAGGGAAAAAGTGACATTACTGGCTCCGCCCTCTTCCTCCTCATCGCCCAATCACGCTCCCCCCGCCTTGACCCTCTCTCTCAAGTACTTAAGCACACTACAGACTATTTATATTTATATGTGTGTGTGTGTGTATATATATATAAATATATAAAGCACTGACAAATTCATAACGCTTAAAAGAGTTCCGAACACCAGCACTTCCCCCTATACTGTCCCCACAGACAGACAGACGGACGGACGGACGGACAGACAGACAGACAGACAGACAGATGCTGTCTGCTGGAACTGAGATCAATATCTCCGCAGTGTCAGTCATGGACCGACGGCTGTCGTTGCTGTCGTTGTTGTCGCTCTCATCGCTGGTTGGTGTTTGATGGACCCTCTGGCGAGAGCCTCTCCGCGTCCAGAGCGTCGCAGGCTCTTGTTAGCATGGTGACCAGGTGAAGATGGGTTGTCCTTCCTTCCTTCCTTCCTTACCTTCCTTCCTTCCTCCCTTTCAAAAGTGAGCTTCCCTCGAACACACACACACACCCCCAGAGAGAGAGAGAGAGAGAGAGAGAGAGAGAGAGACAGAACTCCCACGAACTGCAGGTCCCGAACCTCGCTGCCTTCAAAGCAGAGCTGTCTGTGGAGCGGACCCGGGAATGGAGCGGGTGTCTTGTGTGCAGCACTTGCAGAATCCCGTTCACACGCACACCTTTTTTTTTTTGTTGAATAGCACTTGCAGAATGAAACATGCCTTCCAAGGGGGTACCGAGTGTCCTGTCTTATCGCTAAAGAGTGCCACATGAACTATGCAATGTATAGTAAGACACATAATAACCCATACTCTACAAACAGTGGTTCTCAGACGAGTGTGCCGGGGCACACCGGTGTGCCGCCAGACAAGTCCAGGTGTGCCTTGGGATAAACGACATTTACAACTAACTTATGAATTACATTGTTTTTTTTGTTTTTTTCAGTACTTTGTTTTTATTTACTATACCAGTACTTTGTACACACTCATTTTTCCAATACAGAGGCAAATTATACAGCCAAATATATATATATATATATACGTATATATATATCGTCGTTGTCGGGTGGAAACCTTGTATGTCCAAAACCGTTCGTTTTTATCATTTAAAACAATGAACTAAACTAGTGAAAACAGCCGATCTACAAGCACACAACGCCTCGCACCGCGAGGCGTTGTGTGCTTGTAGATCTGCTGTTTTCAGTACTTTTGTGCAACAGCCTTGTCTGATGAAGCAGGGCTTTACTTTGCATAAAAATGTACACATTTGAAACTTGGAGATACGAGGTTTCTGCCCGACAGTGACGATATATATATATATATATATATTTTAACCACTTTCAATCTGTTGTCCCTATTTTGGGCATGGCATTATAGGTGGGGGAAAAAAGACTACCCCTCACAAAAAAATAAAATAATAATAATAATTTAAATTGTGAAATAGCAGATCTGCAAGTTGCGATGCCACACGTTGTGAGGTGTGCTATGTTCACTATGAATCCAGGTGTGCCTTGAGATCTTGACTTGCCCATTGGTGTGCCTTGTGCACAAAAAAGTTTGAAAACCACTGATCTAAAAGACTGAGCTTCCTCTCCTTTCGCTCTCTCTCTCTTCCTTTCTCTCTCTATCTCTTTCTCTCTCCCTCTCTCTCCTTTAGTCTTCAGCTCTTAATCGATACTTGAAAAGTGATCTTTCGCTTTCCTCTCCAAAAAGCGAAGGGTTTTCGTGATGTTTGCACTGACATGTTGTGGGATTAGCAAGACAAAAGCCGAAGGGGAATTTCGCCCATTTTGAACCTAAATCCCTTTGTTATGCCGGGAGGAGATCGTTTGTCTGTATTCTGTAAGAACGACGTGTTTGACATCATCGGGTGTACGCTTATGTATTTCGCGGGAGAAATACACAGAAGACATGGGGCGTTTTCTTTCCCCCCATGATCTCCTCAAATCAGAACAATGGGATTTACAGCTTTATTTTCGTCCATGGCTTATCCCTTATACCTAAACGTTGTTACCCTTTTTTTACTATTTTGAAAAACATTTAAAAATACTTCAAATAGCCGATCTACATCGACACATTGTGAGCTTGTAGATCAGCTACTTGAAAGATTAAAAAAATGTTTTTCAAAATAGTAAAATAAGGCAAAATAAATTTTGGGATAAGGGGTAAGGCATTGACGAAAATAGGGCCCAAAGTTTCAAAATCGGTAACGTTTCCCTTTAAAGAAAAAGAAAAAAAACTGCCATTGAAAAGTTATTTTTATAGAGAGTAAATTGATTTTTTTTTGTTTCAAATGTATTTTACCTAATTAAAGGAACCAAAGAGGCCAAGAAAGATGGCGAGGCCATCACGTTATTGTGTACAAGACTGTTTCTGATCACTCGTGGTAAGAGGCCTACTTCTGTATCAGGGTACGACACCATGATTCCATTTCTTAGTCTTGTGTTTTCTTTCTGTTTTGTACACTTCACTTTTTCATCTTTTAATTCAATTGTTTTTTTTGTTTGTTTGTTTGTTTGTTTTTTTGTTTTCAGTTTTCTATTTAATAAATAAAGTTATTTTTAGTTTCTGTTTGAGAAATCATCTAGTCAAATAAATGTCACCTGTACAGTTTATGTAAAATAAATAATAAAATATGTTTCTTAAATATTTTGTAACTTTAAAATAAATTCTGACTCTTATTCTGAATTCGGAATCTCCTGTTTCTCAGTCAATTTGTCTCTGAAAATGATGGTGGGCCAAAACAAAAGTAGCTGGCAAAAACAAAGTGCTTACTGCACGCACACGCACGCACGCACGCACGCACACGTGCATCGATACCGTGACGCAACGCTGCGCAGCCGCCCGCGTCCAGTGTGTGCTCCCCTTAAGTTATACTTAGATTCTAAGTTATTCAGTCTGGTTATTCAGACTTAGAATACACACCATTGCCGTGGACCAAATATCTTCAAGATGTATTATTTTTGGGGGCGCAACACTAGCAAGTATAAATCGTAACAAAGTACATTTACTTAAGTACTGTACTTAAGTACACTTTTGAAGCATTTGTACTTTACTTGAGTATTTCCAATTTTCAATACTTTCACTTCTACTCCACTACATCTCGGATCCAAATATTGTACTTTTACTGCACTACAATTATTTGAAAACTTTAGTTACTAGTTATTTGATTTACTTTACAGGCATAAATTATAATATTATAAAACATGCATAAACCACTTTAGCCCTATTTCATACCTAGGCTGTTTGAAAATAGCCGATCTACAAGCTCACAACGCATCGCGATGCGTTGTGAGCTTGTAGATCTGCTATTTTCAAACATGTTGTACTATTACTTTTGGTACTTT
>NC_137829.1:41224630-41232130 GCF_963921795.1 Nannobrachium achirus | reverse complement strand
CCTCAAGGTAAAAGTACAAAAGGATTGGTATCAGCAGTGTTAATTTTGTATTGGAATAAACAATACAGCCGATCTACAAGCACACCATACAGCCGGTCTACAAGCACACAACGCCTCGCACCGCGAGGCGTTGTGTGCTTGTAGATCTGCTGTTTTCACTACTTTCGTGCGACGGCCTTGTATGATGAAGCAGGGCTTTACTTTGTGAAAGAACATACACATTTGAAACTCGGAGATACGAGGTTTCCACCCGACAACGACGATATAGAAAAAACTCCAAGCTCACAACGCATGAGCTTGGAGATCGGCTATTTTCGGTGCTTGATACCACACTGAACTAAGCATGATCAAGTGAATACTGAAGATGTGGTGTAACGGCATGGATTTCTACACAGAGCAGAGAGGGCAATTCTTTCAACATAAGATATTTTTATTATGACTGTTTTTTTCCCTTTATGTATTATGTTCTTCTTTTATTGTGCCTTGCTCTTTTGACTGTACACAACAGTACTTTTTTTCCTTCTTTTTCATACTTCTCTGTAACTTTGTTACCCTTATACTGCTGTGCTGCCTCTGGGCGACTGATTTTCCCTCTTGGGATAATAAAGGTATCTATCTATCTGTCTGTCCATCCATCTAAGATGCTGCATTCAAGTCCAGGAGAGTTTGGACAAGGCGATTCTCTTGGATACTGCCTTCAGGTATGGCACGGAAAGAGGGCATTTGCATTTCTTTCACCATAGTAAGAGGAGACGGCACTTTTTTTTTACAGACGGATAAAAGGGCAGGGGCTCAAGCCCCCTTTGATCTCTGTCTATGTGTGCACGTGCCTGGAGGTAACAGTACTTGAGTAAATGAGTGATGCTCTCCAGCACAGGGAGCAGCTATAGGGAGCATGCAGCCGCTGAACCCTCAGGGACATTGCATGTCAGGGAGGGGGATCGCTACACACCTTCCATCAGCTGGACGGATGAGTCAGCAGCCAGCCCATAGCAGCAACACAACACCCCACGGAATCACTATCACACTCACTGATAACCACTCATCCTCCACATCTGGAGACCACATCTATCCTAACGTCAGCGATGACGAACAGCGAGGCGGCACACGATTGAGAAATAAACCCCCCCCCCCCCCCCCGACAGACAGAAGGGTGATGCAGGAACCTGACAGGAGGCATAGGGGAGGGGTGGGGGGGGTGGGGGCAGGAGCGTCACACCAAATTCTGGGCCCTGGGTACAAGGATTCACTGCGGGCCCCCCATGAATGTTTAACTATTGAAAAATAGCAGATATACAAGCTCACAGCGCGGCACCGAGTGCCGCGCTGCGAGCTTGTAGATCTGCTATTTTTGAAAAATCGTGAAAATGTGTGCAAGAAACTTATGTTTCTATGTCAGTGGTGCTTAAACGTTTTCATGTGAAGGATGATGGAAGATGATATGTATTTGGCCACAGCTAGACCCCCATCTCAAAATATTTAGTTCCAGGGACCCCTCCCCGGAAGCAAAATTTGAGTTACAAATGTTCGCTTAAAAAATACATATTCGAAAATTTGCACAAACTTTCACGACTTTTCAAAAATAGCAGATCTACAAGCTCGCAGCGCGGCACTCTATTTTTCAATAGCTAAAGTTACTATAGGGCCCCTCCACCTTGGGCCCTAGTAACTCAGTCCCACTTTCCTACCCCTTGTGACGGGGGTGGGGGGGGGGGGGGGGGGGGTGGGGGGGGTCTTGAATCACCTTTGAAGGGGGTTGATTAGTCAGGAATGACTGTTTCGCTTGTTCATTATCCTGCTTTTAAAGATTACATTAAAGCAGGGGTCTTCAACAGGGGGTCCGGGAACCCTATAGGGGGTCCTCAGAGTTACTACAGGGGGTCCTCCAAATCTTTGTGACTTTTTTTATATTAAGCACTTGTACACTAGCGTCCATATTCTGAGAACTTTAGCCAAAAATCTGGCAGATCTACAAGCTCACAACGCCTCGCATCGGCTATTTTCGGCTAAGAGGTTTGGTGTAGAGGAGAAAAGAGCAGACTTAGTACAGAGTGAAAGGTCAAGTTTATTAAGTATTCACGATTCAAGTGGTTAAATATCTGAAAACACAAATTGACTTGAATCCAAAATACACTGATGATTGTGCTGTCAAACAATGAAACTATATGGAATCTATGAGAAGGTTGTGGGGGTCCCTGCTTCATCTCTCTCTCAACTAAGGGGTCCTTGAAAACGTTGAAGACCCCTGCATTAAAGAAATTACATTTATAACGCTGGAATGCTCTGCGGGATACAGTGAAGTACTGTATGCTCCAATAGTTGAGTCGCTTTACCGTGGCGGGTAAACAGATCACCAGAATCTGTAACTGTTTTTAGATTTTAGTTTTCTAATGCTTAATTTTCAACACACCGTTGATGTTGCTGGATGTATAGCTAGCTAGTTATTCGACAACGTTGTAAATGAGTTTAATTAGTGACTTGTTGATGCAACCACAAATATTTCATTGATTTAATCAGATGTTTGCATTGCTTCCGCTAAAGAGAATAGTCTGTCAGATTAAACAAAGGCCTGTCATTGGGCACAGAGGTCTGTTATATCGACAAATGACAGGACCACACAATGCCCTGATCGACCAATCAGAATCGAGCATCCAACAAAGCCATGTGATGTAGGCATGTAATAAGCCTACGCACATATTCGAACCATGTGTGTGTGTGTGTGTGTGTGTGTGTGTGTGTGTGTGTGTGTGTGTGTGTGTGTGTGCGTGCGTGCGTGCGTGCGTGCGCGCGTGTGTGCGTGTGTGTGCGCGAGTGCGTGCAAGCACACATGCGTGAGAGACAGAGAGAGAGAAGGGAGTGACAGACAGTGACAGAGAGGCATGTATGAAGACAGAACATTGATTTATGGCCTCTATACGTCGGTGGCGGTCAAAAGATACGATCTACAAGCTCACAGCGTGTCGGGGGTGTCACACATTGTGAGCTTACAGATCGGCTATCTTTGGCATGTGACAGTGTCGTTGGACTAAGTAGGCCTATAAATCGGGCTTTAACGTGACAGCCGACTGGAGGCATGTCATTAGTAATTCTGTGTCTGTTAGATGAGGAAGATAAGCACAGACACACGCGCACGCACACACACACACACGCACACGCGCACGCACGCACGCACACACACACACACACACACACACACACACACACACACACACACACACACACACACACACACACACACACACACACACACACACACACACACACACACACACACACATTGTTGTGAGACATGGATCGGTGTCATGCAGATTTACACAGGAATGTTAATCACACTTAACCTACAGCAGGACAGACACTGTGCTGCAACACACATGGCCTACACACACAGGCGTGTGCGCACACACACACACACACACACACATGCACACGCGCACACACGCACACACGCACACACACGCACACGCGCACGCACGCACGCACGCACGCACGCACGCACGCACGCACAGAGGACATTGTGTCAAACACAAACACAAAGGACCGACCATCATGGATGTGTTTGTGCCGTTGTGCCCCGTGTTCTTTCTCAGATGTGCGCAACTGTGCATATATGCACATGCACACACAATCCTTCACATGTTGAATAACAACCAGGTGATCAAAAACCGCACTAGTGGCGCGTGCATGCGCACACACACTCCAACATGTGTGTGATCCTCCACACAATGTCTAACTCTCTTATGCTACTATAGCCTACTTGTGGGGACGTTCGGTCTTCAAGCACACACACACACACACACACACACACACACACACACACACACACACACACACACACACACACACACACACACACACACACACACACACACACACACACACACACACACACACAGGGGCGTCACAAGGGGTAGGAAAGTGGGACTGAGTTACTAGGGCCCAAGGTGGAGGGGCCTTAATTATTTCATACTTTAGCTATTGAAAAAGCAGATATAATAGCAGATATACAAGCTCACAGCACGGCACCGAGTGCCGCACTGCGAGCTTGTACATCTGCTATTTTTTAAAAGTCGTGAAAATGTGTGCAAATCTTTGAATATATGTATTTTTTAAGCGAACATTTGTAACTCAAATTTTTGCTTCTGGGGGGTCCCTGGAACGAAATATTTTGAGATGGGGGTCCGTGGCCAAATACATATCATTTTGGGGGTCCTTCACATGAAAAGGTTTGAGCTCCACTGACATCGAAACATAGATTTTTCAAAAAACCTTAGAAGGATTTGAAATATTCAAAGATTTTCATGATTTTTTAAAAATAGCAGATCTACAAGCTCTCAGCGCGGCACTCGGTGCCGCGCTGTGAGCTTGCATATCTGCTATTTTTCAATAGTTAAAGCACAGGGGGTGAATCCTTGTACCCGGAGCCCAGAATTTGGTGCGACACCCCTGCACACACACACGCGCACGCGCACACACACACACACACACACACACACACACACACACACACACACACACACACACACACACACACACACACACACACACACACACACACACACACACACACACACACAACCTCTCCAACCCCTAGTTATCAGCTTAAACAAACAGCGTCGCTCAGCCCTCCCTGCATCAGGTTGAGGTCAGGACAGCTGCCTGCTTGATGAGGTCAACTGCTTTATCACTCATTCCTCCGGCAGATCTGCCCAGGCCCCGCACTCCGCTCCGCTCCTGCTAATGAATTTATGACTATTGGGTTGCCTTGCCTGAAGCCAGGCATTCCTCCTCCATTCCGCTTCAGATAGTTTCTCGCATTCAACACAAACGTGGCCTGAAGGAACGGCGGAATGCACACGATGACACGATGATGCGCCCATGCCTCTGCGGAGGCTCTGCCTATACCGAGCAGGGACGTGCTGGCCATTGGGAAAAGCGGGACAACTGTCGGCCTTCGTTCCATTTTGGGGGCTGGGCGGCCAACCAAGTAAATCGTCACTGTCGGGCAGAAACCTCCAAGTATCTCCAAGTTTCAAATTTGTAATTTTTTTCCCTGCTTCATCATACAAGGCTGTCGTGCAAAAGTAGTGAAAACAGCTGATCTACAAGCACACAACGCCTCGCGGTGCGAGGCGTTGTGTGCTTGTGGTTCGGCTGTTTTCACTAGTTTAAATCATTTTTTAAATGATAAATACAAAACAAACGGTTTAGGACATACAAGGTTTCCACCCGACAACAACGAAATATAACTCATGTAATTGGCCCACTGGCTTGTCACTTGTCATAATCTGAAATGGCAAATCTTTGAGTAGCAGCAGCGCTATAGAGAGAGATCTCTCTATAGCGCGCAATGAGGGCCTCTCCAACTCTTTTTCCCGGGCTGAATCAGGGGCCCAGCACGTCCCTGCTACCGAGCCTGCACAAGGGCAGCCTGCTGCAGGTACAGCATGGTATGTTGTTATGTGACGTTGATGCTGTTGTTTGTGGCTGAAGGCCAAGCCATCCAAAACCGTGCTTATCGGTCATCACTGTCAGGCAGAAACACTGTTGCTCTATATTTCTATATCTTTTTTATGTTAAAAAAGTCCTATTTTAGACTTTTAATGACTTGCTAAAGAGGTGAAAATCCTCAAGCTCACAACACATTGCGATAATCTGGTTTGAACAGTGTATCGCAGTTCATACTCTGACGTGAAAGTTGTATTGTTGAAAATCTATACATGCAAATACCCTTTGCTTCAGTAAGTCTATTAGTTATTAGTATTTGCTATTTCCATTTGGCCGAGACCAACAGACACGCACGCACGCACGCACGCACGCACGCACGCACGCACGCACGCACGCACGCACGCACGCACGCACGCACGCACGCACGCACGCACGCACGCACACACACACACACACACACACACACACACACACACACACACACACACACACACACACACACACACACACACACACACACTATGAGCTTGGTGTGTGTAGGCTTATTACATGCCTACATGGCTTTGTTGACCATACTTGACAGACACTGCGGTCACCTCATCAGTGCCATTCAAGATTCTATATTTGCATTGCAACATTTTACGTGCACAAAATAGTAAAAGTTGTTTGAATTTGGTTCCTCAACATTCTAGCAGCAATAACAAAAGTCACAAAAGAAATGATGACGATTAGCGGCAAAAGTAAGTGGAAGATAAAGAAAATACCTACTATTATCAATAGCTAAAAAAGGACAGAGAGGCCATGACGTTATAAGACTCTGCTTTTCTGTAACTTGTAGCAGAGGTCCCACTGCAACTGAGCCTTCGCTTCCCTGCAGGAAATACAGTTTATAATTTGATTTGTTGTTAGATTAACTTTCACAAAGACAACCTTCTTCTGCACTGATGTTCTTACGTTCACTTCATATACTGTACGTATGTTGCTGCTTCAGAGGCTTAATTCAGTGTCTTGGTTAAGGAGGAACTTTCACTCAAACATGATCAACAAAACCAGCCTGTACGACGCCACCAAGGCCCGCCAGAATACATTTCTGTCGACAAAATCAACTGTACATTTAGTCGATTAAAATCTGATGATATTTGGTCGACTAAAACTAGACTAAAACATTTCAGATGACTAAAATGAGACTCATTTCATTCAAAAGACTGACTAAAACTAGATCAAGATTAACTGTCAAAATGAACACTGGTGAGTGTTCAATCTCGGCTGCAGAAGGGTGTTTACTGCATGACCGAGGATCAACGCAAAGACACTCGTGTGTGTGTGCCAGCCATCATCGATGGTTGACTACATCGCCATTTTCGCCCAGGTCCACACATGTCTGACATCTGGTGGAAAAAAAGGGGGACTTTTGCCAAAAAGCACAATCTTCTCCAGAAAGTATCTCCCGTGGGGCGGTATTTATCTGGTATTGATCAGGAGGGGCAGGGGAGGAAAACTAAAACAACCAAGGACAGTGTCTCTATCCGTGTGTTTTCCCTTCACGCTCTCATGCATGGGATCCGACCACACCAATCCACCGGTTTGTTGTTTTAACTTATGGTCGCGAGGTATTTAACCAGCGACTGAGTCGACTTAACAAAGACAACAGGATTTCGCTTAACCCCTTGACCGCGGTCGTCGGCCTCCTTGAGGTCACGTCATGTGCCCGGGATTTCTTTCTCGACCTTCTGAGTGGACCCTCTAAGACAGGGAGGTGGGGGGGGGGGGGGGGGGCTTATGCCTGGTTTATACTTGATCGCGCATCACGTAAAATCTGAAAGAGCAGATCTGCAAGCGCAGATCACGAGCAGATCACAACGCGTTGCGACGCGTTGTGTGGGCTTGCAGATCTGCCCTTTCTCATGCGTGACACCGGTTATACGTGAGGCTAACTGATCAAACAGGCCTTAAGGCCGTGCCTCTGTTTACGGCTCCCCTCCGTAGCGGCTGCTGTCACATTGGGATGATTGCGGCTCCTCTGGGCTCCTCTGGGCCCCTGGGGGCCCCGGGGCC
>NC_137829.1:41132130-41219630 GCF_963921795.1 Nannobrachium achirus | reverse complement strand
CGTGCCACGCTTCGTGCCGTACATCTGCTATTTTTGAAAGATTTCGATAAAATCTTGAAAAGTGGGAGAACTAAGTAGGCTACTGAATTAGAACGCAATTTTTAGGATCGGCCTCAGGTCTTAATGGGTTAAAAAAACAAGCTCGCAGCATGGCATCTGCTATTTTTTTTTTCCTTTTCATATAAATCTTGAAAATGTTATAAAATGTTGTATACTGTATATATATATTTTTTTCTCTCTCTTCTGGTGGTCCCTGGCACAAGAAAAAAGGGAGATCCTGCTCACTGTCTTCACTGACAGCAAGAAGAGTATTTTATTGCGAGTACAACGTTTCGACCCAACTGACCTCCATCAGGTCTCCATCATCATACCTGATCTCCCTTTGTTCCTGTCTCATACATTGGCTGCCTGCTCCCAAGGTCCCTGGCTCGAAACCTTTTCAGACGGGGGTCCGCGGCCAAATACATATCAATTTAGGGGTCATTGGAGCAAAAAGGTTTGGGAACTGTTAAAAGAGCGGGGGGCCACATGCGGCCCCCAACTTCACTTTATGCGGCCCGCAGGTTAATATTGGAGTACTGATATGTTATTGTGTTATATGTTATTTCAGCTGTTACAATTCCAAACATGGAAAAAATGACCGTCGTTAATTACTTCAGTCTATATTAGTACCTAAATGACTAGTATTGAAATGTTATTGTATTTTTTTATGTCCAATGTATTTGTATTTAAGTTCATAAAGTTAACATAAGAACATATAAATGCATTTGAAATTTTAAAACAAAAGAAGAAAAAAAAAGTTACTTTTCAGGATTCCAATTCAAAAATTGCAAAAATAGCAGCTCTACGAGCTCAAAACGCGTCGCCCTGCGACGCGTTTTGAGCTTGTATATTGGCTATTTTTGCTATGTAAGTGCATTGTGGCCCTCTGGAGTGAGTGTGAAAATGTAGTGGCCCTCTCTATCATCAAAGTTGCCCACCCTTGGACTATTGTAATTGTAAACGATACAAAGCCACCTCCCCGACAATATCGCAGAGACAGTTTTTGGACCACAATGCTTAGACAGTATGAGACAATTTGAAGATGTTATTCTCTGTTGAGAAAAACGTCTCCAGGGTATGAACGAGTGTCGTCAGGACTTCGGTACTCTATTGCCTTAGCTCACCGGACTGTAAACCCTCTCCTCTACTCAAAATCTGTCCATGAACATCACAAACAGAATACGGTAGATGACTAGACGCAGCCCCGGCAGAGGCCATCCCCATCCCCAAAACTCCAACAAATCCCACTGTATTCCTTTTACTGCAGTTTAAAGTTTTAATCTATGACGAGAGTCCAGAATTAACTATACAAATTCACAAAAATTCTCATCGTCGGGTTAGGGTTAGGGTTAGGTTAGTTAGGGTTAACCCTAACCCTAACCCTAACCTAGGTTAGTTCTATCCTGCTTCTGGTCAGACTGAATGCAATTTCTTTCAAACATAGCAGATCTTCATAGCTTGCATCCATGCTGCACTGAGATTATTGTTATGTCGTTCTTGGGACCTTAAAGGACAACTTTGTTTTTTTTACAACAAGGGTTCATATTTTGGATTGTAATTAGAGAAATAGTCCACAAAAACTGATTGGTTGATTTGAACAATATTGGAGTGGTTTTGGGGGTTATTGAGAATGCTGAATCCATTTCTGACATTTTCTAAATTCAAAATGGCCATTTTAGACCGGAAATGGCCATATACAACATAAAAAAGTATCAAAATCACCCCACTTTAAGTTGGTATAAGGCCATTTCCGGTTTAAAACAACCATTTTGAATTTAGAAAATGGATTCAGCATCCTCAATAACCCCCAAAACCACTCCAATATTGTTCGAATCGACCAATCAGTTTTTAACATATTATCCATTATTATAGGGGATTATGCTAATTAAAGTTACTTATGCAAATTATGAAAATTGCTCAACATATGCAAGTTAGCATCCGGCAGTTTCTACATGCTGGGGACACTTACTCAACATTTATAACATAAAACCTTGGTGTACTCAATATGTCCGGGTTCACAATGGGGCTCTATGGGCTGGTAAGTAGACTAAAATGAAAAAGTGAGTGTTAAAATGTTTTCATTTGCTTCGTTCTATTGTTTTATCGCGTTTACATGTGCTAAAATGTGGGTCATGCGTACACATGGGGGCATGCGTACAAGTGGCTAAATATGTATTTTTTGACACAATAAGCCAGCAGTTTCTTTATTGCTATTTACAGTAACACTTCTAGCCCCCATAAGTCACATCCAACCATGAAAGGTTGCGTTGTATCTTGGGAATGGGCTTATTGTGTCTAAAAATACCTATTTAGCCACTTGTACGCATGCCCCATCCACTGAAATAAGAATCTCTATAACAAAAGAAAGAAGTAAATGAAATCAATTTAACACTCATCTTTTATATTCTTTAATTAGAAAATCTAAAATATGAACCATTGTTGTAAAAAACTAAAGTTATCCTTTAAATATTTAACATTTACAAAGTTGTGATTCACGAAAGATTTGATACATCGGTGTCTGTCAACATCAGATTGCTGAACACAAGTTTTGTGTTTGAGAACAGCTTACAGTATACGATCGTTGAACATAAAGATACCATCTCTCCGTTTAATAAAGTGTTATGATATTATGTCTGATGTTTCTCCAACAGCTGCACATCAGCGTACGTAGTTTGACTCCTGACTCTCAGATGATCCCAAACCGACAACCAGATGTAATCCCACAGCCAGACAATCGTGTGTGTGCGTGTGTGTGTGTGTGTGTGTGTGTGTGTGTGTGTGTGTGTGTGCGTGTGTGTGTGTGTGTGTGCGTGTGTGTGTGTGTGTGTGTGTGTGTGTGTGTGTGTGTGTGTGTGTGTGTGTGTGTGTGTTCTTGTGTGCATGCGTGTGTGTGTATGCGCGCGCACGTGCGTGTGTGCAGGGGCGTCACACCAAATTCTGGGCCCTGGGTACAAGGATTCACGGTGGGCCCCCCATGAATTTTAACTATTGAAAAATAGCAGATATACAAGCTCACAGCTGCAAGCTTGTAGATCTGCTATTTTTTTTTTTTAAATTGTGAAAATGTGAGCAAGAAACCTATGTTTCCATGTCAGTGATGCTCAAACTTTTTCACGTGAACTGTGAAGGACCCCCAAGATGATATGTATCTGGCCACGGACCCCCATCTCAAAATATTTAGTTCCAGGGACCCCCCCAGAAGCAAAATTTTAGTTACAAATGTTCGCTTAAAAAAATACATATATTCAAAGATTTACACAGATTTTCACGACTTTTCAAAAATAGCAGATCTACAAGCTCGCAGCGCGGCACTCGGTGCCGCGCTGTGAGCTTGTATATCTGCTATTTTTCAATAGCTAAAGTTACTAGGGCCCCTCCACCTTGGGCCCTGGTAACTCAGTCCCACTCCCCCCCCCCCCCCCCCCCTTGTGACGCCCCTGCGTGTGTGTGTGCGCGCGTGTGTGTGTGTGAGTCAGTCAGTCTAGCAGTGCTCCACCTCATTCTTCTGCCCAGATGGCTGAGGAAAAGGAAAGACATCAGACAGTTGTCTGGCCGTAAACACGACGAACACACACACGTACATACACACAGCTTTAATCACATGAACCCTCTTCTGGGGTGAACGTTTGTCAAAAGGAAAAGATCTACAAGCTCACAACGCTTTGAATGATCTGATGAATGATCTTTGTGGGGCACTTTCCTCTAGTGTTAATTTTGTAAGCAGATTTAGTTTTAGTCTTTTGAATAGAATTTCATTTCGTTTTAGTCATGTTTTAGTCATCTGAAATTACTAAATTTACAGTTGATTTTGTCTGGCCTTGATGGGGCCGTAATGCCTGATTTTATACGCTTGCAGTTGCATGCTGAAAATCGCTGATCTACAAGCTCACAACACGTCGCAGTTGTAAGCTGGTAGATCTGCTATTTTTCAGAGCGCAACACCCGAGCACAAGCAAACATAAAATGACTTGTCTTTTTTAGTTCTACTGGATCTCTTCCTCACTCGTCCCTCCCTAACATTTTAGCCTAGTTTTTATTTGTTGACTAAATTGTCATTATATTTAGTCTTAGTTTTGGTCATCATAGGTTAGTTTTTATTCGGTAGAAGTGAAAGTAGGCCTATTGGAAACTGGAAATACTCAAGTAAAGTATAAATACCTCAAAATGTTATTATAAGTACAGTACTTATATGCAAATGTACTTAGTTACTTTACACCACTGATGAGCAAGCAGGTAAATGTATCAGCACTTGCACAAGGGGACCAGGGTTCGAGTCTGGAGTAGGACATGAATGTTAAAGAGTGTTGTTTTAACCTAAAAAAATCAAACTTCTACATTAAAATGGTTGTGAATCACTGCAGTAGTGGGTGAATGTCCCATAGTGGACTTTAGAGTATAGGCTCCAGACATACCACAGAACAGTAACTGAAAGGTTACTTCTGTTCAATGTAAACAAGCTTGACTGGACTTAACCTTACTTACAGTTCTATTCCATAGGTTAAGACCGAGGTTAATAACAATGGAATGAACCAATTGCAAAGTCATTCAAACACAGCATTCCTCGTTAATTATTGTTATCGTTCATTTATACATACTGTGAGAGAGTTAACCTTTGGATTTCGTCTGAGAAAAGCAATAAAAGAACAATAGCAAAAGTAGGGTAAAATAGTATTAACATAGAAAAGAAACGCTACTGGAGCATACACAAAGGAAAAAAACACATTCCTCGAGACAACACAGCTAATGAGCCAATATGCATGAACCTGCGGGGAGAACATGCAAACTCCACACAGAAAGGCCCTATCGCCAACCCCACCTAGGGTGTGAGCGATAGGGCCTAAACATGGAGATGTGGAGAACACTATATATGGAGATAGTCCAGTCCATCATGTCATATGGGACTACCGTCATAGACAGTAGCCATTGTTAGGCCGGAGTCAATGGCTGTCTGTCTGACTGTCTGTACAGGAAGTGATGTCACATGACATACTTTTTATGCCCATATATGAGTCATTCTGTACCACATCTCCATGTTTAGGCCAAACAGGTTCGCTCCATTTCTCCATGTATAGGTCCAAATGCCCAACGTCGAGCTTGACAAGCAGGATACCGCACATTGTACCTCATCCACCCTTTCTTCTCTCTCCTTTTGGTATCTTTATCCTCCTCTCCTTTTTTTCTTTTTTATTCTTTTTTTTTCACAGCCGCCCCCATATTTACTTTAGAAAATATATATTAAATTCTAAGAACGTTTCGAGTACCAGTTTGATACAAGAGCGAATACAAAGCGCTACACTTCTGGAATCCTGTGCGTCGACTTAAAGTCGGATCCAGGCCTAATAACTTTATCTAGCCGCCCCGTTGCCACCTCTTTGTTACATTTTCTTTTCTGAGACACATTGTACCTCATCCACCCTTTCCTCTCTCTCCTTTTGGTATCTTTATCCTCCTCCTCCTTTTTTTTCTTTTTTATTCTTCTCTTTTTTTGTCTTTCTTAGTCTTGTGTATCCTTCTCTTTTGGCTACTGTCTATGACGGTAGTCCCATATGACATGATGGACTGGACTATCTCCATATATAGTGTTATCCACATTTTGTGTAGCCGCCCCGTACAGGAAGTGATGTCACAACTCGCTGACATCACACTGACATCACTCCCGTACAGAAGGAAGGTTACGGAAGGAAGGAAGGAAGGAAGGAAGGAAGGTCACTCAAGCGACACGGTTTTTCAGAGTATATGTGACCTTCGGTCGCAATTAATACAATATCACGTACACATTTGGGGTGGTTGTATTTTGTCTCACTGCTCTACTATTGAGACATTTAGATTGTGTCTCACCTATAGACAGCAGGATGTGTTTTGACCTGATGGTCAAGATTCAATGTAACGCCCCGAGCAAGCAGGGCGGCTCTATTAGCTCAATGGTAAAAATGGCAGCACTTACGCAGGAAACCAGGTTTAGATCCAGGGTAGAAGAGGAAAGTTGCACAGAGCTTGGCATCCATATTTTGAGAAAGATTGCCAAAATGTGTCGAAACCTTTACGTGCACACATAGACATCAAAGGGGCTTGAGCCACTGCCCCTTTATCTGTCTGTAAAAAGTGCCCTCTCCAGACCATGAATGCAGTTTTTACTACATGGTGAAAGAAATGCAAATGCCCTCTTTCCATGCCATACCTGAAGGCAGCATTCAAGAGAATTGCCTTGTCCTTTCCTGAACTTGCATCTTATGTTGAAAGAATTGCCCTCTCTGTGTAGAAATCCATGCCGTTACGCCACATCTCCAGTATTCACAGTTTGATTATGCTTAGTTCAGTGCATGTGGTATCAAGTACCGAAAATAGCCGACCTCCAACACTATTTTCACCAAAAGGCCCTTTTAGAAATTTCAGCCCCTGCCTTTCTAACATTCTCTGGCACGTCCCTGCTTTAGAGTTAGATCAGTTATTTTTCACTATTTGCCATAAAAATAAGTGTGTGGCTTAAGTAGAAAGTGTCAGCCTTACAAATCAAGCCCTGCTGGCAATCCTTGCACCGTATCCTGGAACCAGAGCACAGCCCTAATTAAACGGCAATATTCATTTAAAGCCACATGTCAGAACAAACAACCGCTTCATTGTTCTGATCCGGAGCACATTTACTGCTCTGGACGTCAGCTTGTACAGAGTAGACCCTCATGCTAAGTCCATGTTTGTGTAACTCGGTGTGTGTGTGTGTGTGTGTGTGTGTGTGTGTGTGTGTGTGTGTGCGTGCGTGCGTGCGTGCGTGCGTGCGTGCGTGCGTGCGTGCGTGCGTGCGTGCGTGTGTGTGTGCGTGCGTGCGTGTGTGTGCGAGTATGAGAGAAAGAGAGTGAGAGAGAGAGAGAGAGAGAGAGCAGTGAGAGAGAGAGACAACATGACTGGTGTCTTGCACGCGCGCCTTCGCGCGCGTGCAAGACACCAGTCATGTTGCCATACCTTAGCAACAGGCATGATACATTTATTTTAAAGGGGCTACACCATGAATTTTCATTTTTCCAATTTTTATGTATTTTCTTTGTGTCCCACCAGCAACTTCTATCCTCACAAAGTCCTATTTCTGACCATTGTGTCTTTCTCAGTTTATGGGCAGATCTATGTAAGCAGGTCTCAGAACGGTGCCGATTGTGAAAGGTCCCGATTGTGATGTCACAAGGCCTGAGAAGGAGGCAGGAAGAGCTGGGAGAGGGTTGGGGAGGGGTGGGCAGGCCTGAGAAGGAGGCAGGAGGAGCTGGGAGAGGGTTGGGGAGGGGTGGGCAGGCCTGCTGAGCAGGAGGTGGGGAGGAGTGTGGGGCCAAAACTGGCTCAATAGCGTAGTCCTCCCACTCAGGACAAGGTGGTACTGCAGCTGAAAATGCTCTGAAAGCCAGGCAGAAATGACAGGGGCTCTGTATTCAGGAGTGGTAATTTAGCCTCAAACCTTTTGAAAAACGTTTTTGGGACACAAACAGTGTTATATAAATTATTTTTAAATGCATGGTGTAGGACCTTTAACTCTCCTACTGCCAGATTATTTATTTATTTATTGGGTCTGGTGCCATCAAAAAGCGGCTTACCTTTGCGACGTTATAGCAGATAGACAGACATTTTTTTTTATTTTTTTTTATTGTGCAATAGTGCACTTTGGTCTGCCAGGCAGCAGAGGGCGGCGTCATGCGAGAATGAATGTGAATTTGCCTGTTATGTGTTGAAGAAGAAGAAGACCAGTCACTGGCCACAGAGCCTTACAGCCAGAGGAAATCAACAAGGAAGTGAATTGTTCTCCGTTGATCTAACGCATAATGGATTTTTTACACCATCACCGCGGAAAATGTGTTTATAGTACACGGCCGCGCGACCCCTCATCAGCTTACAGTCATCAGACGAACGAACCGAACGAGCGCCGTATTGGCATCGAGGTTCTGTAAAAAATGGGGCGAACGTTAACGTTCAAAGCGTGGGGAGAGTTAAGAAGAAGTACATATAATACATCATTTTATATACCTATAATATAATTATAATACGTTGTTAAAGTGACCATTTTGTAAAATTTTGCATTTGTAGTTATTTTACTGTAATTTAACAACACAATAACCAGAACAGATAGACAAAGAGACATTCATGGATTTATATTTAAAAGTAACTTTTATTCCTCCCCCCCTGGACCCAGGGTATGGCAGCTGCATACCCCTGCCATACCCAATTGACGCCCCTGAGAGAGAGAGCGAGAGAGAGAGAGAGAGAGAGAGAGAGAGAGAGAGAGAGAGAGAGAGAGAGAGAGCATCCTGGTACTTTTTACTGCGCGGCTCTGAAAGGCGTCTACATGAGGGTCTGTGTGTCTGCCTTGCAAACCCCTGGACCGATTAACACCACATTTCTTGTGCACAGGGTCACTTACTCTACTCCAACAAATTTTCATTCACATAATGTTATATAATACTTTCACTTATCATTTTTTATGACCTATAATTGAAGTCACAGGGTTCGGATTGACCACATTTTGGCATGGATGATGTTTATCGGCTAGAGCAGTGGTAATCAACCTGTGGTCCGGGGACCACCAGTGGTCCTTGAGGGGATTCCAGGTGGTCCCCAGTGAAATGATGGAGAGTTTCATGATTGGAGAGTCTAATGGTCCCTTATTAGATATTTATCGCAAGGGAGTAAAATAACACCAAATGGACCCGTAAACATCTGCATCAGTCTACACAATTAGAGAATGTAGAATTCTTTTTTTATTTCATTTTGAGGCCCTGAATGAAACCTTGCCCAAATATGTAGATATACTGTAATGTCATGGATGCAGGGACGTGCTGGCCATTGGGAAAAGCGGAACAACTCCCGAACGGCCGGTTCATTCCCGGCTGGTCCAGGCCGGGCCATTAGGAAAAAAAACATAAAAAAATGTTGGCCTTCGTTCCATTTTGGGGGCTGGGCGGCCAACAAAGTAAATCGTCACTGTCGGGCAGAAACCTTGTATCTCCAAGTTTCAAATGTGTACATTTTTTCGCAAAGCAAAGCCCTGCTTCATCATACAAGGCCGTTGCACAAAAGTAGTGAAAACAGCCGATCTACAAGCACACACCGCCTCGCACCGCAAGGCGTTGTGTGCTTGTAGATCGGCTGTTTTCACTAGTTTAAATCCTTTTTTAAATGATAAATACGAAACAAACGGACATACAAGGTTTCCACCCGACAACGACAAAATATAACTCATGTAATTGGCCCACTGGCTTGTCACTTGTCATGATCTGAAATGGCAAATCTTTTAGTAGCAGCAGCGCTATATGAGAGATCTCTCTCTATAGCACGCAATGAGGGCCTCTACAACTCTTTTTCCCGGGCTGAATCAGGGGCCCAGTACGTTCCTGCATGTATGCGTCACAGACTGGCCACAACAAGTCTGAGATCCACACGAAACCATGCCGTTATTGGACCTCATGTTGCTTTCATAGTCTTTTGAATTAAATGTTATTTTGTTTTAGTCATATTTTAGTCATATTTAGTCATCTGACATTTTTCAGTTTTAGTCTAGTCTAAATATCATAAGATTGTAGTCAACTAAATCTACAGTTGATTTTGTCGACAAAAATGAATTTTGGCATCGTAATAGCAGATTTTACACTTGGCTGCATGCTGAAATAGCCAATCGCTGTGACGCGTTGTGAGCTTGTAGATCTGCTATTTTCAGGTTCTCTTCTCCTCTAGTCCCTCCCTAACATTGTTTGTCTAGTTTGTATTCGTTGATGAAATTGTCAACATATTTAGTATTAGTTTTAGTCATCATCGCCTGGTTTTTATTTAGTTTCCGTCTGTGAAAAAAAGGTAGTGGACGAACATTTTCCGTCATAGTTTTAGTCGATGAAATTAACACTGTGTGTGTGTGTGTGTGTGTGTGTGTGTGTGTGTGTGTGTGTGTGTGTGTGTGTGTGTGTGTGTGTGTGTGTGTGTGAGAGAGAGAGAGAGAGAGAAAGAGAGAGAGAGAGAGAGAGAGAGAGAGAGAGAGAGAGAGAGAGAGAGACAGGGACGGACAGAGAGTGTGTGAGAGAGATTATGAGGAGATGAAGCGAAAGAGTGAATGAGAAAAGGGAAGAGAGGGGAAGGAGGGAGAGGAGAAGAAGAAAAGGACAGTAGCTTGAGGTCAGGGAGGTGAAGAGTGAACAGGAAGATGTAGTGATGGAGAGACGGGGGGAGGGGGGGAGGGGGGGGGAGGGGGTGATACAGATGTGACAGGAAAGAAGAGAAGAATGTGGAGGCCACGCAGCAACAGCGTGACTCCAAGTGGGGACAATTAAAATGTGTCTCTTTTAATCTGCCGCGTCACCAGTCATCATTAGACCATGGGCACAGCCCCGGCCCATTGACGAGTCGACACACTGACAGTAGTACTACTGTCCATGTCTCTCCTCACACACACACACCTCCCCTCCATATGTAAAGTTAAACACATAGCAACCACACACACACACTGGCACATGACATCTTGCATACCTTAACCCAGTGTTTCTCAACCTTTTTTCTGCATGGGCACACTTTTCATGTCCCAAGAATCCATGGGCACATGCACAAACATAATATGGGGGTGTAAATATCGTCACTGTCGGGAAGAAACCTTGTATTTCCAAGTTTCAAATTTGTACGTTTCTTCGCAAAGTAAAGCCCTGCTTCATCATACAAGGCTGTCGCACAACAGTAGCGAAAACAGCCGATCTACAAGCACACAACGCCTCGTTTGCCTGGAACCCCATTATAGACCTTAATATAAAGTTCATCCACAGTTCATATAAATGCATTGATTTCAAGGTCACAGCCAGACACCAGCCCATGGTGATGACACTGCATGACAGCAGAGATGGGCAGCGTACAAAGTGGAGATGTGACTTATATTGATTAGAAGGCAGCATTTAATTTCATTGGTTCTCCCGCCTGTCCAATCAGTGAGAGCAGGAGGCGGGGTGGGAGGCGGGTTCAAGCAAGCAGAGCACACCAGGCTGTGAAACGTCACATTCAAATCACTACCGAAACCCCATAGCCGGGGACCCACAAGCCCAAAAGCTCAAGGAATAGGGTAGGACATGTGATTTTCTGCCGTACTTTTTATTTCTGTTTTATCTATTAGTTTGGTCATTAAGGTCCACAGAATGAGAGGCCTGCTCTGCCGGAAACAACGCGAAAATGGTAAATGGTGCATTTATATAGCGCTTTTTATCCAAAGCGCTTTTACAGAGATTGTGCATTACATTCACCCATTCACGCACACATTCATACACCGGTGGCGGAGGAAACCATGCAAGGCACCAACCAGCTCACCGGGAGCAATGTGGGGTTCAGAGTCTTGCCCAAGGACCCTTCGACATTAACTCAGGGGGAGCCCGGATTCGAACTGGGAACCCTTCCGGGAACCCTTCGTGCTCTAATAACGGTTTCTCTACCCCTTAGCTATGCCGCCCCGAAAAAAAGTTATGGCCATTTGTATATTCACTGTCCAATTGACTCCACTAGAAATATTAAAAAAATAAAATAAATGTGCTTTAAGTATTGGGGTCAGACTAGGGGTTCTTCATGATTCTGAATCCATTCCAAGCATTTGTTTTGCATGAAAAACATTCCTTGGGTTAACTTTCAGCAGCCCAAAACTGTGAAAAGTGGAAAAAAGGTGATAACTCATCACTTTTCACCGTTTTGGGGGGCCGAAATCTAGCCCAAGGAATGTTTTTCATGCAAAACAAATGCTTGCAATGGATTCAGGATCATGAAAACCCCCCAGTTTGACCCCTCACATGCTAATTAAAGCAGACTTTCTTTCCCTTTTTAAATATTTCTAGTGGAGTCAATGGGACAGTTAACCGATTTAGTGCCATTCCCGAGATATCTCGCGAAAAGTAATATATTACTGTAACGGCGGATACATTACCGAGTACAATGGGCGGAGGTCCGGAGACGAAATCCGTCGCTGATTTCGCATCATCACGGCTCCTCCAGCACAAAATAGTCCCATCCATAACATTGAGGTGGACGGGGGATCTCATCTTTAATGTCCATTATCTCAAAACTACACTTTAGAAGCTAGGATGGAGGCAGATGCTCGCTTATGTTACACAGTTATAAAAGCTCCCGGTCGGCCATTACACAACTCCACGTGGACAATGATCGGTTCCGGCGCACGACCCGATGACGTCAGACCGGAAGTGATTGCGCTGTGGACTTCTGGCCTTCAAAATAAGACAACGCAAGTGAATGGGACCTGAAGGAGGCACTTTGGACATTATAATCCGTTAATGTCTGGGGCTCAGAATGAGTTAATATACAAACCTTTTTTCGAAATGTTTCCAGCAGAGCAGGCCTCTCATTCTGTGGCCCTTAATGACCAAACTAATAGATAAAACAGAAATAAAAAGTACGGCAGAAAATCACATGTCCCCTCCCATTTTGGTGACTGGGTCCCCGGCTACCAGTTCTACCGTCTGCCTTGGTGGCGTGCCATGGCTCAGTGACGAGATCGAATCCAAACTCTCTCACATACAACATGCCTCTCACATCAGGCGTAATTTCGAATTCTTGAAATGCTGCCCTCAGAACACATTCCATTGACTGTAAGCGTAACGTGCTTGTGAAGCGAGTGAAGTGGTCCTCCATGACGTCAGAGAGCATCTCCAGAGTGGAACACGCTGGTCAAGGAACCCTGAGTTCTCCCCCTGTCTGCCTGCTGGGATCCAGCTGAGAGACACTCTGCAGCTCAACTTTAAACACATCTGACGGAAGTCCACGGCAGAATCCCCTCCACTGCCAACGGAGAGCTGGGGAAAGTTAAATGTCGCGTCATGTCGAATAAGCGGACGTTATGTTATGCTGCAAGTCGACGTCTTGACTGGTAAGTTACATTTTCACGTGAAATTGCATTACATGGTGAAGTCAACCGAGGGCTTTATTTTGGAACGCGACCCTAATCTGGGCATGTTATTCTGGGTAAACATTCCCCGTAGAATAGGTGAACATTCAGCGTCAATCGAGCTTGCAGCCTAGATGTGTGAGCAGAGGTCCACACATAAAAAAAGATCTACAACAGGGTTCCCCAAATAGTTTTCCCCAAGGGCCGAATTATGTCTAGGGTACCAAGCTGAGGGCCACAACATTGCAGGGGGCGACGGTGGCGTTCCTGCTACTCCGGCGACAGTTCAGAATCAGATATCGTCGTTGTCGGGTGAAAATCTTTTATGTCCAAAACCGCTCGTTTTGCATTTATCATTTTAAAAATGATTTAAACTAGTGAAAACAGCAGATCTGCAAGCACACAACGCCTCGCGGTGCGAGGCGTTGTGTGCTTGTAGATCTGCTGTTTTCACTACTTTTGTGCAACGGCCTTGTATGATGAAGCAGGGCTTTACTTTGGGAAAGAACGTACACATTTGGAGATACGAGGTTTCCACCCGACAACGACGATACACTAGTGTTGTTGCTGCTCTTATACCACCATTATTACGGGGGTTGGTGGGGGCCAGACAGTAGCCCCTTGCGGGCCGCAAATGGCCCAGGGGCCGCCTATTGGGGAACCCTGATCTACATCGTCAACAGCGCCCACCGGATCATAGCTGGCTGCCTGACGCCCATCGCTGCTGTGTTCCACCTGCTGGGCCTGGCGGGAATCGCCCCTGCCGGCCTCCGGCGGGAGGCTGGCGCTATGCAAGGAAAAGGCCAGAAATTACGACTGCCAGATTCTGCATGACACCACAACAACAGCGGCGCCAACAAGCAGACTGAAGTACTGTCATCCCTACAATAATGCAACACAAGAAATGCTCCGTTCTATCCCTGAGGACAGTGTCTGTTAACGTGTGGCTGGCGGCATCTTGGAAGCAGGAGTGGGAGACACCGCGCCCACGTAAATTCATTGCTGTGTTAATTTCGTTAAAACTACTTTTTTTTCACTGACGAAAACTGTGTGCAGGTGTCACTCTCTGAAAATAGCCGATCTTGTAGATATGATTTTTTATATAAATCAGGCATTGTAACGCCCTCGTGGTCTGCCAAAATACATTTTATTTTACTAAATCAACTGTAGATTTAGCCAACTAGACTAGGCTAAAACTAGACTAAAATATGACAAAAACTAAATGGAAAGACTATGGCTAAATAAACAAAAATCGGTCAAAAATCAACACTGTTGCTACATGTGGGACCCAGAAGATGGGGTCAAAGGAGAAGCCTACCAAGGCAGCAGTGGACCCAGCCTAACTGCCTTCATACTGGGGTTCGGCCACTTCAAATCTATGAAGAAGTGTGGCTCGGCAGACAGCGCAGCATGCGAGTGTGCTGAGTCTGAGCAGACCGCTGAACATATAATTACCACCTGCCCCCCACACAGACCACCTTCAGAAGCCGGCCTTTTTGACGAAGGATCAGAGCGACAAGGGTATGGCTGCACCACTTTGAGCTGAACTTCTGACAATAAACAAAAGAACATATCGTCACTGTCGGGCAGAAACCTTGTATCTCCAAGTTTCAAATTTGTACATTTTTTTCGCAAAGCAAAGCCCTGCTTCATCATACTGTCGCACAAAAGTAGTGAAAACAGCAGATCTCGCGGTGCGAGGCGTTGTGTGCTTGTAGATCGGCTGTTTTCACTCCTTTTTAAAATGATAAATACAAAACAAACAGTTTTGGACATACAAGGTTTCCACCCGACAACGACGATATGACTTTTGACGGCAATTATTGTAAGCCAATGTGTGCCGACTTTTAATGACTTTCAACCCGGCGTCCCTATTTTTGTGCACGTCAAAAATGTTGTCAAAAACCTTCGGAAATAGCAGATCTACAAGCTCACAAAGCGTTGCGTCATTCATCACTGCTCATCAATGCTATTTTTGAAAGGTTGTTAATGGGGCTCAAGAGGTTAAATTAAAATAATTTTATTTATTTTGTATTATTCTTTTTTTTTAACAAAACATCAGTAGTCGCCGGTGTAGGACTCTCCTATATTGAGATCGGGGACAATATCGGCCATCTGTCAGGGTCTAATCGGAACAAACACCTCTTTGATTTCATCAGCTTGCTTTGGTCTTCTAACGCAACAGACAAAACATCTTACTGCTGTAGAACTGCAACGCATCACGCTAATTCAAACTGATACATACCAGGAGGCAGTTTTCAGCTTCAGCGGGGCTAACTCAACTCAGATTCACTTTCATGGGCCATAAAAGAAGAGGAGGACCATAAAAGAAGAGTTTTCTGGACTCGGACAATCAATGGAGTAAGCGTTTCTGTTTTTGATGAAGATGATAGAGAATCATTTCCAAGAGCACGGATGATTAAAGTCTTTTTAAACAATGACAATTAACGAAGAACCTCGCCCGCTTAAACATTTGGATAGTTCATGAAATGGTTTTTGTTGCCTTCATCCTAAACAGAGCCGTTGGAATAAACTCACTTCATGTGACTCTGCTGGACGATGACGTGACAACTGAAAACGATTCACATGTAGATCAGAGGGAGAGACGACATTCCGCGGAATACCTTCTCGCTCGTAACTTTTTCTCTTTTTACCAATAATAAAATGGTTCCTTCTGTTTTTGATGGAGGAGGTTCCTTTCTCAGCGCAGTAACGCCCTAGATTAACTTCATACAGTACACCCTGTTGTAACAGATATATCTGAGGCCACGCAGCAACAGCGTGACTCCAAGTGGGACGATTAAAAATGTCTCCTACAATCGGCTGCGTCGTCAGTTATGATTAGACCGGGACAGCCTGGCCCATTGATGACACACTGACAGTATCCCTCCTGTCTGTCTCCAGCTCTCTTAGCTTTCCTCTCGTCTGTCTCTACACGGTCTCCCTCTCGGCTTTCTTACTTTCCGTCTTCTCTATACCAGCTCCCTTAGCTTTCCTCCCGTCTGTCTCTACACGGTCTTCTTTTTTTAAAGATTTTTTTTTGGGGCTTTTTTTTATTTTTTATGCCTTTATTCGATAGTACAGTAGACTGACAGGAAATGAGGAGAGAGATGGGGAATGACATGTGGCGAAGGTCTTCCGGATCGGGAATCGAACCGGCAACGCCAGCAGGCATCATAGCCTAGTATGTGGTATGCGCCTTGACCACCAGGCCAGCGGGCGCCCTTCTACACAATCTTCTTAATGCTGGTCGATTCAACTCCACTTTTAGAGCCTAATTTATTTCGGTTCGGCTCTGTCTAAACTATGATATGGCGTCATTCAGAGGATCGAGGGCAGGTAACGCCATTCATTCGGCTCCGAATGATGCCATATTATCATAGTTTAGACAGAGCCGGACCGAAATAAATTAGGCTCTAAAAGTGGAGTATGAATCGCCCCTTTGCTTTCCTACTGTCTGTCTCTACACGGTCTCCCTCTACAGTCCATCTCAATAAGAATGTTCTCTGACATCAGTACAGTATGACTGAATGAAAGGGACCATCCCACTAAAGGCCACTTTTAACCGCACAGATTCGGCGACGATTCGGCGGCGGAAGGCGGCGGAAAGCGTCTGTTGCCGAACGGGAGCTCATCGGTAGGTTTTCGGCAGCGGGTCGGGAGCGTTATCGACGGAGAACTGGAAAACTGGACTTGCTCAGTTTTGTAGAGTCGCCCCTGGACGTCGGTGAATTGTAGCGAGTTGTAATGGACCATTAGTTTGCTACTGCTGCAGCAAAACCAAGCCTAAATAAGCCAGATACATTTTCCCGTTGCATATTTTAACTAAATAGCATATTCACAATCTCAACTCTCAATTTCCTATACTAATCAACTCCAAGGCAACGCTAGTAATAGTGATGTGTGTTGTTTTGGTGTGAGGAGAAAAAATCACCGGACAGGAAGCATCTCCGCTTCTGCTCCTCGGTTGCCAGATTCTGTGAGTTAAACAAGCGACCAGGTCTATGAAAACAAAGCCTAAAGGAGCGTCCAGTTTCACCTATTGAGCTCTATTACATTAGCTGTTTTCTAAAAGAATGTTGAAAGCAAGGCCAAATAAGCAACTACAATTCAGAAACATGCCCAAACAAAAGTAACCCACAACTAGCAACATTATAGGAAAACAGGATCAAAGTCGCTTGTAACGAGCCGATATGGCAACACAGTGCGCATGCGCAAAACAGTACAGTAATTACAGTCGGCATACAGTCGGCTGGAAAATTCAATGTGCTTAGTTTTTTGCAGTTCTTTGCCGTTCTTTGCAGTCTGTGAACAGTTTGAACAAGTCTCCTGTAGTATTTTCGGTGTGGAGGCACCTTAACAGTAACTGGAATGGAAGAGCATAGTGTACTGTTTGACAGACATGCTTGGTACAGACATGCTATTTTTGAATAGCTAAAGTATACCAGTAAGACGCATGGTATACTATATATATAGTATATATAAGGGTGACAAGCGACCTTGCCCTGGTCATCTGGCCAGTGATGTGTATCGGACCAGTTACCCATATATGGAGACGCCTGCACCCATATTTAGGAGATCTATATAATAGGAGATCCATGTACAGTGTTTGGAGATATGCTGTGAGACCCCAAACGTGCTTATTCAGTTATTCGTTGTGTGACAGTCCTATGACGTCTATGACTGAATGAATCTGACATCATACATACAATCCCTTTAATGCCCATATACAGTACAGTATGGAGAGATCCCTGTCTGTAGAACCAGCCACACAGCTATGGGCTGTCTTGGCCATCTGTCTTGGCCATACAGTATATGGATTCTGTTAGTGTGGTATGTGGCCGATGTGGCCTCCATATATGGGCATTCCCATATGAAGTCCTGTTAGATACATCAGGGATCTCCATATATGGGCATAAAAGGGATTCTGTTAGTGTGGTTCCCCTGACATCACAGTGATGTCAGAGTGTGATGTCAGAGCTGCAAAACCATAGACCGTAAAAAAGCATACACGGACATACAGAGACATAAAACTACTAAACTAAACTGCGACCTTCGGTTGCAAATAATGGTTGAAGTGGTTAAAATGTTACACAGATGTGTTCCCAGTCTTAATGGCTTAAATGATATTCCATAGAGTTCCATTGAAGGCTCTTTGATCTTGTCATATTGCGCACTGTATAACAGCATTTAATGGCTGAACATTTATCAACATGAACTCCCATATGTCCCTGGAAATCTAAAACACAGACACTCTTACTGATAAAGTGTTCCATGCCTCTGCTGGTGACACTCCCCTCTAGTCATTAATATTTATGGCCAGCGGGGATATGTTTTATCTGAATTAAATACATGCATTTCCTTTGATAATATAAAGTGCCCCTCCCCGCCTAATGGAACCCCGATGACATCCCTTATGGATGGGATTCAGATGTAGCAGTCGGAATCACCCTCAGCTGGTCCATAGGATCAAGATTCCACATCACCTTGTAAAGTGCTTCAGTATTGAGATGGATGAAGAGCACCGGTCCACCAACGCAGCATGCTCCACTAGCTGCATGTATGTCTTTTAGGGGTGTAACGATATAATATGATCTACTATATCGATATGCTAAGCATATCGTCGTTGTCGGGTGGAAACCTTGTATGTCCAGGACCTTTCGTTTTGTATTTATCATTTTAAAAAATGAATTAAACTAGTGAAAATAGCAGATCTACAAGCACACAACGCCTCGCGGTGCGAGGCGTTGTGTGCTTGTAGATCGGCTGTTTTCACTACTTTTGTGCGACGGCCTTGTATGATGAAGCAGGGCTTTGCTTGGTGAAAAAACTTACCAACTTGAAACTTGGAGATACGAGGTTTCTGCCCGACAGTGACGATATATAGTACCGTTTTGGCTTGGTATCGTAGCGGTATTGTTTTGCAATGCAGATAATCAGCATTGAATCGTTTTGCAGTGCAAATAATTTATTGTATTGAAACTATACTGTAAGTATTTGTGCCTTGTATTTAGCAATTACTTTTCCATTCCATATAGCTACTCTTCTTGGTCTATTGATACATGTATGCATGTCTATGTTCATGTCAAGGTGCGGGTTTGTCCATGTGTGTTGAAATATCATGTATTTCCTAGAGAATCACAGTGTTTACTTGTTTCACACTGATTTAATTTATTTGCTAAATAGTTACAAATATCGATTTTAAATCAATGAATCGTATCGCATCGCCATGAATGAACCAGTATCGTCCATGTATCGTATCGTCAACCATGTATCGTGATGCATATCGTATCGTTGTTAAAATGTATCGTTACACCCCTAATGTCTTTACATTACTTGAGGTGCCCCCGATTGAGTCGCTGACAAAACTAGTGGCCGCAACCAGTGGCCGCACCGAAGCCTGCATGCTGCTGCCAAGTCAGGGCCATTCCAGTTGCATTCGGACAAGCACAAGTTGGCGTGTTTGTGAGCCTGTCATTATCTGGACATGAAGAACAGCTCTATTGTCCCGTTTGAAAGGTAAAGAAGGACAGGCGGACATAAAGCCTCCTACTGCAACACTTTACATGCAGAGGACAAAACAGAGAGAAAAAGCTGTGTGCGTGCATGCGTGCACGAGAGAGAGAAAGAGAGAGAGAGAGAGAGAGAGAGAGAGAGAGAGAGAGAGAGTGAGCGTGAGTGTGAGCAGTGGTGTAAAGTAATCTTAGTGCATTTACTTAAGTACTGTACACTTTTGAGTTATTTGTACTTTTCCAATTTCCAATACTTCTACTCCACTACATCTCAGATCCAAATATTGTACTTTTTACTCCACTACATTTATTTGAAAACTTTAGTTACTAGTTACTTTGCAGATATAAATGATCATATTATAAAACATACATTGATCCACTTTAGCCCTATTTTATACCTAGGCTATTTAAAAATAGCCGATCTGTGAGCTTGTCGATCTGCTATTTTCAAACATTTTGTACTTTTACTTTTGGTACTTTGACTACATTTTTAAACCAACACTTTTATACTTTTGCTCAAGTAAACTTTGTATTCCAGACTTTTACTCCATATTGCAGTATTAATACTTTTACTGAAGTATAAAATGTGAGTAGCCTACTTTTTTCCACCACTGAGTGTGAGTGTGAGTGTGAGTGTGCGTGTGCGTGTGTGCGCGTGTATGCGTGTGTGTGTGCGTGCGTGAGACCAGGGACGTGCTGGCCATTGGAAAAAGCGGGACAACTCCCGAACGGTCGGTTCATTAAAACAAATAAAAATGTCGGCCTTCATTCCTTTTCGTGGGCTGGGCGGCCAACAAAGTAAATCGTCACTGTCGGGCAGAAACCTCGTATCTCCAAGTTTCAAATTTGTAATTTTTTTCGCAAAGCAAAACCCTGCTTCATCGTACAAGGCTGTCGCACAAAAGTAGTGAAAACAGGAGATCTACAAGCACACAACGCCTCGTGGAGCGAGGCGTTGTGTGCTTGTAGATCGGCTGTTTTCACTAGTTTAAATCATTTTTAAAATGGTTTTGGACATACAAGGTTTCCACCCGACAATGACGAAATATAACTCATGTCATTGGCCCACTGGCTTGTCACTTTGCCATGATCTGAAATGGCAAATCTTTGAGTAACGGCAGCGCTATAGAGAGAGGGCCTCTACAACTCTTTTTCCCCGGGCTGAATCAGGGGCCCAGCATGTCCCTGCGTGAGACATCCTCTGGAGTCCAGGCCGGTCTCTGAGGTGAATACCAAGCTGTGAGAACAATACGGAGGAGGCCAGAGTCACTCTGCCCTGCAGCCTTTCAACTGCACTGTGACGGCACACACACACAGAGAGCGGCAGGCCAGGCACACACTGTGCACTGTGAAAGCAATAAAACACACCAGGGATCTTCAGCAGGGGGGTCCGGCACCCCTAAGGGGTCCTCAGAGTTACTACAGGGGGTCCTCCAAATCGTTGTGTGATAGAAACTTAGTTTCTCCTTTTTTATATTAACCACTTGTCTTGAACCCTCCATATTCTGATAACTTTAGCCAAAAAGAGCAGATCTACATTGTGAGCTTGTGGATCTGCTTTTTTCGGCAAAGAGGTTTGGTGAGGAGGAGAAAAAGAGCAGACTAAGTACAGAGTGAAAGGACAAGTTTATTAAGTATTGACGGTTCAAGTGGTTAAATATCTGAAAACCCAAATTGACATGAATCCAAAATACACTGATGATTGTGCTGTCAAACGATGAAACTATATGGAATCTATGAACAGGTTGTGGGGGTCCCTGCTTCATCTCTCTCTCGACTAAGGGGTCCTTGGCCTGAAAACGTTGAAGACCCCTGAAATACACTGTAACAGCCTGAACTGGACTAGAACACACAATGCACTGCATCACACAGCAACACACGGCACTGCAACGCACTACACCAGTGGTTCCCAAACTTTTCAGCTCGAGAACCCAAAGGAGAAATCTAAGACGATTGCCCGCGACCCAAACTAGTGAACAGTAGATCTAGAAGCTTGTAGATCGGCTATTTTCACTAGTTCCTAAACATGTAGTTTTCTAATTTAGGGAATTTCTCAGATTCAAATTTCATTTATTACTTACTTATAAAATATAAATTACTTGGAAAAAATATTGCATTTCTCTTTTTTTTATGTTTTTAAATAATAATAATTAAAAACTAAATGTAGGAAACCAAAGAAATCAAGGGACCTTTAAAGATGCTACAACATTCTACACTGTACCTCAACACTCAACAACACACTACACCAGTGGTGTAGTGTAGGGGTCCTAATTTCAAGGACCACCAGTTTAGACATGCATTAGGCTACGGACCACCATTTCATGGCATTCCTATCTCTGAGACCCCAATGTATATAATAAAATCAATGTTAATTTAACTCTGGGAATATACAAGTGTGGTTCCTAACAATAATTTAGCTGGGTGGGGACCCCCTGGAACTCCCTCAAGGACCCCCGGGGGTCCCCAGACCCCACTTTGAGAATCAATGCAACACTCCAACACAAAAGGAGGACGGCAGAGTACAGTGGCAGACATGAGTCCATGTGATCTATAGTACGTCTGGCTCTCCTTACACGGGTTGTTAAATTGATGGCATGCGATCCATCAGACATATTTCTCAGGAATACGAAATACCTTAAATAATAGGAAACAAGTGTGCAGCTGTGCCGAGAACCACGAAAAAATATGGGCGCTTGGAAATCCAGCATGCGTCAGAACTAAACAGATTGGATGGCCTTGGCGGACTAACTAGAATCACAATGCTGGCTAATCAAGCTGTCCTGCGAAATCTACAACTGTTTATTTACAACTCCTTTTCATGAGAGAGAAGGGAACTGTTATGATCATGGCCAAATGATTATGATCAAAGACATTTTTATATCCTTGGGTATAAACTCAATTTATCTGCATTTATAGAGCGACCTTTACAATGTCTGGGTTCCGTTCGCACGTTCACACACAGTTGGTTGAGGGGACCATGGAACGCAGCAAGCTGCTCATCAGGAGCAGTTAGGGCAGGGGTTTGGGGAACTTCCATGATGGCGAGGGCCACTATATTTCCACCTTCTCTCCAGAGGGCCACATTTGTCATTCTAGTATTGCATACAATAGAAGCAAAAATAGCAGATCTACAAGCTCAAAACGCATCGTGCTGCGATGCGTTTTGAGCTCGTAGATCGGCTATTTTTGGAATCCTGAAATATAACATTTTGATTTAATTTCAAACGCATTTAGTTATATACTCATGTTAAATTTATGAAACCTAAATACAAATACATTGGACATAAAAAAAATACATGTTAATACTACTATACTAGTCATTAAGCTACTAATATAGACTGACGGAATTAAAGCAGGTCATGTTTGGAATTGTAACAGCTGAAACCAATAATATATCAGTATTCCGGTATTAACCTGCGGGCCACATTACAGTTTAGGCATTTAGCAGACGCTTTTAATCCAAAGCGACTTACAATAAGCAGATAACATCACAATAATAAACAAGATAATATGCCAGTACATCATCAACAATATAACAAATGCAAATGTATATCTATCTAGAAAAAACACAATATAATCAGAGTTCTAAAAACCTAAAAACAAAAACAAATGCTAACTAGCTTCATGTATGGTCATTGTTTTTTTCTGTAGTGCTAAGGGTTTACATTAAGTGAAGGTGGGGGCCAGTTGCCCTAACTCATACATGGGGAGTTAGGGCAAGGATGGGGCGAAAACCATGCATCTGCTTTTTTTATCCCCATTCTGGTCATTACTTTTCATGGCCGGTGGGCAGTGCTTAATTTGTCAAGGAATAGGTGCCGGATCCTGGGCTGCGCGCACGTTGAAGCCAAAAAGATCTCTATTTAGAAGGATGAAAACATATATAACCAAACAGCGCTATTTCGATTGACAGGGAAGGTCCCGGATCCAATCAAATAGGTGCCGGATCCAATCAGAGAGGTGGGGGAACATGTTCCCCCTTGTTCCCCCACAAATTAAGCACTGCCGGTGGGGGTTCCTTTTATCCCTGCTTCTGATCAGACTGAATTAAATACTTGCATACATATGTCTGACAATGTTTTATTTTTTGAAACTTTTTTCAGAATATTTCCAAAATAGTGAAATATAGCTCACAATGCGTTGCGATGCGTTATGAGCTTGTCGTTGCTATGTTCAAATAGAGGGTATGCTCATGCATAAAGTGAATGGCAAATCGAGTGGCAAATCGAGTGGCAAAGTGAGTTTAACGTTGTTTAAGGTCGTTTATTGCAATTATCAGATAGGACTTTTTTGTTTGGATGTATGGGCTGTGAAGGCCAGAAAGTATTTTTTTTGACACTCAGAAGGCGTTCGTGCATAATTTCAAACATTAAATGACAGACAAATAGAACACAGAACAATGCAGAAAATATCATCATAAGACAGTCGGGTTGTATCGAGTTAGCCTAGTAAACGACCATTTAAGAGGCTACCTGTAACTAGTGACTTTTCTGAGTGGTTTTAAAGGAGGGTATAGGGATTTACACTCCTACTTGTACACTCCTACTTCTGTTACTACTTCTGTACTATCCTTGTGAAAACCACACCCTCACAACGATAGAACGATGAAGAAAGTCCTTGATAGTATTAAGCTGGTTCTACTCACTTTCTAAGGGGCTGTTTTCAGATTGTGGTTAAAGTTCCGAGTTAGAAACCAGTGGAAGGTCCTCTGGTGTGCGAGAAACTCAATCATATTACTCTTCATCTCTCTCTCTCTCTCTCTCTCCTTCACTGTGTCTCTGTATGTCTGTCTGTGTGTCTCTCTCTCTCTCTCTCTCACACTCAGTAAAAAGGCTTTATATTTACATACGACCTCTTTATCTACGGCTATAGGCTAGTATTTCTTTCTTTCTTTTTGGTTTGTGGTTAACTCCTCAAAGCCTCCTTCAAGATGCCAGCCTTGTACAGCTTGTTGTTAATTACTCTAATTGCTTCCCAACATTAAAAGCTTATGGCTTGCTGCTGCAATAAAGAAAAAAAAAGCGTGCATTGTCAGACAAGGCCTTTTGATCTCAACACTTTTAAAAACCAGGCCTCTCGGATGTTGACAATGAGGCCAATTGACGGGCGTGTTTGTAGACCGCCAAGAAAAGAAGATTATTGCTCTTTCTAGACGTGACCCCATTCGTCTTTTTTGGGGGGGGGGAAGGAGGTGGTGGGGGTGGGCAGGCGGGTGGGCGGGAGGAGGGGGTTAAGAGGAATTTGAGGATGTCAAAGTTCTTACTCGTGTTTTAGATGTCAGAGGGAGGGGAGAGAGAGAAGGAAAAAAAACAATCTTTGAGGGAGAAGCCGCAGAGAAAACAACAGGTCCATCACCCTGACACGAAAAACAGCAGCGGTCCCCAAACACAGGAATCAAAGTGTAAAACAACATTACCAAAAGTGTCATATCCATTTCACAAACACGGCTGCCACTACAAGGAGGGAGGGCGGGCGGGGGTGGGCGTGGGAGGGGGGATCTAATTCCTTACACATGATCAAACCACGCTCCCTTTGATTCATGAAAGTTTAACACATTTTGCTCAAAGTACCGCGTTTAAGTTTTGGAGGTACTTTTAGTTTAATTAAATGTATTGCCATGGTGGTATTATATACAGCAGGGGTCTTCAACGTTTTCAGGCCAAGGACCCCTTAGTTGAGAGATAGATGAAGCAGGGACCCCCACAACCTTTTCATAGATTCCATGGTTTCATGGTTTGACAGCACACTCATCAGTGTATTTTGGATTCATGTCAATTTGTGTTTTCAGACATTTAACCACTTGAAATGTCAATACAAGAACATGACCTTTCACTCTGTACTTAGTCTGCTCTTTTTCCCCTCTACATCAAACCTCTTTGTCAAAAATAGCCGAAGTGAGCTTGTAGATCGGCTATTTTTGGGTAAAAACTTTCAGAATATGGATGTTAGGGTTCAAGTGGTTAATATAAAAAAGGAGAAAAAAGGTTTCTATCACACAAAGATTTGAAGGGCCCCCTATAGTAACTCTGAGTACCCCCTAGGGGTCCCGGACCCCCTGTTGAAGACCCCTGATATACAGCATGCCATGTATAAAACCAGGCCAGCAGCATTCCGAGGTTCAACAAACGTTTCTGGCTTTTGGTTTGGTTTTCCCCCTGGTCTGGTCCTTCATAAGCCTGATTGTTCCAGGGGGAAGTAGCTATAGTAGCCTTCTGCCAGTGGCCTGTTTGGCTGCGGAGCCACTTGCCATGTGGCAGCATCTCTGAAACTCTAAACAACTCACCAGAGAGAAAGGCCCCAGTACAACCGGCTAACGTCTCAACAACACTGGTTCCCATCCCGAGAAAAGGCCCTGCGCGGTCCGAGGCAGCCAACGTCTCAACAAAGCAGTCGTCATCTCATTCACTGACATTATGCATGCCAGATATTTGCCATGCTGTGTTTTTTTTTTTTTTTTTTTTTTGCCCATCGCTCTCCATGGGGGTAATTTTGGGACAATAAGGCACTCCAGTGGGTAACAGAACTCTCTTTGTGGACTCAGGCCCCCCAGGGGCCTCTAATCTCTGCCAAGCCAAACAATGGCTCACCACTGCTGCTGCTGCTGCTGCTGCTGCTCTAGGGCCATGGGCTCCTGCCAGCAAGACTGCGAGAGGCTCACATGCACACAAACAAACACACGCGCAAGCACGCACGCACACACACACACACACACACACACACACCTGGCCGTAGAACTTGGCCGTTTTGCAGCTAATTAGCACATTGTTTACAACTCTGGAATCCCCCCACAGAATCGACAGATCGGAGATATCAACAGTTTGCTGTTCTAATTGGAAGGTGGAAACATTCAAATCCCCCCCTTATTCATCGTCGGAGATTTAGGACGACAGAGCCTTAATTTTGACTAAATTGTGGAGACGGGACTGAATGTAAAAGTAGGTATCAATTAGCCCAAAGGACGACTATTCACATGGGCGGCATTCAAGTAGAAAACCGACCGCGACGACAATTATTTAGCGGAGGACAGCTGGCCCCGACGGTGACTAGCGGACAGCGTAGGGCCGTGGAGCCCAGGTGTTGAGCACGCATTCCCTTAATAATTCCTAATCAGCAGAAAGAAAGAGGGGGGAAAAAAACCTCTAGCCTGACCTGCATGGGGTCTGTTTTATGGTCTAATTTCACGGCTTCTCGCACCATTTGGCTTGCAAGAGTGTCCGCCGGGAACAGGACCTGTCAAATTATCCCTGACGAATAATCACCTCCCTCTGTGCCGCGAGAGCGGCTGCACGCTGCCCCGGAGGGACGCTTCTTCACCGCACTTCACTAGCCTTGACGTGTTCTGGGGGGGCTTCGCTAGCCAAGTTCGTGTTTTCTGGGGGGGGCTTTGTGATTTCTCTCTTCTGACAGGGAGAGACGACGGTGGGGATTTGATCCTCGCTTTGTTTCAAAGTATAAGTAACTGTCCTGAAAACGTACATTTGGAATACATGACACAAGAATCTGCCCCGAGGGGGGAAAATGAAGGTCTTGGAGCCTACGTCTGTCTACAGAAACTGGCAACTAAAGCACTTAAAACCCTTTACTGCTTTGACTAGGGTCCCCTGGGGGGGTCTACACTGGTCCCTTCCTTTATTCCCTCTACAGATCCCTAACCCTAACCCATATTTGATCCCATACATACTGAATATCTTCTTGTATTGTGAAAGGTAAATTATGACTCATGGTACAGTATATCTTCTCAAAGTGGGGCCCGGGGAGTACCAGGGGGGAAGCCAGCAAAATGTGTTAATTTGAGCCACTTTAACCATGTTTTATATGTATTTGTGCAAATCTTTGAATATAGGCCTACATTTTTAACTCAAAGCTGCAGCTTCTGGAGGTCCCTGGCACGAAACGCTTGCTGAGATGGAAGTACACGGCCAAATACCTAAGAATCTGGTGGTCCTTGATTGATTGATTGATTGATTGATTGATTGACATACATCATACATCACATGGGGAGGTAAGTATAGACTAAGCCCAGACTTACCTCCCCTTTTCTACTGTAAATATATTTTATTTCTTGTCGTCTTTCTTTTATTTTTCTTATTTATAATATTTTTTTTATATTTTTTTATATTGCTATTGAAGTTCTCCTCTACATACAGTAGTATTGTGTTCTATCTGTCTGTCATTCAATGTTATATCAGATACATAAAGGTTAAATAATCTGAAAAGTTTACTAGGATCTCCTTTTAGTTGACCTTGTATCAGTGAACTGTACCGTCATGAAACTGTACCTTTTTCTATGCAAACTTCTGATAAAGTCTTCAATCAATCAATCAGTCAAACAATTGATTGATGTCCTTGATGTGGAAAAGATGGATAACCACTGTTTTAGGTTATGGTCCAACAAGCAGTGGTGTAAAAATGTACTCACATTCTTTACTTAAGTAAAAGTATCAATACTGCAATGTAGAAATACTCTGCTACAAGTAGAAGTCCGGAATTCAAAATTGAATTGAGTAAAAGTACAAAAGTGTTGGTATCAAAATGTACTTAAAGTACAAAAGTAGAAAGTACTCATTACGCAGAATTTATGCAAACGGTTTCAAATGTATACAGACATTTGAAAATAGCTAATCTACAAGCTCGCAATGTGTCGTATCACGGCGCATTATGAGCTTGTAGATTGAACTGAGTGTTTGATGCATGTTTTATAATAATAATCAATCTACAAAGTAACTACAATGGTAACCAAAGTTTTCAAATAAACGTAGTGGAGTAAAAGTACAATATTTGGATCCGGGATGTAGTGGAGTAGAAGAAAAAGTACTGGAAATTGGAACTACTCAAGTAAAGTACAAATACCTCAAAATCGTACCTAAGTAACAGTACTTGAGTAGTTACTTCACACCACTGCCGACATAAGTGAGCAGCAGTGTTGATTTTGTCGACTAAAACTGTGAAGAAAAATGTTTGTCGACTGCGTTTTTTTCACTGACGAAAACTAAATAAAAACAAAATAAAAAATAAGCTGTGATGACTAAAACTAAGACTAAATATATTGACAATTTCGTCAACAAAATAAAAACTAGACTAAAACGTTAGGGAGGGACTAGTGGAGAAGAGAGTCATTTTATGTTTGGTTGCTCTCGCTGCGACGCGTTGTGAGCTTGTAGATCTGCTATTTTCAGCACACAACCAAGTGTAAAATCAGTCATTACAATGCCATCAAGGCCTGCCAAAATACATTTTAGTCGACTAAATCAACTGTAGATTTAGTCGCCTAAAATCTTATGATATTTAGTCGACTAAAATTTGACTAAAACTAAAACTTTTCAGGTGACTAAATTACGACTAAAACTAAATGACATTTTATTCAAAAGACTATGACTAAAACTAAATCAAAAGTTGCTGTCAAAAACAACACTGGTGAGCAGGGATATGCTCAGTATCTCCCAGAATACATCATGTCTCTTGCAGGAACTGCACCTGTGACCTTTTGGACACAGGACTGTGTCACACACACGGTCCCACTAATTCAGCCCCATCAGTCACATGTGGCTGCGCCTGGCCATGGAACATTCTTGGGGTCAGGGCTGGTGACCCCCTGGGACTCCATGGCTCTGACCCGGCCTTGACCAGAACACACTGTGATGAACAGGGTCAAAGACACAGACTGGTTCATGTCAACACCGGTCAATGACAAACACCATGCGCTCCCTCTCTCTCTGCCCGTTTAACTAACTGTGTGTGTGTGTGTGTGTGTGTGTGTGTGTGTGTGTGCGTGTGTGTGTGTGTGCGTGTGTGTGTGTGTGTGCGCGCGTGTGTGCGTGTGTGCGTGTGTGTGTGCGTGCGCGTGCGTGCGTGTCCTTGTACATAAATATAGGAGGGGGGGGGGTTTCCATACATGTACGATATGCATCCTAGAATATCCCTCGACCGTTTGTCAAGTTGAGGAATGCTGTATTTCCCACAGGCAAAAATAGCAATTATAGCTATGTTCTGTACATCCATATATCGAACTGTGTCACCAAAATATCGAACCGAACCGAACCGTGAATTTTGTGTACCGTTGCACCCCTAATATATATATATATATATATATATATATATATATATATATATATATATATATATAGAGAGAGAGAGAGAGAGAGAGAGAGAGAGTATTGTGTTATGTAACCACCAACATTTTGCTCCTTTGTGAGTGACAAATGAAACCTCTTGATTCTTCATTTGAGCTATTTTCAAATTTTTTATGCACAACGAAGTAGGCTTATGGTAGTGTGGAAGTCGTCGTTTTTACATTCACAGACAACATGGACAGAGCCTGTGGTACTTACTACTCATCAGTAAATCATTAGTGTTCTGGCAAACAAAACATAGTTTAGTGGCAGGTCTTTTGTCAGAGAGGTGACGATGGAGGAACTAAGTGGGAACGAGCAGCAGGTTTGACGTAAAACAGCGCGGTGCTTTCCCTGTCACGGGCCATGAGACGCTTCATAAATGAGTTTCGTTCTTCTAATTTACGGCTATGTGGTCAACCCGAGGTGCGTAGCCCTTCAGGAATGGGATAGAACCACATTACCTCCCCGCTGACAGTCACACCAGGATCAGATTTCGACATCAAGTTGAGGGGAAAATCACAAAATGAGCTCCTTAAAACCTCCAAGACAATGATCCAACGGCTGGCTGAGGATCGGTCTCGCCTGCCATCATCGCGCAACCCGAAACCACACAGAGACTCATCCTGAACGAGGACGAGGACGGCGCTGATTAGGTGAACGCGCTCAGCCGTCAAAACGTGACGTGCCGTGATCTAGACAGACAATCTCCTTAACCGCATGAACCCTGGCTAGCTTCCCTATTCTGGGCATTTCATGAGGGCGAACGTTCGGCGAAAATAGGCGAGCATTAGGCAAAATGAACTCACCTTTGGGAGCTTGTGTTTTTGTTTTTGTTTTGCACAGACTTGGTGAAGAGGTAAAACAAATGTAGGGGAACAAGTATAGACCTCTGTGGGGACCCCAGAGGTCTATGGGGCTGTTAAGTCTGACATCATTTTGTAGGCAGAGGAGAACTTTTGGGGCCAAAAGGCCCCAGCGCCCGTGAATCTTTTTACTATTTTTACTATTTACAATTTTTTCTTCTCTTTGTTGTTGAAAGGAAAGTGGTAGAATTATGCTTTAGTCATTATGTTTGTCTCGGATCTGTTGAAATTGTGAGGGACAAATATTGACAATAAATCTGCTTGGAGGTCTGACTACAAAATTATGTCATGGCTTAAAAGCCCCATAGGGCAGTGGTTCTCAAACTTGGGGTCGGGACCCCCAAAGTACATTTTTTTCTCACTCAACACAGTAAATAATCCAACATGCAGTATAAGTGTGTACAGGGTATCTGCACATTTACAAAGTGACAATTTCTTGTAGTTCGCCTATTTTCACAATATTTATCTATGGAACCGAGTAACGCTAAATGTAATACCTACAATTCCAAGTGCTTGTCAGGGTGGGGGTCCCCAGTTCTAATTATGTGTATTTCGGGGGTCACGGCCTAAACAAGTTTGAGAACGTCTGATATAGGGCTTTAAGTGACGGAAAATCACGCATGTCAAATTCCGGTCCTTTGCATAATCTGGCGAGCAGAAGGCTAACCCCAAACAACCTCAGCTATCACTGAACAGAAGCTGCTCCTAGATCACAGACTTCAAACGCCCTCCGAGCTGAAGCTGAACACTCTCATGTTCCGCATGAATAGCCAGCCGGGGCTACTGCTAATGAGATCTCAATGGACAGCGCGGTGTGGCGTTCCTTAGCCCTGTACTTTGGCAAATCCTCGGGGGTCCAATAATGACAGGTTACAAACTATAAAAACATCTCTCCGGAGCGCTTTTCCTGGCGGATGACAATTGTGAGTGAGTCGAATTAGAACGCCAAAAAACCAAAGCCTGTAATCTAGTTGTCTCTCTGTGTGTCTAACCCAGATCTGTCGCTTGGTTAACCACATGGGATACAATGAACCAAACCACATGTGAGGGATGCTATCAATGGGAGAGGGGTTATTAATCAAGCTCCAGCGCTCCCACACTGTTTGCTGAGGTTTTTTTTTTTTTTTTGCTGCTTTCAAAATGAAAGGGAGGGGAAAGGGGGGGGGGGGGGGGGGGGGGAGGAGGAAAAACATCTGCTTGAAAAACATCTGAGCTTTTCATATAGAGCTCAAAGCGGCGGACAAGTAGCTAACTGTGGCATATGGTTAATTCCCCCCCCCTCCCCCCGCCCCGTGCCGTTTCCTCCGTGTCAGAAGTTTCTGCTGTCAGAACCATAGGAACTCATTAGATTGTGAGACCAAAAAACATCTAAATCAACAGATGTGACAGTGGTATCGGCTCACATGCGCCACGGTGGGACGCACAATGGTGTGTGTGCGTGTATGCATGTGTGTGTGTGTGTGTGTGTGTGAGTGTGCGCGCGTGTGTGTGCGAAACAGGCGAGGACAAAGAGGTTTTAATAAAGGAGAGGCTTCGGTAAGAATACAAAACCGATCAGCTTGACAGGTACAGTAAGATGCCGTCGTAAACTGTTTGATCTCTGAGAAAGGTCAGTGAACTTACGATCGTCTGAGAATATGAATAAAATAAAGATAAATATCATTTTATTGTAGGGAGGAGGACGATGGCTGACTTAGTCAGTTACACCTGCCCTGAGTTACTGATACACACCTGTTGTGCGTCAAGATAATTGATGCATACAGGATAAAACATAGTGGGCTCTGTTTTGATTGTCTTAAGTACCAGCTCTTATGCCCCAGGGACGTGCTGGGCCCCTGATTCAGCCCGGGAAAAAGAGTTGGAGAGGCCCTCATTGCGCGCTATAGAGAGAGATCTCTCTCTATAGCGCTGCTGCTACTCGAAGATTTGCCATTTCAGATCATGACAAGTGACAAGCCAGTGGGCCAATTACATGAGTTATATTTCGTCGTTGTCGGGTGGAAACCTTGTATGTCCAAAACCGTTTATTTTGTATTTATCATTTTAAAATGATTTAAGCAAGTGAAAACAGCCGATCTACAAGCACACAACGCCTCTGTGCTTGTAGATCTGCTGTTTTCACTACTTTTGTGCAACGGCCTTGTATGATGAAGCAGGGCTTTGCTTTGCGAAAAAATGTATACATTTGAAACTTGGAGATACGAGGTTTCTGCACGACAGTGACGATTTACTTTGTTGGCCGCTCAGCCCCCAAAATGGAACGAAGGCCGACATTTTATTTTAATGTTTTCCTAATGGCCGGCCTGGACTGGCTGGGAATGAACCGGCCGTTCGGGAGTTGTCCCGCTTTTCCCAATGGCCAGCACGTCCCTGCTTAACTTAAGGACCTGTCCATGCTGTAAAACCGTATCCGTCCACCAAACATTTCATCTGAGAGTTTCCCACTTCCCGACGTGCAGCTTTCCGAACTCTAATTTGGTGTAATGCTTTTCAGAGGATGCGAGTGACGTCATTTTGTAGTTGAACCGGACCTTTTGACAGAAAGTTTGGTGGTCGGAGCAGGGACGTGCTGGCCATTGGGAAAAGCGGGACAACTCCCGAACGGCCGGTTCATTCCCGGCCGGTCCAGGCCGGCCATTAGGAAAAAAAATAAAAAATAAAATAAATTGTCGGCCTTCGTTGGGCTGGGCTGGGCGGCCAACAAAGTAAATCGTCACTGTCGGGCAGAAACCTTGTATCTCCAAGTTTCAAATGTGTACATTTTTTCGCAAAGCAAAACCCTGCTTCATCATACAAGGCCGTTGCACAAAAGTAGTGAAAACAGAAGATCTACAAGCACACAACGCCTCGCGGTGCGAGGCGTTGTGTGCTTGTAGATCGGCTGTTTTCACTATAGTTTAAATCATTTTTGAAATGATAAATACAAAACAAACGGTTTTGGACATACAAGGTTTCCACCCGACAACGACAAAATATAACTCATGTAATTGGCCCACTGGCTTGTCACTTGTCATGATCTGAAATGGCAAATCTTTGAGTAGCAGCAGCGCTATAGAGAGAGATCTCTCTCTATAGCGCGCAATGAGGGCCTCTCCAACTCTTTTTCCCGGGCTGAATCAGGGGCCCAGCACGTCACTGTGTAAATTGCTCAACTAGTGGTCAGTAGCGCTATTGCTTTTTTCGGCCGTTTTTCGGCCGGAGTCGTCGCGGACCACCGCCGCGGACCACCGGAGCGGCGCCGCAAACCACCGCGACCGATAGTAATCCGTGGAGGGGTAGAACGCATGGTAGAACGTAATTTTCTGGCCAGGATTTGTGGATTAAGAGGTTAAAATCCTTCACCATGGTAAACACTGTAGCCAAGCGGAGGCGCTTCCTGGAGACCAGAGCAGATAAGCTGTGATTGGCCGGTAGTGTACCATGTGTGCATGATCGGCGATGTGATTGGGCAACGTATACACAACGTATACAGATGATGCAGATTACGTCATTTTGGCGCGAAATCCCGCCCCTGTCACTGCTAAGAAGAAAACATATACAGAGAAGGCTTCAGAAGCTGAAAATAACGGATTGGGTGTTCTAAAACTTTAGCGATTTAACAGTTAGGACAATTTTAAGATTTGTTTTATAAAAAAAGTTACATGGTACAACTTTAAGGTATAAGAGCTGGTACTTAAGACAATCAAAATACAGACCAGTGTATGATTTTAAATGCTGTGAGTTTATAACTGATACATGGTAAGCAGCTTCCCAGAAATAAAGGGAACTTTGACCAATAAACCCTGAGCCTTTCAGGCATAGCCTACTGTATGTAAATGAGCTTTCCTAGAAGTAGGATCAACGGAACACTTGCCAGCACCTTCACCTTTGACATGTAAAGTAAGGATTGGTTTGTGACGTCACCGCTAGCTCAGGCCTCCTCTCTGTAAAATCGCCTATGCTAGCCGTTGGTTTTAATACACACTACAATACATAACGCTGCGTCATTAGGTCGGATCTTGACCTGGTTTGAAGTGTCTGTGGCGTGGATACATGTCCCAGCCAATGGGCCATCATAATATTTACACCATCAAGCGCGCGCGTGGCGCACACGGACCCACGCTAATGGTTAGCTCAAGCTTATTCTGGGTATTTTCCTCCTGTATAGAAAGTCGATGGGAGCCCAACTTGATTTGGCCGCTGTGGCGACCCCGAAGGTCGTCGGATCGGGCGCCCTAGCTAAATAATAATAATAATAATAATAATAATAATAATAATAACAATCCATGCCTTTATATCCCCTTGACTTATTGTAATTCCCTATTCACCTGCATTGAGCAGTGCAAAAACGCAGCCGCCGGCTCACCTCCTTACTGGCACTACAAAATGACTCCCTATATCAGTTTCAGAATACATTTTAAGTGTTTTCTTTTCTACATGGGCTGACCAAGCCCCCAGAACCACGGTAGAGCATTGAAGCAGCCATTAGCCTAGTGGACAAACCTGGAACTGCAGTTGAACCGAGTTAAACGCTACTGCGCGTGCGTATGCTAACTGCTAAGGCTAATGTTTACCCTAGTGCGCCTGCTCAGTGCCTCGGCCAATTACATTTTTGGCCTCTAAGTCTGGCCAACCAATCAGCGTGCAATATATAGATGCTTCCGGCAGTCTTCCGGGTGCTTCAAACGCCACTGAGCAACTTACATTGAAATGATAGCTGGGGGCGGGGCTGGTCCGCTCTCTATTATATATATAATCTATGGGGCTGACCCCTTTATAGCTCACTGAACTGTTGCACCCTTATACCCCAGCACTGCCAACAACTTGCTCCTGGTGGTGCTCAAAACTTGACCAATAAGCAGGGGTGACCATGCACGCCTTTGCTACCACTGCTCTGGAACAGCCACATTAGAAGCGCTCATTCTATCGAGGTTTTTAGATCTTTACTCAAGACTCATTTATTAACGTAGGCCATGTTGTTGCACATGCACGCATATCTCTCATGTCTATGTCATGAACTACATCGAAAAGGACCCAGGTTATTTATAGCCCCCCCGAGCTCCCCCCCCGAGCTCTGATGTGTGCAGACCATGCTGGTTGGATGATGTGGGCGGATTGATGAACGCACTGTGTTTTATGTGAGCGGGGTTTGAGGAATTAAAAACCTGCCCCCATTGCCACCATTTGACACCCCTCTTTGTGCCCCTTTCATGCCTTATCGCCTGACATTCCATCAAAGGATTTGCAGCTGTCTTTCAAGCTCTTCTTGTGGGTTTAGTGTAGACGCTCCGGATCAGCAGGTAGAGCTGTGGACCCGACGCCTTGTCCAGAACCTCTCCCAGTGTTGTGATACAGTCGCTGATCTTCAAAGGACCTCGGCAGTTTGTACTTCTTCACTCCAGGCTCACGTCTTTTATTATTTCTGGTGAAGTACCCCCATTGTTCCATGGCTGATTTAACGCACCTGAGTCTGCTAATCGACCGGCGGCTGAATGGAGCGTGAGGGGCAGAGAGGAGGTGGGAGGGTAACCGGCTACTCACTCGTCTGTCCCTCAAGCAAAAACACCGCTGGTTCAGCTCCAACAAACAGCTGCTCTGGGACTATCGAGTCAACAATCGTGTCTGTTGAAGTGCCCTTTAGCGAGACATTTAACTCTGCCTCTCTGCTCTACTTTATCAAATTCCTCTGGATGAGAAACGTTCAAAAGGGTTGCACAGAGGGGAGAGGAGAAACGATGCTGTTCTGTGGACAAGGCTGCTGCTCTGTGGAACAGGTTGCTCTGTAGACCAGGTTGATGCTCTGTTAGCCGGGGACCCAGTCCCTCAAAATGGGAGAGGACCTGTGATGTTCCGCCGCACTTTTTATTTCTGTTTTATCTATTAGTTTGGTCATTAAAGGTCCACAGAATGAGAGGCCTGCTCTGCCGGAAACATCGCGAAAAAAAGTACTGTCCAATTGACTCCACTACACTGGAAAAGAAATATATTTAAAAAAAAAAGAAAAAATGCATCTGTCCCATCTAGCACCACCATCTGGACGATTTTTGAAAAACACATTTTTGGACACTGCTCCTACAGATTTTGCCCTAAAATCACGCAAACCGGTGCACAGTATCTCTACAAAGTCATGTCATCAAAATGCATCTGTCCCACATAGCACCACCATCTGGCTGATTTTTGAAAAACACATTTGTGGACACTGCTCTTACAGATTTTGCCCTAAAATCACACAAACCGGTACACAGTATCTCTAAGGTCATGTCATCAAAACGCATCTGTCCCATCTAGCGCCACCATCTGGACGATTTTTGAAAAACAATTTTTTGGGACTGTGCTCTTACAGAATTTGCCCTAAAATCATGCAAACTGGTGCACCGTATCTCTACAGTTATGTAATCAAAATGCATCTGTCCCATCAAGCGCCACCATCTGGACGCTTTTTGAAAAACACATTTTTGGCCTATTTCTGTATTCAAATAGATAAGCGACTTACCGGTCGCTTATCTCCCGATTAGGGAGTCTTACTGGTATATTTATTTTCCTGTGTAGTGGAGTCAATGGGACAGTGAATATACAAATGGCCATAACTTTTTTCGCGATGTTTCCGGCGGAGCAGGCCTCTCATTCTGTGGACCTTAATGACCAAACTAATAGATAAAACAGAAATAAAAAGTGCGGCAGAACATCACAGGTTCAACCTTATTCCTTGAGCTTTTGGGCTTGTGGGTCCCCGACGATGTGGACCATGTTGCTCTATGGCAGTGGTTCTCAACCTCTGGGTTGGGACCCCCAGGGGGGGTCCTCAAATTATTTTGGGGGGTCCCCAGATGATTAACTTAATGTGCAACATTATGTTCTCTCTCAACAGTAAACAAACCAACATAAAGTTTAAGTGTATAGAGGGTATCTGCACTTCTAAAGTGAGAATTTGAGGACCTTTTAATACCTCTAAAATGACAAATTAAACATTGGCCAAATTGTTAAAAATTATAGGCAGATATTGTGAAAATAACCGATCTACATGCTCACAATGCCGTTATTTTCACAATAGAACCGTGTTATACAAAATGTAATGCCTTAACTCTTAGTGCTCGTCAGGTTGGGGGGTCCCCAGTTAAAGTGTGATTATTTTGAGGGTTGAGAACTACTGCTCTATGGGACAGGTTGACAACCCCGTCAGGCGACAAAACATGTACGAAGGTTAATTCACTTCCGGTTGCGAATTAAGCCTGGCAGTCAAGACGTCAACTTGCAGCATAACACACTGTTGGCTTATTAGAAATGGCACAACGTTCAATTTGGTCCGGTTCTTCATGACAGTGAAGTGAATTCTGCTGTGGATTTTGAAGTCAGATGCATTTAAAGCTGAGATGCACCGTGTCTCTCAGCTCGCTTATAGGATACATGCACTTTGGGTAGACGTTCTTTACCAGAACATTGTGTCCAACGATATTTTACATTTTTCGACTTTTTTGTTGCAGTTTCCCCCCCAAGTAAAAAAGTGAATCATTGAGTTAGTTCATGCAGGACACAGGAGTCATACGCCCCAGCTGTAATCAGCTGTCAGCCTGCTGATTGAATAAGTGTATCTAATCAGCCACGCATTTCTAATCATAGCCCTTTCTCATAACAAGGTGTCACATTGTGCTTCAGGAGAGCTGGACCCGGGAGAAGCAGAGGCAGAGCAGATCAGGGACGTGCTGGGCCCCTGATTCAGCCCGGGAAAAAGAGTTGGAGAGGCCCTCATTGCGCGCTATAGAGAGAGATCTCTCTCTGTAGCGCTGCTGCTACTCAAAGAGTTGCCATTTCAGATCATGACAAGTGACAAGCCAGTGGGCCAATTACATATTTCGTCGGTGTCGGTATTTATCATTTAAAAAATGATTTAAACTAGTGAAAACAGCCGATCTACAAGCACACAACGCCTCGCACCGCGAGGCGTTGTGTGCTTGTAGATCTGCTGTTTTCACTACCTTTGTTGCGACGGCCTTGTATGATGAAGCAGGGCTTTGCTTTGCGAAAAAAAATTACACATTTGAAACTTGGAGATACGAGGTTTCTGCCCAACAGTGACGATTTACTTTGTTAGCCGCCCAGCCCTCAAAATGGAACGAAGGCCGACATTTTATTTTTAATGTTTTCCTAATGGCCGGCCTGGACCGGCCGGGAATGAACCGGCCGTTCTGGAGTTGTCCCGCTTTTCCCAATGGCCAGCACGTCCCTGGAGCAGATGTATGAACGTCAGTTTGGCGACCAAACCAGAGGCAGCAGTCCAGAGTCAAACGTCCAGGGACAGGCAAAAGGTCAAAAAACTCCAGAGACACAATTGTAGGTAGAACTCAGACTAGGAGCACTATGAAAATGACTATACAGTACGCGGAGGCTTGGGAGCCATTACGGAACATAAGAAACATAACTCTGCAAACTGGCAAGGAACAGAACACACGGGGGGAGTATAAATACACAAGGTTACACAGGACACAGGTGAACGAGATGGCCAATCAAGACAGTGTAGACTAGGGCATTCTCCAAATATTTGAATATTCGAATCAATAAGTCACTATTCGATGTTGTTCACCACCAAAGTCGAATATTCTCTTTTTTTTTTTTTTTTTCTCTTTGAAAAATATATAGTTTATAAAGCTTGGCTAGATAGGAAGTCATAAAAATTAGTTGTCAATGCCCCTGGTGGATGAATTTGTTAATGCTCTATACCAGGGGTTCTCAAACCTTTTTAAAATAAACATATTTGAACTGGGGACCCCCCACCCTGACAAGCACTTGGAATTGTAGTTATTACATACACTCTGACATTGTTGTAGGGGGCATTGTCTTGCAAGCCATTGCCCCCAAATACAAACATCTTCGTCCCGATAATGGTGGCAGAATGATATTCTCAAACAGGTGGTGGATTGCCTCTGGTGTTAAATAAAAGCCAGACCAGTGTGGTGGTGTCTAACATGTAGATGTCATTTTGGAAAACAGATCGAAACCATTTAATATTTCCTCCGTGGATATACATGACCTTCCCCAAGACACAGGCTGAGTGCCCCAACCTCCCCTCTGGAATAGTCCCAGAAACCTTGTGGTTGAACCATCTGTGGGAGCCGACGTTGAATGAATAAAGCTTGTTGCAGTCATACCAGCCACAATACCCTCCCCAGATGTAGACAGAATCTTCTATGAGCACAGCTGTGTGGCCCCAGCGTCTGCAAGGAACTTCAATGGGGCGTTTTCTTTCAGTTTTCACCGGAGGCACCTTCACCCAGTGTAAAGACACTGTGTTGAAGATGCTCACATCAAGCTGATTGGATGAGTATCCCCCAAAGGAGTACACTCTGTGTCCCACTGTCACTGCAGCATAAGTGACGGCAATGTGGAGGTAATGTCTCCCAGGCCCTTTCTTTGGAAACACTGTGCAGCATAGCATTTCTCACACTGGCTGTCACATGGGTTGGTGAAGGATTCAACACACATGCACGTCATCGTCAACATCCAGCCCCCTTGTGAGCTTGTGACGTAGATCAATGATGTCAATGTGTGACATTGTCAATGACATCATCATGGCCATTATGACAACAATAATTTGCTGTTCCTAATAGTTAGGAAAGGAATAAATGTAGAGGGATATTCTCACTTAGTGAGCAGAAATAACCCAAGGGAATGGGGCTTCAAGATATGAAATCAATCAGACTGGTAAGTCAGCAAGAACACTTTAATTACTGAGAAGATTGGAACACAGCCAGTCATATAGACCATGATGATGTCATTGACGATGTCACACATTGACATCATTGATCTACGTCACAAGCTCACAAGGGGGCGGGATGTTGACGATGGCGTGTATGTGTGTGTAGAGAGATTAGCTAGGAACACAGAGACACACACCTGTGAAAATGTCATCAGGCGGCCCGGAACCAACGACCTACCAACGGCTCTGTGCATCTCCAAAATGAGTCCTCTACTAGTATTCACAATTTTGGACTAAAACAAGACCATAGAGGGAACTAGAAAAAGTGCTCAACGGAGCACAGGTGTCCGTCAGGTCAGGTGTAGCCTCGGAAACCCAGGCTTCTTTTTGGCGATTGGAAGAAAAAGAAGCCTGGGCGCATTATGATCACTGTTGGAGGAAGTGTAGAATTTCCCTAACCAATCAGAGTGCAGAGAACGTCGCACCGAATGTGTTGACGTCATGACGCAGCAGCGTTCTCTGCGCTGAGCAGAGGAGCAGAGGGGGGTGGGGAGAGGAGAACACATGCTATCGGCCAGAGACTTGCGGAGAGATTCGCCGTGCCAGGTTGCCTCACAGCAAGAAGGTCCTGGTTTCGATTCCCGCCGGGAACGCTGGGGGCGCTGGGGGCGTGTTCTCTCCTCCGAGTCATCAGTGCCCACACCCTAGGTGGGGTTGACAAAAGGGCCTTTCTGCGTGGAGTTTTCATGTTCTCCCCGTGTCTCCTAGGGTAGGTACAAAACAAAGCAGTAATCCTGTTCCCTACACTGCATCCCCCTGGCCAGCATAATTACAAGACAGTTTTTTAGAAGATGGAAAGAGTACTTTGAGGGGCTGATGAATGAGGAAAATGAGCACGCAAGGAGTAGAGGTGGCAAAGGTGAAGGAGTTTAAATACCTGGGGTCAACCATCCAAAGTGATGGGGGAGTGCGGAAGAGAGGTGAAAAGGAGAGCGCAGGCGGGGTGGAACGGATGGAGGAGAGTGTCAGGCGTTATCTGTGACAGAAGCATACCAGCAAGAGTAGAGAGGGAAGATGTATAGCAGGGGTTTTCAAAGTGGGTGACGGGGCACCCTGGGGTGCCGTGATGCCAGTCCAGGGGTGCCGCGAGATAATTTGATCATATTTGGAATTTCATCGATATCACTACATCAATATCACTTCACTATGCTTAGTAAAACAGACCTGATTTGCACTGCACGTGATGAGTTATTTTTTCATCTACGACACCTCTCTTCACCAAAAATAGCCGATCTACAAGTTCACAACGCGTCACGTCGTGACGCGTTGTGAGCTTGTAGATCGGCTATTTTTAGTGAACCTTCCCCCCAGATTAGGCATGCTGGGGTTCAAGTGTATAGTATTTTCAGTATTTCAACGTTCAAGTATAATGTTATTTTCAGTCAGTTCTGATGGAAACGGATATTTCCCCAATAGGATGTAAGATTCTAAAAATGAACAGTGTAATTCAGGGGTGCCGTGGATGAAAAAGTTATTTATAGGGGTGCCCCGAGTCAAAAAAGTTTGAAACCCCCTGATGTATTGGATGGTAGTGAGACCAGCCGTGCTGTACGGCGGTGGGGTAATGATAAAAACACAGGAGGCGGCAGAATTAAAGGGATATTCCACTTTCAACAGGGAAACAGCTTATGGGCTTCTCTCCACATACACATCCATTGTAACTTCAAACTCCATTTTAACCATGATAGATTCATTTTCGTTTTTAATTAATCTATCATGGTTAAAATGCAGTTTGAAGTGACAGTGAGTGTGTGTGGGGAGAGGCCCTGGGCCTGGAGGGCCTGGTAACATTTACATCAAATATCTAAATATTGAATCAAGCAAATTAAAAACTGTCCAGGGTGTTCATAAAAGCCAGATTAGACAATAAAATGACCAAATGTTTTTTGAAAGTGGAATATCCCTTTAAGGTCGCTACGATTCTCATTAGGAGTGACAATTAAGGAAATGGTAAATGGTGCATTTATATAGCGCTTTTATCCAAGGCGCTTTACATAGATTGTGCATTACATTCACCCATTCACGCACACATTCATGCACCGGTGGCGGAGGAAACCATGCAAGGCAACAACCTACTCACCGGGAGCAACTAGGGGTTCAGAGTCTTGCCAACATTAACTCAGGGGGAGCCCGGATTCGAACTGGGAACCCTTCGGGAACCCTTCGTGCTCTAATAACGGTCTCTCTACCCCTGAGCTATGCCGCTCCTAGAGAAGGACATGATAAGAACTGTTCTACATTAGAGGTTAGATGGTTTGGGGATAAAGCAATAGAGGCGAGGTGGAGATGGTTTGGACATGTGAAAAGGAGGGATGAGGGGCACATTGGGAGGAGGCTGCTGAAAATGGATCTGCCAGGTAAGAGGAGAGGAGGAAGGCCAAAGAGGAGGTTTATGGATATGGTGAGAGAGGACAAGCAGGTGGCAGGAGTCACGAGGAAGAACCAGAACCAGAAGGAAACTGATGTGGTGACCCTGACGGGATTTAACTGAAAGATTCTTTTTTTAATAATTAAAATGAGTTAACCGTTACCGTTTAACCGTTAAAAACTAACGGTTTATGGTGACCGTTAATAAGTTGTTTTAAAATGCGCCAGAAACGGCTTAGAGTGATTGAGGACCCGCCTCCGCTTCAATTCTGCTCCTGTTGGGGCCGCAAACCACTACTGCGCCTCGCTGACAGAGTCAGGCTTGCTGACTGAGAGCAGAGCAGACTTTGTGCTCCGAACACCCATGAAGGACGCTCAGAGTAAAATAAAACACAAGGCAGAACAAGCAGCAATGTTAATGAGAAAGGCTGAAATTGAGTTAGGACTAGTAGACGTTTGGCGCTGCCTTCATCCCCAAGAAAAGGCCTTCACTTTCTTTTCCGGTGCACATGATGTATATTCAAGACTGGACTATTTTTTTATGTTTAAAAATGAGATTTCAAAGGTTATACAATGTGAAATACTACCAATAGCAATAACAGACCATGCACCAGTTATAATGGAATTAAATTTGGAAAGGGAAAAAGGAGAAACCTTATGGAGGCTAAATAATTCCCTGCTTGATGATCAGTGTTTTAAGGCAAAAATTGAACGAAGTGTGAAGTCTTATTTTGAGATAAATGACAATGAGGAAGTAACATCTATTATTCTATGGGAAGCTGCAAAAGCAACAATAAGAGGAGAGATAATACCATACTCGTCCCAGAAAAAGAGGAAAAGAGAAAAAGAAATGTTGGAAAACAAAATAAAAAGACTACAGGAACAGCATGAAAGAAATTTGAATAAAGAAATACAGAAACAATTGAAACAAGCCAAAAAAGCTTTGGACACAATTGAATTACAAGAAATTGAGAAAGATCTCATGCTGTGTAGGCAAACCTACTATGATAATAGTCCAAAAGTACAAAATTAAAGAAGCAGAAAGAAAAATCTGCAATAGTAACAATTAGGGACGGGAATGATGTACTTACGAGAGGCAAATTAAACATAGCGGCATGTTTCAGGGACTATTATCAAAATCTCTTTACCCCAGAAACAGTAGATGTGAGTATGCAAATAATTAAAGAGTATCTAACACCTTTAAAACTTCCTACAGTAACTGATAAACAAAATAAAGATTTAGTTAAGCCAATAACAGAGGCAGAAATTACAAAGGTTATACAGAAAATTAAAACTGGAAAAAGCCCTGGAAGTGATGGGTTTACTAATGAATTCTATAAGTGTTTTAGATCTTTGGTGCTGCCTATTCTATGTAGAGTCTTTAACAACATTTTACAAACAGGAAAGTGGCCAGGAACTTGGAACTCAGCAATTATTACTGTTATACCAAAAGAAGGGAAAGACCAAATTGTTCATCTTACAGACCGATATCTCTCTTAAATGTAGATCAAAAGATATTCACTTCAATTATAGCCAATAGACTCTCAGTCTCAGTTGTACTCCCAGATATAATTAACTTGGATCAAACAGGTTTCGTTAAGGATCGTCTTTTAAGTGATAATGTGAGGTGCACTCTTAACATTATAGATGAAACGGTAATAATGGAAGAGCATTTCTCCATTTGGCGATCCCTAATTAAAATAAATGTCTATTGTTTGGCCAGTTCATTTATTTTTGTCAATAAAGATGCCAATCAATCAATCAATCAATCAATCAATCAATCAATCAATCAATCAACCAATCAATCAATCAATCAACCAACCAACCAACCAATCAATTCAGGGAGAGTATTGAGACACATCAGCGCCAGGTATAACCAGTAAGACTCCCTAATCGGGAGATAAGCGACCGTCAGATCGCAGCGTGATTTTAGGCCAAAATGTGTTTGAAAAAATCGGCCTGACGGTGGTGCTATATGGGACAGATCCATGTTGATGAGATGAGTGTAGACATACTGTGTACCGATTTGCGTGATATTAGGGCAAAATCTGTAGGAGCAGTGTCCAAAAATGTGTTTGAAAAAAATCGGCCTGATGGTGGCGCTATATGGGACAGATCCATGTTGATGACATGAGTGTAGACATACTGTGTAGCGATTTGTGTGATTTTAGGGCAGAATCTGTAGGAGTAGTGTCCAAAAATGTGTTTTAAAAAATCGGCCTGAAGGTGGCGCTAAATGGGACAGATCCATGTTGATGAGATGAGTGTAGACATACTGTGTACCGATTTGCGTGATTTTAGGGCAAAATTTGTAGGAGCAGTGTCCAAAAACTATATTCCATTTGTGCTATAAATGGTTAAATCTATAACATGTTCCTGACTGAACATAATTTACTGTCTAACGGAAACTCTGACACCAGCATGCATACAGTACCTCCGCCGTGCACCAACACTACATTAAATGAGCCATATTTTCATCCATAAGAAACAACTGAAAGGAGAACGTCAGCCCATCCTTGGGGAGGTGAGCGGTGCTATGACACATCTCCTAGAGGTGTTGCTGGATGTTGTGACAGCTGTCTCCGTTGTGGGAGCTGACCCCAGGACAGTGTCTGCAGCCCTGCGGTGGGTGGGTGGGACCAGGAAAAGGCTTTACAGGGATCAGCGAGCAGGCAGAGGGCCCCACTTTCCACTCCACCCTCACACAAGTCCTGTTATACCGAGCTGTGTGGAAAGTGACCAAATGTCTCCCACTAACAGTCTGATGGGGAAACACTGTGTGACAGAGAGAGAGAGAGAGAGAGAGAGAGAGAGAGAGAGAGGGAGGGAGGGAGGAAGGAAGGAAGGAAGGAAGGAAGGAAGGAAGGACGGACGGACGGACGGACGGACGGACGGACGGACCGACGGACCGACCGACCGACCGACCGATGGAAAACAACGGAAAACAAGAGAAGGATGCATGAAGATAAATGTCAACAACGTGAGATTCTCACCATGAAGCCAAACTTAGACATCGACATCAAAGGGGGCTTGAGCCCCTGCCCTTATATACCGGTATGTCTGTAAAAAGTGCCCTCTCCAGACCATGAATGCAGTTTTTACTATGGTGAAAGTAACTAAAAACGCCTCCTTTCCATGCCATACCTGAAGGCAGCATTCAAGGGAATTGCCCTCTCCTGAATACAGCATCTTGTGTTGAAAGAATTGCCCCCTCTGTGTAGAAATCCTTGCCGTTACGCTACATATCCAGCATTGACTTGATTATGCTTAGTTCATAGAAATAGTTCTTAGAAATTTCAGCCCCTGCCTCTCTAACATTCTCTGCACGTCCCCGAGTATGTGTGTGTGTGTGTGTGTGTGTGTGTGTGTGTGTGTGTGTGTGTGTGTGTGTGTGTGTGTGTGTGTGTGTGTGTGTGTGTGCGTGCGCGCGAGTGTGTGTGTGCGTGCGTGCGTGCGTGCGTGCGTGCGTGCGTGCGTGTGCGTGTGCGTGTGTGTGTGTGCTATGAATGAGACCCAGTCAGACTCACTCTGCCGAGGGACAGAGGGCGTCTGTGATCAATTATAAATAATATGATGAGGCTGTTGTTTGTGAAGGGAGGTCAGTCGTGTCTACACTGTAGAATCATGTGTTAATTTACCTCTGGGAGACTAATGTAGCACAGGTCCATTTGGTCACATTTGTAGAGTGAATGAGTTATAAATGGATAAACGAACACTGTGGATTTTACTGTGTACCAGCCTTCGCAACACAATGTCAGCTTGTAAAAAGGTTCTTAAGCACAAAGTACTAGGATGCCATGTCATCTCCATATTGAACGACAGACAGACAGACAGACAGACAGACAGACAGACAGACAGACAGACAGACGGACGGACGGACGGACGGACGGACGGATGGACGGACGGACGGACGGACGGACGGACGGACGGACGGACGGATGGATTATGGATTGTAGAAGAAAAGAAAAGAAAAGAAAGTACTTTGTGAAGCACCCATTGTCAAAATACTTAATTAGAGGCCAGTCTATGACATCAGTACAACTACCACGACAGTTATTCCCATATATGGCAAAAAAGTCACACTTGTTTCAACCAATCACCATCGATCGAGAGACCCCCTTGTCAGAGTGCTTGGAGGCCAGCCTATAACGTCACTGACTCACCAACATGGGAGAGTTCTGGGATCTCCATATATGGGCACGTGTTTCAACCAATCAGCTTGGAAGAGTTTGGGGAACTCCATGTACGGGTGGGCATAAAGTGACACACACACAGACCCACACATGCAGAGATGCCTGTAATTGTATAGATGACATCAGCGCTGTGCGTTATCCAGCGTTTGCCCACGTTATTGCGTGGTAGTTCAAGGCCAAGTCTTTGATGTCAGTCTGCCAAGTGCCACTTCTAGATCAGTTCTTGTCAGCAAGTGATACTGTTGTCAGTGGCGTCACAAGGGGGGGGGGGAAGTGGGACTGAGTTACTAGGGTGGTGGAGGGGCCTTAATTGTATTGAAAAATAGCAGATATACAAGCTCAGCTGCGAGCTTGTAGATCTGCTATTTTTGAAAAGTTGTGAAAATGTGTGAAAATCTTTGAATATATGTATTTTTTAAGCGAACATTTGTAACTCAAACTTTGCTTCTGGGGGGGTCCCTGGAACTAAATATTTTGAGATGGGGGTCCGTGGCCAAATACATATCATTTTGGGGGTTCCTTCAAATGAAAAGGTTTAAGCACCAGAAACATAGGTTTAAAAAAAAAAAATGTCATGATCTTTCAAAAATATAGTTTAATAGTTAAAGCACAAAATAATGCGTAATAATGAGTTCCCAGTCTAAATGGGTTAAACCCCCTCCCCAAGTGAATCCTTGTACCCAGGGCCCAGAATTTGGTGCGACACCCCTGACTGTGGGGCTTTTAAGCCGTGACATCATTTTGTAGGCAGAGGAGAACTCTGCCCCCAGAGCATTTTCTGTTCCTCGCTATTTCAACAGATCAGAGACAAAAATAACTACTAAAGTATAATTCTAACACTTTCCTTTCAACAACAAAGAGATGAAAAATGTGTAAATAGTAAAAATAGTAAAAAGATTCACGGAAACTGGGGGCAGAAATTCTCCTCTGCCTACAAAATGATGTCATACTTAACAGCCCCGTTGTACAATGGCGTATAAATTAAGCTTAACCACTTAAATCCTAAACCCTCCGGTCAACCCTTAGTTGACCAGAGTCCCAGAGAGCACTACAGTTGGTCAGCTGCTTTTTTACAGCGATCTCTTTGCCGAAAATAGATGCATTGCGTTGTGTGAGCTTGTATATCGGCAATTTTCACAGAAAGTTTTTGCCCTGAATATGGATGCTAAGGTTCATGTGGTTGGGCTATGAAACATGAAATATTATTTTAACGGTGCGGTCGAGAAGCAGTGTTTACTCCTCAGAAGATGATTGTACTGTGGTAGTGGTAATGATGATAATGATGATGACGATGATGATGATGATGATGAAAGTAAAACTGCCCTTCTGACTTTCCAGAATGAACAGTGCATCGTTCATCTCCCTGCCCCCGAATGACTCACATTTAAGAAAACCACAGTTGGGGAGATTTGATTTGCATTAAAAAAAAAAGAAAAAAAGAAAGCAAAACAAACAGGACCTCTGTGCGGACATCAAAGGGACCTTTTAAGGCATTTTCTGAAGTCAGCCCGAGGATGACGAACACGTCACTGTTGGGGAGTTTATGATGATCAGACACAGGAAACCTGAGAGCCAGTCATCTCCATTCTATGTACACTATGCGCTGGTTTAAGACTGACAAAACAACCATTGTGAGCTATACCTGCCCTGACGTGGAACAGACAGTCAGACAGAGCTAAACCATTATTCATTTCTCGCGTGGTATGATAAACAACACAACAAGCGCTCTGTTTCTCCCTCTGTGTGTGTGTGTGTGTGTGTGTGCGCGCGCGTGTGTGTGTGTGTGTGTGTGTGTGTGTGTGTGTGTGTGTGTGTGTGTGTGTGTGTGTGTGTGCGTGTGTGTGATGTGTGTGCGTGTGTGATGTGTGCGCGTGTGTGTGGCCCGAGCTGGTTCTCTAGGAAAGGCTAATCTCATGAGGTAACATTTTCATTTAGGGATTAGGTTTAATTTGAGGGTTCGGGCCTGGACGCTAAAGTGTAATGTCTATGATCAGCAGGTTGTCTGTCCGTGGCCGTTCCCGGGGACCAAACTTCTCATGATGTAGTCTCTCATTACACCATGATGACTGCATGTCTGACGACGGATGGATATCTACTGTATATACAGATGCATTTATAGAACAACAACTCCTCGGTGAAGAGATAATCCTGTGTTTTTACAGGGCCTGATCTTACAGTACGTTGCTATTTTAAGGTTGTTCCCTTTCCTTGATGGAGACGTCGTGGAGTATAGGAAAGCTGAGAGGGAGACGGTTTAGGAGAGACGTAGGAACGCATACGCAGCATGGAGAAGTCTCCCGTCAAGGCTTTCTGACAGAAAACTTGTCCTGCCGAAGCCCTTCCTTGTTTTTCCTTGAGACTAATAATATATATTTTAGACATGCAAGGATTGTGATTTTAGCCATGGTTGTCACAGATAACTGCAGTTTGGGTGTATTTGGTTCAATCAAATATAATTATTCTTTCATATTGGATAAAGCGCAGGTGAAATAATGGCGGGGACAATAATTATGACATCTATCTATAAGACTGTTAGAGCTTTTAAAAAGGTTAGGTACTTTTCCATCAGGCACAAATGAGCTGCCTTTCCACTTCAAAACAACACAGTGGAAGTGATATATTACTCTCTGAGTGGACACAAAGGCAGAGAGGGAAACTTAACGAAGGATTTAAAAAAAAAAGTGATTTAGTTATGTCCTTAAAGACCATTTTGGGGTTTGTATTGTAAAGTACACCGTGATGATGTCATCTCAGTGTACTTTGCAATACAAACCCCAAAATCAATCCTCCAGTTCTAGGCAACACAGAAGGGGGAGAACTTTCTTTTTTTTTTTTTCTTTTTTTTTTCACACAACTCCTCTAAGGTATATAGTAGTTCAATATTGAAAATGGGTGGTCTTCCCCTTTAACTTTGCAGACGACGAGCATGGACGGATTAACCCCCGCGAGGGCCCCTGGCCGATCATTTTTTAGGGGCCCCCCACCCCCCACCAGAACCCCTCCTCCCTCCCGACGCGCACTATCCAGCTTGGATTTTAAGCCATGATGATCCTCTGTGGACCAAGAAAGCACCTGTAGACAACAGAGGAGAGGCCCACACATTTGATTTTTGATTAAAATATACATTTAATTTTTGTAAATTGTCAATGACCACGCGGGCCAGTTCCCCCAAGGGCCCCTGAGAGCCAAGGGCCCCTGGCAACGGCCCCACTGGCCCAATGGTTAATACAGCCCTGACGACGAGTAAATGCTGGATATGTCTTATGAAAAATTTGTGATCGCGACAGTGGTGAGTGGGTGACATTGTTTGTACAAGTACACATCCATATAGAATCCCATTGCCACAGTATAGTGGTAGTAGTAAGAGCGGCTTCCGTACTGTAGGTAGGCCTATGTGCTGCACGGAAGAGGGATATGAAATAAAGACAAAGGGATGTCCTAGTCATTCGTTAAACAATGCATTTCTGTGAACTCATAACTAAGAAAACTAATGTCAGGGAAATAATTATTTGACATGCGGCCGGTGCAGATCTAGAAATAGGATAATACCAGACCAGTGACGTCCAGTTGTGCAATACCCGTTGTATCCGTCTGTCTGTCTGTGATAATTAATGCGGTTGGATTACATATGGATAATGGACTAGTAGTAGAGTCAAAAATGTCAGTTCCGTGACCACGAGAGCAAAGGTCAGTTTCTCAATGGATTTGTCATCTAGGAGGGTTATTAAACAAATTTGGCCGGGGTGTCTTTTTTTAAATGGCCGGGAAAATGTTTGACAGCTAGGGTAATTTTCAGTCTCATTCACTATATACTACTAGTCCTTACCCGTTCAAAGATATGAGCTCCGAAATGATGTGCAGTGTGTGGGTTATGGGATGTGCACTGTGCACACGGTATATGAGGGATGGAAAGTAACTTTAACTGGTACTTGCATGATAATATGTAGGAGCATCAATGTAAGAAATACCCGTTTCGTTTAATGGCTATGTGTGTGTGTGTGTGTGTGTGTGTGTGTGTCTGTGTGTGTGTGTGTGTGTGTGTGTGTGCAGCGGTTTGGACCGTGAGACCATCCGCAGAGTAGTCTGTGTTTCTTTTTGAGAGGGTCGGTCCGCCTGAAAAACGCGTTTTGGAACGAAACGGTTACGTTTTGCGCGTTTGTGACGCCCTCTACGGGTGGAATTGGAAATGCTTCTGGGGATTCGTTGAGTAAGCCACCCGCAACCTGTGGCAGAAATTCAGTGTTGACTCGACGTTTTATTTGTGATTTATGGCTATTGTTTGCAAAACGGGCCCCTCCCGCTAACTTTGGAAGCCCGTTACGAACGAACGGTATGGACTATCAAAATATCCCTTGACTATGTTCATTGCATGGGTTCAGAGATCATGTGTACCCATTTTCGTGACATTTGAAGAAAATATGTAGGAAAAGGAGCAAAAAGTGTGTTTTGGAGAAAATTCAAAATGGCGGAAAATCTATCCTGACGCAAATGGGCGGGGCCTATATGAATTCAGTGTTGACTCGACAATTTGTTTGTGCTTTACGGCTATTGTTTGCGGTCCCATCCTGCTAATAACTTTGGAAGCCCGTTACGAACGAACGGTACAGACTATCGACATATCCCTTGAGTATATTCATTGCATGGGTTCATAGATCATGTATACCGCTTTTTGCGACATTTGAAGAAAATATGTAGGAAAAGGAGCAAAAAGTGTGTTTTGGAGAAAATTCAAGATGGCGGAAAATCTAGCCTGGCGCAAATGGGCGTGGCCTATATCGGGAGATGCGTCTCGACCCACGGAATCCAGGGAAAAAATAATTTTAATTTTCCGACCTACGGTTCAAGAGTTACAGGCCGAAACGTAAAGTGGACTGTTATAGCGCCACCATGAGGCCAACTGACAAAGTTATTTTTTATTTAATCCTTGATATCATTATAAATCTCCTCTCAGAGTTTTGTAACTGTAGCCCCTATGGTTTGCGAGAAAAAAAATATTGAATGTGAGTTTTTGCGATTCCCATTATAAGTCAATGGGAAAAATTAATTCACTAATAAATTAATATCAATTAAACGATTTGTGAAAGTGAAAAAAGGGCTTCACAGTTGTGTCAGGTGTGTTCATATGCTAATGGTGATGCGATTTCAGATCAATTGCTCCAGCCACTGAGGAGAAACGCTGTGACAGACAGACAGACAGACACTCAGACACTCAGACAGACATTCGCTAAATTATATGTTAGATACTATAAAGGAAAAAATGACTCCCAAAAAACTGCTTTAAGTGGGATGTGAGGGGTCAAACTAGGGGTTTTTAATTATTCTGAATCCATTGCAAACATTTGTTTTGCATGAAAAACATTCCTTGGGCTAAAAACGGACCCCAAAAGTGATGACTCATCACTAAACCATAGTTTTGTTGGGCCGTTTTTTAGCCCAAGTAATGTTTTTCATGCAAAACAAATGCTTGCAATGGATTCAGAATAATTAAAAACCCCTAGTTTGACCCCTCACATCCCACTTAAAGCAGATTTTTTTGGGAGTCATTTTTTCCTTTATAGTATAGCGTATAGTAAGTGAATGAGACTGAAAATTACCCTAGCTGTCAAACCTTTTCCCAGCCATTTAAAAAAAAAGACACCCCGGCCAAATTTGTTTAATAACCCTCCTAGATGACAAATCCATTGAGAAACGGATTTCTGACATCACTGATATGCTGCCATGGTAACATCTGCATGCTGAAACAATGCCCACATTTGGAGATGACTGACATCACTGATGCGTCTGGGTTCTCCAACATTACTTCAGTTTAGTATGGCACATCATGTCTAACAGAATCCTTTTTATGCCCATATATGGAGATCCCTGATGTCATCAATATTAAGCCCATATCTAACAGGAATTCATATGGGAATGTCCATATATGGAGGCCACATCGGCCATATACCACACTAACAGAATCCATATTTGGCCAAGACAGATGGCCAAGACAGCCCATATCTGTGTGGCTGGTTCTACAGACAGGTATCTCCATGTATGGGCATTAAAAGTGTGAAATTGTATGTATGATGTCAGATGTCATAGACGTCATAGGACTTTCACATAACGAATAACTGAGTAAGTATGTTTGGGGTCTCATAGCATGTCTCCATATACAGTACATGGATCTCCATATATGGGCCAAGACATGGTGCGACCTCGCCGCTTGTCGCCCTTAGCCGTCTGTACAGTACGTACTGTACTATTATCATTATTGATGCTGCTACAATGTCTGAGGAACCAGAATAAAACATATTTTTACTCTTACCTGTACACAAGATGTAATGATAAAGAACACCTTGAACCTTGTAGCGAGAAACTGCACGAGTACAAATTTTCACTTGTGCATTCTTTGCACTAGGCCTACATCAATGGATTCCAGGGGCTCTCCGGGCTCCGTTTAGGGAGTCTAAATTGACCCTTACAAGTCTGTAACTCTGACAGTATACAAATGGTAACCAAATGGACCGCTAACGGGTCCATTTGGTTCCATTTTTGCACTGTCAGAGTTAAGAGAAATGTAAAAGTTTGAGGACCACTGCACTGCATTAAGAAAAGTCTCCATGTCTTCATCTGAGCAAACCCAGCATCCACCACCGCACGTTACAGCATGTCTGTCTGTATGCACACTGTGAGAATGCTGTGACACTGTGGCAGAGAGGGTCATGTATTCCACACAGAGGTGGTCCCTAAAGGGACCCCCGCCTGGCTGGACCGCCTCTGTGACAGGGGGAAACCGAAGAAGAAGAATGGAGTTATCATTGTGTAGAAACAAAATGACTGGTTTGGAAAATATTTATTCAATTTAGAAGACGTTTTGCACGGCCAAAAAGTATCAACACACAGACACTGCTATTGTGTGGTTGCCTCACAGATGCAGACAGATAGAGAGACGGGCAAAATGAGCTGGGAATGAAGTGCTGAATGGATAGATGAGTGTTTAAATACTGGTCCATCTCATCATGGGACAGAATGTCTCCCTCTCCATCTCGCTCTGTGTGTGTGTGTGTGTGTGTGTGTGTGTGTGTGTGTGTGTGTGTGTGTGTGTGTGTGTGTGTGTGTGTGTGTGTGAGAGAGAGAGAGAGAGAGAGAGAGAGAGAGAGAGGGAGAGAGAGAGAGAGCGTGTGTGCCAACCCAACAGCTATGTAAACAGCCATTACAAAATTACAATCTCTAACCCAAACACCCGGGCTGAGATTTAAACAAACAGAGAAGCGGACGGGGGCACAACTTGAGTAACGCGCTCGCTTCTCATGATAACGGCCACTTTCTCCGCCAATGGCCGAGGGTGAGAACGTCTTTTTTTTTTGTTCTCCCCCCTTCTCCCATAAGCATAAACACGCTCGGTCATAAAAGCAAAAACAATGAAGTGGAAGGCAAGCCGTCAGGAGACATCAGGCCCGAAGGCTTGACGGGCAAACAAACACAGAGAGAGAGAGAGCAGAAGCAGATGATGAGCACCATGTGTCGTTATAAAACATAACGTAGCATAACACACTTAGGAAACAGAACAGAGCGATAAGCCGTGGGCTTACAAGAAAATAAATCACAGCGACGCCTTCACTTTACAATGCCCGTAATCCTGCAAATTAATCAAAGCGGTAGCAAAGTGCTCGACGAAAGACATGCTAAGTTATGTGCATATTACAGTACGAACAATTCACGATACAGAGTAAGCACGGTAAATAGGGCTGTCACAATTATTACATAATCGTCTAATCGCAATCATTTGACATAATCGCGATTATTTTTCATAATCGGCATAATCGTTTCCATGTTGAAAAATGTTTATATATATATTTTTTAAGTCAAAACTAGTGGAAATAGCAGATCTACAAGCTCACAACGCGTTGCATCGCGACGCGTTGTGAGCTTGTAGATGGGCTATTTCCACTATCAATGTTAATTTTCAAGTATAAAGTTGTCAAATATGTCATTAATTTCTTTGTATATTTAGTTTACGTGTCATATCTACCGTGTGCAACTTCAAAGCCTAAAAGCCAAACAGAAATGTAATTGTCAACGACAAAAACACAATTAAATCGTTAATCGCAATTATTTGAGCGACAATTAATCGTCATGTAAAATGTCATATCGTGACAGCCGGTAAATAATGTTTAATTCGGTTATTACAAACAATATTTGGGGGTTAATCTTTTCCAGGTGATGCTAAGAGACCTGGTCATCATTTTATGAACTACTTTCATCCTGTCATTACTGTTTTGGGCATGTCAGTATAGGTGACAATTGTCCAAAAAAAAAAGAAGAAAGGGACTGGGACACATTGCAGATCTACTAGCTCACAACGCATTCTTAACAGATCTCTCTCGCTAGCCGTCAATCAAAAATGGCGCAACATTGAATGTGGCAACGATTAAGGAGAAAAATAAAACAAAGAATTAACCCACGATAACCTCACGACTTCGCCACATAATGATTACAAGTTACTTCAAGTGTTAAAGAGGAGTGTTCAGTGTCTCTTATGAAAGCTGCTGAACCGTGCATCTGACTCAGTGGGTTGTGACATAAAAGCTGTTCTGACAGGGTGACAACAGCCTGAAGAGGGATTATTATGTTGTTTCATAGACTGGCGACTGACTTCAAGGTCAACGCAAAGTCGCAGAGCAAGACCAACCTCCACTGTAAAGGATCCTGATCCCAATTACGGGGGCCCCGCTTTTTTTCTTTTCTTTTTTTTTCTTTCCGTAAACACAAAAGTCAAATGGAGCGTTATTCCTCGAGCCCTACTGCTGCGTCCCATGTGGGCAGAGTAACCCGACCCTTCTTCCTTCGTATGAGAATCAGAGGGCCCGGCCTCCGGTTCCATGTTTCCTCCGCTTAAGCATTCAGCGTTAAATTGGGCCCAGGAAGAGCTGAGCAAGACGGACAGAAGCGAAGGAAATGAGGGGTTCAGAACCGACGACTATAGCAGGACGCGGGGTAAACATTTTAATGGGCCTTTCCTGTCCCCCAACCACATGCACGGGTCTGTATATGTTTATACATCGCCCGCTGTCGCGGTGGAGACCTTGTACGTCCCAAAACCAGGGGCGTCACACCAAATTCTGGGCCCTGGGTACAAGGATTCACTGCGGGCCCCCCATGAATGTTTAGAGAAAGGTATCTGCAATAAAGCAGACAGCCCGCAACACTCCAAGTTAGATGAAGGCTTTTAGGTGCACGGCTCAAAGAAGCATAATGAGAAAGAAGTAGTCGCCAGCACTCAAGGAATATCCTTTTTACATGATTTTATTTACCTCTATGGACAGTGTACGGACACGTTCATGCAACGCTGAAGAAGGCCGAAGGGCCGAAACGCGTCCGTACACTGTCCATAGAGGTAAATAAAATCATGTAAAAAGGATATTCCTTGAGTGCTGGCGACTACTTCTTTCCCCCATGAATGTTAACTATTGAAAAATAGCAGATATACAAGCTCACAGCCGCGGCACCGAGTGCCGCGCCGTGAGCTCGTAGACCTGCTATTTTTGAAAAATCGTGAAAATGTGTGCAAGAAACCTATGTCAAGGACCCCCAAGATGATATGTATTTGGCCACGGACCCCGATCTCAAAATATTTAGTTCCAGGGACCCCCAGAAGCAAAATTTGAGTTAGAAATGTTCGCTTAAAAAATACATAATATTCAAAGATTTTCACACATTTTCACCACTTTTCAAAAATAGCAGATCTACAAGCTCGCAGCGCGGCACTCGGTGCCGCGCTGTGAGCTTGTATATCTGCTATTTTTTCAATAGATAAAGTTATTAGGGCCCCTCCACCTTGGGCCCCAGTAACTCAGTCACACTTTCCTACCCCTTGAGACGCCCCCTGCCCAAAACTGTTACGACACAATACGAAAAGTTGGAATGTGGAGGTACAAGCTTTCTGTCCGATAACAGCGATATCCCCTGTGGGAGGAACCAAAGGGTTAGTAGGGCTCCTTAACACCTATAGCCCTAAACCCTAATCCTAACCCTGACCCCAACCTGAAGATTTTACTAATTGTAACCTAAGCTCTAAACCAAGTCTTCAACAGGGGGTCCGGGACCCCTAGGGGGGTCCTCAGAGTTACTACAGGGGGTCCTCCAAATCTTTGTGTGATAGAAACCTTTTTCTCCTTTTTTTATATTAACCTCTTGAACCCTAGCGTCCATGTTCAGAGAACTTTAGCCAAACATAGCTGATCTACAAGCTCTACGAGCTTGTAGATCAGTTATTTTCGGCAAAGAGGTTTGGTGTTGAGGGGGAAAAGAGCAGACTAAGTACAAAGTGAAAGGTGAAGTTTATTAAGTATTGACGGTTCAAGTGGTTAAAATATCTGAAAACACAAATTGAAAGGAATCCAAAATACACTGATGATTGTGCTGTCAAAAGATGAAACTATATGGAATCTATGGTCCCTGCTTCATCTCTCTCTCAACTAAGGGGTCCTTGGCCTGAAAACATTGAAGACCCCTGCTCTAAACATCTTTCTTGGCCATGATGGGGAAAAAAAAAACGTAAGAAATGCCAATGCATTATTTAGGTCAAATCTTTCTGGTTTTACTATATCCTTGTGGGAAGCAAGGAGGTTTGTTCAACATGAACACGCACTCACGCACGCACGCACAGTCGCACACACACAGGCACTCACACACATACGCATGCACGCACGCACGCACGAACGCACTCACACACACACGTAAGAAACTGCCAGTTGGTTGACGTGCAGGGGACTGTAGTCTCTCTGGGTGAGCCAGGTCACTACAAGTTAAACCATTATCCAGCTAGACCTGCTCCTGCATGCACCTCACACAAAGTAGCTATTATTAACACTGCCGATGGATCCACAGGGGACCACACACAACACCGTGCTTTTATTTTGGAGAAACTGACAGCCACTTAACAATAGGCGTCATTGTATTAAGAAGGTAATCATTTTTTAAAAGGACTAAACAGGCCTTCTAGGAATTTCCAGAGGCCACGTCACGTATTCTTTGACTTCTGGCAGAAACGCCTAAATGCACTCACTGTACTTGAATGAGTCTAAGTTATTTAGAATTTTTAAAGGGATTATTTTCTTTTTTCGATAAAAAAAATCTTCCTAATACCCACAACTTGTGTATCAGTCAATACAGAGTACCGATTTGATATCAATGCTTAAAGCTATACTGTGTAAATTGCTAAACTAGTGGTCAGTCGCGGTATTGCTTTTTTCGCCCGTTTTTCGCCCGGAGTCACCACGGTCCACCACCGCGGACCACCGGAGCGGCGCCGCAAACCACCGCAACCGATACGAATCCATGGAGTGGTAACTTAATTTTCTGAGCAGGATTTGGGGAATAAGAGGTTAAGAATCCTTCACCATCGTAAACACTGGTTGCTGAGGGAAGCTACTTCCTGAAGAGTCGGTTATTGGCTGGTAGTGTATCATGTGTGTATGATCTGCGATGTGATTGGCCAACGTATACACAACGTATACAGATGATGCAGATTACGTCATTTTGCCGGGAAATCCCGCCCCTGTCACTGCTAAAAGAAGAAAACATAAAGAGAAGGCTTCAGAAGCTGAAAATAACGGAGTGGGTGTTCTAAAACTTTAGCGATTTAACAGTTAGGACAATTTTAAGATTCGTTTTATAAAAAAAGTTACATGGTATAACTTTAACATAAGAATCTAGGAATAAATAACAATTCTTGTTAAAGGGCAGCCATATCACGTGAAATATCACATGGCATACTCACCACTACCGACAACAGTATTTTAGGCAGTATCAGCAGCTTTTACGATATGGTATCGGGACAACTCATTATTTCGAGGTTTCGGGTTGAATTGGATGCTTTAATTATTTATTTCGTCTCTGTGTGCCTAATGTGGTTTGGTGAGGATGAATAAAAAGCAACTCTCTTGCACACCTACAAAAGGAGACAGGTGTGTTGAGGAGAAGATCAAACAAAGGTCCAACTAACTGAAAAAAGAACAACTCACACGTTGTGACACATTGTGAGCTTGTAGATCTGCTGTTTTTGGTGTACTGTAGGCTGGAAAAGACATGAAGCATAGCGTTAGTTCATGCAGGACACTAACGTGAGTCTCGTTCGCCTCAGCTGTAATCGTCTGTCAGTCAGATCCTTTCCTCATCCACAGATCATAATCCAATCAGAGCTCACGCCCAGTAAGGCTCCTTTAAATACGGCTTGAATTCACTATAGCTCTGCTTGTCTTTGATCCGAAGCCTTGGATCCGCTGCTGCTTAACTGCCTCCTCCTTTTGATCCGAGTCTGACATACTACATAGACTCAAATACTTGTGATTTTATGTCTGCTGATTCAAGCTAATATGTCAATGTATTGCTATTGTACTACTATTGTATCCCTATGGGGGTTAAGGTTCCCCTAGTTTGCTTAGCAGGCATGCATGTACAAAATTCAGGGAACAAAACGCCATGTTTAACTTTAATCCATTTGTTGCCATAACTGGTTAAATCTACTTTGACGTGAGTGTATTCCTGACTAAACCAAGTACAGTTTAACTCAGGTCCGTTGTGTCTAAGACATTGATACATTCCAAATATTATCAGCTTAGTATTTTGCTGGAGCTGCTGCCCCCCCCGCAACCCAATAAGCGGTTGAAGATGGATCAAAGTATTCCGAGACACCCCTGGACTGGTGCCACGGCACCCACTTTGAGAAGCCCTGCCCTACAGGTGTGTAACTGTGAGAGTGTCTCCAGGGTTTAGAAAAACATGACTCCTCCGATATACATGGCTGCTTCTTTTCATCTGACATGTGCAGAGCAATACATTATTGCTCCCAATTCTGCTCCCTGTCGAACAGGCGCCCTGACCAACCTGTAGGAGTTGTGGCAAGATAGATAGATACCTTTATTATCCCAAGGGGGAAAATTAGTTGCCCAGAGGCACAGCAGTATAAGGTTATTTACTATTAGCAGTATAAGGTTATTTAAAAAGGCTACCGTCGTCCTACGTTAGGAAGGTAGTCCTTGTCAATCGACCGTTGTGTGTCTCGTTGTACAGCTTGAGAGCAGCCGGTACAAAAGACTTTCCTAGTCTCTCGCATCTCCGTCCTGGGTAGACAAAAAGGTCATTTCCTCTCTTACTCCAGTAACTGAAGATCTCAAGATGGAGGGGGTGGGAGGGCATGGAGGGCAAGAATGGTTCTTGCCCTGATGAAGACCATAACCATTTTTTTATATTTTTATATTCCAGCTGATCCTAGAAGCACCATAAACACTTTTAAAACTTTTTATCTCATATGAGCACCCGGTTGGCCTCTGTGTTTTTTCGGCTATTTTTGGCAAATAGCTTTGGTGTAGAGGGGAAAAAGAGCAGACTAAGTGCAGAGTGAAAGGTCAAGTTAATTAAGTATTGACGGTTCAAGAATCCAAAATACACAGATGATTGTGCAGTCAAAAGATGAAACTATATGGAATCTATGAAAAGGTTGTGGGGGTCCCTGCTTCATCTCTCTCTCAACTAAGGGGTCCTTGGCCTGAAAAGGTTGAAGACCCCGGTACGTAGAGGATAGAAACCCCTGTGCCACCTGCACACCCCTTCTACGCTCGCAACTTAACAACTTCAGTCCGCCAGGGGTCCCCTTGTTTTCATCTTCCCTACATCAAATCTCTTCCCCAACCATCGCTAAGAGCTTGTAGATCAGCTATGTTCACCTATTGTGCCTCTGTTGTGATAAAAGGGACGGTGCGGTCTGTGGCTAACAGAGACCGCGTTGTGAAGATAAGGCAGCAGTGTAGGAGCTATAGCAGGTTCCCGGGAGGTGGACACGCCACTGCGACAAGGACCAAGTCTTCCTGGGAGATTAGCCTCGAGGGAACACAAACCCCATTGAGGAGAACAAAGGTCACGACTCAGAGAACAAGTTCTCGTCCCCCGTTGTGCCATTGAGCCACGGTCACCGTACCCGCTCTTTCTTTTAGGACTCACTGATCCTTATATGCTCCTCTGCTGGAGGGTCGTCCTGCGCACGCACGCACGCATACACCCACGCAGGGGCGTCACAAGGGGTAGGAAAGTGGGACTGAGTTACTAGGGCCCAAGGTGGAGGGACCCTAGTAACTTTAGCTATTGAAAAATAGCAGATACACAAGCTCACAGCGCGGCACCGAGTGCCGCGCTGCAAGCTTCTAGATCTGCTATTTTTTGAAAAGTCGTGAAAATGTGCGCAAATCTTTGAATATATGTATTTTTTAAGTGAACATTTGTAACTCAAATTTTGCTTCTGGGGGGTCCCTGGAACTAAATATTTTGAGATGGGGGGTCCTTCACATGAAAACGTTTGAGCATCACTGACATGGAAACATAGGTTTCCACATTTTCACGATTTAAAAAAAATAGCAGATCTACAAGCTCGCAGCGCGGCACTCGGTGCCGCGCTGTGAGCTTGTATATCTGCTATTTTTCAATAGTTAACATTCATGGGGGGCCCGCAGTGAATCCTTGTACCCAGGGCCCAGAATTTGGTGTGACACCCCTGCACCCACGCACGCACTCACAATCTCTTAGATCACCGAGTCCCTTCAAAGCACGCTGTCAAAGCATCCGCCAAATGTTTGGCCTTAATGGAGGCTAATTTATAGACACGGTGACAGGAGCAAATTAGGTCTTGTGGCTGCAGGCGTCGATTACCTGTCTAAAAAAAACAACGTTATTTGGCCTTTAGTTTGGGAGGTATTATCAAAGCCATGGGCCGCTTAATGATCGCAGATGTCTTCTGCTGAACTCGGGTGGCATCGTGCATGTTAACACGCTGTCCTGTGTTGTCTCATCACTTCAAAAGCTCGAGCGGCGCACCTCGTCCCGGTCATCGGCACTCCAAAAAGACGCCTCTGTCAGCGTCAGGGACGTGCTGGCCATTGGGAAAAGTGGGACAACTCCCGAACGTTTGCACAAAAGTAAAAATTACAATTAACAAAAGTAGTGAAAACAGCAGATCTGAAAACAGCAGATCTAAAGCACACAACGCCATGCCAGCCATTGGGAAAAAATGTAACCGTTTGCACAAAAGTAAAAATTAAACTGTTTGCACAAAAGTAGTGAAAACAGCAGATCTACAAGCACACAACGCCTCGCGGTGCGAGGCGTTGTGTGCTTGTAGATCGGCTGTTTTCACTAGTTTAAATCATTTTTAAAATGATAAATACAAAACAAACGGTTTTGGACATACAAGGTTTCCACCCGACAACGACGAAATATAACTCATGTAATTGGCCCACTGGCTTGTCACTTGTCATGATCTGAAATGGCAAATCTTTGAGTAGCAGCAGCGCTATAGAGAGAGATCTCTCTCTATAGCGCGCAATGAGGGCCTCTCCAACTCTTTTTCCCGGGCTGAATCAGGGGCCCAGCACGTCCCTGGTCGGCGTGGTAACACAATCAAATTGCTCAGTCATTTGGCCGTCAGTTACAAAGAAGACTTCGGACGAAACTCTGAATATGATGTAAATTGAGACGAGATAATCCCCCCCCCCCCCTCACTCCCCCACCCTCCCTCATCTTTTGATCTGTGATGTGGATCATATCTGCACCCACTGACTCCTCATCAGCGCTCTCTCCCCCCGCTCTGCCGTTTGATATTTCATCCTGTCCCTCGGCCCGATTTGGACACATTACCACAAATTAGCATCCAGATCTGGAATGTCCCGTTATATAAACCGTTAAGGCCCACGAATACCGCTGTTTCCCGTTGAGACTGGCACATTTCACCCGGGTCTTTTCATCTCACTCGCGTCACTTTGTCTGCTGACAAACTCTCACTCAGCAATGAAATAAACAGAAAATAAACAAAAATTCAAATAAAACAATTCACAGGAGGCAAGCAGTGATCACCCCATGATGTGCACCGCAATGCAGTTTCAAATGCACTACATTGCAGGACGCTTTTTGGGAGTGAAAAAAATAAGAAGACATGTGTGACATGTGTGATCTGGGCAGCTTGCCCCAGGAAATGTGCCAAGCTCAATAGGGAACAACTATTTTTGTTGTTCCCTATTTTTTCAAAATTAGCAGATGTGCACGCTTGACACGTTGTGAGCTTGTATATCCGCCACTTTTTGAGAACCACTATTCTAAATCTATAAATATACTGTATATAGCTAAAATCCAAAATGACACAGATGCTTTCCCGGTTGCAAGCGGATAATGGGAGTTCATTTTCAGACGGCCGTTCTTTTTTGAACAGCAACTTTGATATGGGCGAGAGTAGTGTTTACTGTTTATGTTCCAGGCGGCGCTGAATGGCAGGTATTATCTCTGAAAGGACAAAGGGTGGCACACATCCAAGAAGGCTCCGGGCGGGCAGCGCGGAGAGTTGAGCTGAATATGCCTTTATTGTGCACTGATGTGTGTGGTGCCTGGTTCGTCACGTCTTTAGATGTTCGTTTACAATGCGATGTCGTCATTCTGGGAAATGTAAGCTCACCTCACCGTTTTAGGTATTATATTTGACTGCGGATCAGAGCGTCAGGCCTATAGGCTCCGTTTAGATGACAGCGGTCCCCGGGGGAAAACGGCAAAATGAATTATCTGATGTGCTGTCCGCTTAGACGACAATGGCGTTATCGAGGGTTGAAAACGCAACAACGTGAAAAACCTTTCACAAAGTGGAAATCTTTGAGAACGCCCCAACTTGCATACTCTCCGTGTAAGCGAACAAAACGGAGGGAATCTGAAAAAAAAAACGAGCGATGTCATGGCTCAAAACCGGCTCGCGGTGCAGAGCCGTGGAGACACACTGCTGTGATAGGATGTGGAACGGAAGTGCGTGACTGGTCTATCTGGCATTCTAAAACAGCTAGTTCCATTCTTTGATTCTGATTGGCCTATTTTCCCTTTAACTCATACAGTGCCCCGGGCCACAAGTGGCCGCTAGAGTGCCAGAAATCTCTCTATAGACCTTCGCTCTAGCTTCCGTCGACACTGTCCCAAGTGCCTTGGGATTTCACTCCAGCCAATGCTATGTGGGACGAGAGGAGGAAGCTAGCTGACACGTAGCCAAAATGCTAACCCCTTTAGAAGCCCGATCTAAAGCTATTTCAGTCACAAGAAACTTTCTCTTTGGGTCTGGGAACACAATCCGGAGAAAATCCTGTCTAAAGATGTGATTTATTATTGAGTGGGCGGCGCGATGCGGCCGTTAGCGCGACTACGGCCCGTGTATGGCCGAGTGTTGGCCCGGACCATGGATGGACGTTTAGACCGGGGCTTCGTTGAGGCCTCCGATTAAATAATTCATTTTATTAAATATCCCGGACTACTTCGGGATAGGCACCCCGGAATACGTCGCGCCGCCGACAGTATAGATTGAGGTTTTTTTATTTTAAACCATTTTCAAAGGAATAAATCGTCGGACCATCTAGCTTCTCTCGTTGGTGAGCGCTGGACGAGCAAGGACCACCCACATTGCTCCAAGCAGCTCGGGGTAAACAAATAGCAAATAAAATATTGTATTGGATTGAAATAAAGCCGAACTTGTTCGGGATAGGCACAAAAAGGGTTAATTGCTGTGGTATATGAGACTATAATTCACACCTTGAATCAGTTTATATCAAACCCAGGTGCGTTTTTTCTGTCCACAGTGTTCCACAGTGCACCAATTATCTGCACCTGTGTTGTTGGCAAAAAAGCTGGGAACTACTTTCTTGTAGCTGGGAACTACTTTCTTGCAGACCTTGTAGTAGAGGTCTTCACGGGTCCAAAAAAACAAACTGAAATCGAAATGGGCCGTCAAATTTTGTCCGATTCCGACCCGAGTGGTCCCGTAACGGTCTCGTCCGATTCCGTCCCGTTCCGGCTTTCTTTCTTTTTTTACAGACCGAAACCGTGACATATTGTCCCGAAATCCTTTTATTTCCGAGGTTCCGAGAGAACCGTCCATTTAATCATTATTAAAACCCCCTTTCATGTATCGATATCCCTCACTCACGCTAGCTGTGCGGCGTGCGCTGTTAACTGATTGACAGGCAGAAGAAGGCTGCCAAGGAATCTATATTAACATCGAAAGAAATGCCAGAGCTACTTTTAGGCTATTTTCTATCAACAGAGGTAAGTCATTTTCGGTTTGTTTGTCATGGTTTAACTTGTAGGCGAGTGCTTTCTCATCAGCCTGACAGGCGACAGCAGGAGTAGCTACTACGCATCATGCATTACGCACGCACCAAGCTCTTTTTTCCCCGCTGTAGATCTGATCTTATACCAGCATTATCATCTCACAGTTACACAGCCATTCTTCATGTCGCTGCCTCGTGGCTAATAACGGATCTGAATCTGATCCTAGGTCAGCCTAAACACAGCACAGCACACACGTTAAACAGAGCTCCAGTTCGTTCCGTACCTGATCATAGCGCAGCAGCGCACGCCAGCGCGCACACACACACATTGATTGATTGCTTGCTTTACAGTTTGCATAAAAAGCAGAAAGTACACACACGTCACACACACACAGTACGGGTCCTATCGGGTCCTCTCGGGTTATACACATGATGATTACAGTCCCATGTTCCGAAGTGTTCCGAGGGAAATGCAAGCGTTTCCGACCCGGCTCCGAGTGATTATGATAAAACACTGACCGAACCCCGTACGGGTCCTCGGGTAATTTCGGGGTCGGGCCCCCCGTGAAGACCTGTACCTTGTAGTGAATTATAAGTGAAACAGTTTTAATTGGTATGTTACTTGTATTTTATAACGGCTGAGAGGGTTGGAGACACTCGGCTTCGCCTTGTGTCTCACCACGCCCCTCGCCGTTATAAAATACCAGATAACCACATGCCTCTTGTGGCTTATTGCTTCAATACGCAATACCTAGCCAAATGGCATGCACACTGCGTTTTCAATCGCTGTTGAGTCTCCGTCTATAAGCGCGGAATAAAAAGTGAGAACGTAATGGGACTTGGGCGATTTCTCTAAAGACCGTTGTGGTGTAAATGTGGCCTAAAACGCTGCCTGACATGGAACTGGACACTTAAAAGCAAGCAGGACCACTTCACCCATTTTTACCCACTATGGCACCCTTTTTGTCTACTCACTCTCAGAGGAGGGCTGGTGCACCGTGGACAGTTCAGAAACACGACTACCAGTGACACCATCGATGGGGAATCCAAGCTAATAGAAAATGCAGGCTTCTTATTCCTGGAAGGCTAGCATACTATACAGTATAATTCATGACATGGTTCTCATGTTAATAAAAAATCTAAATCAAAAACTTTGAAATCTTAACACAATATAACAGCTCTCCTATGAGACTAGAAGTAAACATGTAACATCTCTCCTTGAGCATTAGTGAGGACCACTCACATGAATATAGGTTCAAAATGGCATATCTGCAAGCTCACAATTTATTTTTATTAACGTTCATCCATTTTTTGCAGAACGTTCATCCTTTTTTCCCCCTAAATGTTCATCCATTTTTGTTCACCTATCGTGACATTATAAGGGGATGCGAGGGTGGTTATTAATAAGAAACCAAAACCACATAAAACACAACGCTAAGCAATAAAAAATGGAATGAAAGCAAAAAGAAAAGGAAGATGCTGGTGAAGGGCAGGTTGCCATATTATAGACCGTTAAGCACAAACATGAACTCACATGGCTGTTCTGTTCCCTGCATGCAGAACAGGGGTGTCTCACCAAATTCTGGGCCCTGGGTACAAGGATTCACTGTGGGGTCCCCGTGCTTTAACTGTTGAAAAATAGCAGATATACACCGAGTGCCGCGCTGCGAGCTTGTAGATCTGCTATTTTTGAAAAATCGTGAAAATCCTTCTAAGGTTTTTTTTTGAGAAACCCTATGTTTCTATGTCAGTGGTGCTCAAACCTTTTCATGTGAAGGACCCCCCAAAATGATACGTATTTGACCACGAACCCCCATCTCAAAATATTTAGTTCCAGGGACCCCCCCAGAAGCAAAATTTGAGTTGCACATTTTCGCTTAAAAAAATACATATATTAAAAGATTTGCACACATTTTCACGACTTTTTCAAATATTGTATATACTTATACTTATCTGCTATTTTTCAATAGCTAAATTTACTAGGGCCCCTCCAACTTGGGCCCTGGTAACTCAGTCCCACTTTCCGCCCCCTTGTGACGCCCCTGCCCTGCAGAACAGAGCTCAAGGCACAGCAGGTTTTCCCAAATGTGTCCTCAAACCAGTTGACACTTTCCTTGATGTTTGTGTGCTTTGTGGCAACGGAGTCCCCCCACTGCGACCATCAAAGACCTGAAGAATGGAAAGATCAAGGTGGCCCAAAACCAGCCCCATTATGACAGAAAAGTTAAACTATTCAAAATATCTTTCTGTTCTTGAACCAACGACCCCCTCCCCCCACCACCACACACATCCACACGCACGCACACACATGCACGCACGCACACGCGCACGCACGCACGCACGCACGCACGCACGCACGCACGCACGCACGCACGCACGCACGCACGCACGCACGCACACACACACACACACACACACACACACACACACACACACACACACACACACACACACACACACACTAAAATACCAGTGGTGGAAAAAGTACTCAAATTTTTTACTTGAATTAAAGTATCAATACTGCAAGGTAGAAATACTTTGATTGATTGATTGATTGATTGATTGATTGATTGAAGACTTTATTAGAGGTTTGCATAGGAAAAGGTACAGTTTCATGACGGTACAGTTCACTGGTACAAGGTCAACTAAAAGGAGATCCTAGAAAAGACTACAAAACACGTCGGTCCAACTACTGTAATCAATAAGTGGTGAAATCATGGTTGTGGGCTGTATGTCGTAGTGCAGTATTGTGTTGTATCACTGGAGCGTGTGTTTGTTGTACAACACCAGTGCCGCGACCCCCGAGGGACAACAGAGAGAGAGCTCTGGTCTGGATCAGGGGGCGTCAATTGGGTATGGCAGGGGTATGCAGCTGCCATACCCTGGGTTCAGGGGGAAAATCAAAGTTACTTTTAAATATAAATACATGAATGTCTCTTTGTCTATCTGTGCTGGTTATTATGTTGTTAAAATACAGTAAAATAACTACAAATGCAAAATTTTACAAAATGATATAAATAAATAAATAAATAAAAGGTTTTATAATTGTATTCTCCACATTTCAGCTCCACAGGTGCAATGCATTATTGTTAATTGTGGCACATTTACTAACATGCCAAGTTTAGCTGCACTTGAACAACTGTTCCAGGCTGCCATATGCAGCCCAAGAAACCGTAGAAACGGGGGAAAAAAAAGAAAATGTACTTCTCGAAATGAATGAATCATGCCTGTTGATAAGGTATGGCAACATGACTGGTGTCTTGAACGCACGCGAAGACACAAGTCATGTTGCCATACCTTAGCTTTTTCTGAACTGACGCCACTGCTCTGGATGTTGAATTGGTTTTATCACACGGCTTGGTTGAGCGCTCCGCTGCGATTGGCCAATCGCTGAATACGGCAGGTCTGTTATTGAGCGGTGGTCACACCGTCTCCATAGCGTGTGTAGGTATGTTAGTTTGTATGTGGGTGGGTCTGTATGTAGCCTCAAGCCTGTGTAGTACCTTTTCTGACCACACATGATAAGGGAGGGGCGCTGTTGTCCAGGCCCCCCACACACACACACACACACACACACACACACACACACACACACACACACACACGGGGGGGGGGAACCACCGCTCAGTTCACACGGGTGTGATTTATTTTTCAATAATGACCGCTGAACTCAATGCACCTGAATCAAATGAATCAATCGATCCGTGTGGCACTTGCTTTACTTTTTGCTTTTACAGCTTGCAGTGGTGGAAAAAGTACTCACATGTTGTACTTAAGTAAAAGTATCAATACTGCACTGTAGATGTACTCTGTTACAAGTAAAAGTCCAGAATTCAAAATGTACTTGAGTAAAATTATGAAAGTATTGGCATCAAAATGTACTTAAAGTACCAAAAGTAAAAGTACTAAATGTTTGAAAATAGCAGATCTACAAGCTCACAATGCGTCGCGATGCGACGCGTTGTGAGCTTGTAGATCGGCTATTTTCAAATAGCCAAGGTATAAAATGGGGCTAAAGTGGTCCATGCATTTTTTTAATAATAGCCTATTCTAATTTTTATCTGCAAAGTAATTAGTAACTAAAGTTTTCAAAAATTGTAGTGGAGTAAAAGTACAATATTTGGATCCGAGATGTAGTGGAGTAGAAGTAAAAGTATTGAAAATTGGAAATACTCATGTTAAGTACAAATAGCTCAAAAGTGTACTTAAGTACATTACTTAAGTAAATGTACTTAGTTACTTTACACCACTGACAGCTTGAAGAGGTGGTGCAATAGTTTTGTACTTTTTTCTGTTTTGTAAGTGTCTACGGAGTTAACATTACTCCAATACAGTGGTTCTCAAACCTTTTTGGCTACAGTACCCCTTATACTGATTTCTGAAGACTACATCATTGCAAAAAAGAAAAATTACTTCAAAAGTCCAGTTCCCATACCAATATTTTCAAAATAAAACGACATAATGGCAAATAAACATTGCTTTCTATTCAATAACAGTTGTAATTTGGTTTAATAATTTACAGATGAGCATGTTCACACAAAGTCTGTCAAACAATGTTTTATCATTGACCATAAAACTAAAATACATAATTCCCATTTTCTAGTTTTTTTTCAAGTATCCCCTGCAGTATCCCTGCGTACCCCTAGGGGTACACATACCCCCATTTGAGGAAAAAAACTGCTCTAATAGACCCCAAGGTGTGGTTTTAATATGCAAATATGTCTTCCCTGTGTATCTTTGGTTACTTCCTGAAAGCTGAAAGCCTCCGAGTCAAATAAAGGCCAATTGAAATACACTGATATAATGTCATCATAATGTCATCCCCTCCCCTTTTCACCATTCAACAACACTGTGGGTGTGGCTTCAGCTGGGTCACCGCCCACCTGACAACCAGGCATACTTAATGAGCAGGTGGGTGTGGCTACATAAAAACATAATTTTAACTCTTTCTGTACACTTTTTTTGATATATATATATTTTTTATCTTACTCTAATTATAATCACTAGAAGCTCGGCCGCCCGAGTTGGCAGCCTGGCCAACTCGGGAACAATGTAAATAGGGAATGAATGCCCCACCCTTTAATGCAAACCCCATTATACCTGTTGTCACAGGATCCATTTTGACCATCTGTTTGCGTGTGTCCCTTTATGCCCATATATGGAGATATCTGTCTGTCCATTTTATGCCCATATATATGGAGATCTCTGTAGGACCCGTTTTGACCATCTGTTTGCCTGTGTCCATTTATGCCCATATATGGAGTTATCTGTCTGTCTGTGTCCATTTTATGCCCATATATGGAGATCTCTGTAGGACCCGTATTGACCATCTGTTTGCCTGTGTCCATTTATGCTCATATATGGAGATATCTGTATCTGTCTGTCTGCATCCATTTTATGCCATATATGGAGATCTCTGCAGACACAGTGCCGGTTCCGGAAAACCCTGATGTAAGACATCAGAATCCGACCTTTCGTGCCGGTTTCGGAAAATCGCGTATCGGGTCGGGTCGAGGCCGGGCACTGCACTACCTGCTGCGGCGGGGAACGCGCGTGCCGAATTTGAAATAGGGAATGAATGCCCCATGCACCCTTTAATGCAAACCCCATTATACCTGTTGTCATAGGACCCGTTTTGACCATCTGTTTGCCTGTGTCCACTTATGCCCATATATGAAGAACTCTGCAGACACCGTGCAGGTTCCGGAAAACTCTGATGTCAGACATCAGCTCCGCATACGGGCGTCCATTTTATGCCCATACAGTATATGGAGATCTCTATGAATGCCCTACCCTTTAATGCAAACCCCATTACACCTGTTGTCATAGGACCCGTTTTGACCATCTGTTTGCCTGTGTCCATTTATGCCCATTGACTCATGTGGTGTACGTGATGTCAGAGACTTTTATGAAGTGATGTCACAATGAGTCAGCGCTTGCGCCGATTTCCTCCGGAACAGCCTGATGTCAACAATCAGCTCCGCATAAGGAGATTCCGAACGTTTTGCGCCGGTTTCGGAAAACCGTGCGCGGGGTCGGGTCGAGGCCCGGCACTGCACACCGTGCCGCGGCGGGGAACGCGCGTGCCGAATCTGAAGCTGGTGGGACGAATGGTTCTCGATATACGCGGATTACATACACACAGACTCACAGAGACTTCTCGCATTTATAGATAGATAATACCTGATGATTATGTTGTAGGGGGTAAAAATCATGGCACCCCATATTTAACAAAACTGTACACTAAATCCTTTTTTTGGGGGAAAACATTTGAGTCAGAAATAAGCAATGCAGTACCAGAATAATGATTTATTTGATAAACACTGCCGGACTTTTGCAAGCCAAACCTGTTGTGCTTGGATGTACCTGGCATAATGAATATATTTTCTTTACCGTAGGTCAGGGGTCTTCCACGTTTTCAGGCCAAGGACCCCTTAGTTGAGACAGAGTTGAAGCAGGGACCCCCACAACCTGTTCATAGATTCCATATAGTTTCATCGTTTGACAGCACAATCGTCAGTGTATTTTGGATTCATATCAATTTGTGTTTTCAGATATTTAACCACTTGAACCGTCAATAGAGGCCTATCTGGGCCCGCCCCTTTCCCCCCTCCCCCTGAGCGGCAGCCATGATGGAGTTACTGCTGCAGCAGTGTGTGTCTATGTCTATGTCTATGGAGATGGGACTTTTAATGAAATTAGTCATTACCAGTCCCATCTCCATGATATTTAGATCTAATTCCTTCGCCAGTTCCATCCGCATGATTTGTAGATCTAATTCTATGAGTCCCATCCCCATGATTTGTAGGTCTAATACCATCGCCAGTCCCATCCTTATGATTCATAGATCTAATTCTGTCTGTTCCATCTCAATTATGTTTAGGTCTAATTCCATCGCCAGTTCCATCCAAATGATTTGTAAATCTAATTCTATGAGTCCCATCTCCATGATTTGTAGGTCTAATTCCATCGCCAGTCCCATCCTTATGATTTGTAGATCTAATTCTATCTGTTCCATCTCAATTATGTTTAGGTCTAATTCCATCGCCAGTTCTATCCGCATGATTTGTTGATCTAATTTTATCAGATCCATCTCAATGATTTGTAGATCTAATTTCACCACCAGTTCTATCCTTATGATTTGTAGATCTAATTCCATCAGTCCCATCTCAATTATGTGTAGGTCTAATTCCATCGCCAGTTCCATCCACATGATTTGTTGATCTAATTCTATATAGTTCCATCCTCATGATTTGTAGATCTAATTCCATCGCCAGTCCCATCCTTATGATTTGTTGATCTAATTCTATCAGTCCCATCTCAATTATGTTTAGGTCTAATTCCATCGCCAGTTCCATCCCCATGATGTGTAGGTCTAATTCGATACATTCCCAACTCCATGTTCTTTAGATCTAATTCGATAGTCACATCCCCATGATTTGTAGATCTAATTCCATCACCAGTCCCATCCCCATAATGTGTAAGTCCAATTCCATCGGCAGTTTCGCCAGTTCCATCTGTATGATTTGTAGATCTAATTCTATGAGTCCCATCCCCATGATTTGTAGGTCTAATACCATCGCCAGTCTCATCCTTAAGATTTGTAGATCTAATTCTATCAGTCCCATCTCAATTATGTTTAGGTCTAATTCCATCGCCAGTTCTATCCGCATGATTTGTAGATCTAATTCTATCAGTTCCATCGTCATGATTTGTAGATCTAATTCCATCACCAGTCCCATCCCCATGATGTGTAGGTCCAATTCTATCGCCAGTTTCATCCGCATGATTTGTAGATCTAATTCTATCAGTCACATCTCAATTATGTTTAGATCTAATTCCATCGCCAGTTCCATCCCCATGATTTGTAGGTCTAATTCGATACAGTCCCATCCACATAATTCATCTGCTTACAATAAATGTGACAAATCTCTGTGAGTATGTATGTATGTATGTATGTATGTATGTAATCCACTTATCTCGAGAAACGTTCGTCCCACCGGCTTCAGATTCGGCACATGAATTAGATCTACAAATCATGTGGATGGAACTAGCAATAGAATTAGACATACAAATGATAGGGATGGGACTGGTGATGGAATTAGATCTACAAATCATAAGGATGGGACTGGCGATGGAATTAGACCAACAAATCATGGGGATGGGATTCATAGAATTAGATCTACAAATCATGCAGATGGAACTGGTGATGGAATTAGACCTACACATGATGGGGATGGGACAGATAGAATTAGATCTACAAATCATGCAGATGGAACTGGTGATGGAATTAGGCCTACACATTATGGGGATGGAACTGGTGATGGAATTAGATCTACAAATCATGGGGATGTGACTGTATGGAATTAGATCTACAAATCATGCAGATGGAACTTGCTATGGAGTTAGATCTACACATAATTGAGATGGGACTAATAGAATTAGATCTACAAATCATAAGGATAGAGCTGGCGGTGGAATTAGATCTACAAATCATTGGGAAGGATCTGATATAATTAGATCTACAAATCATGCGGATGAAACTGGCGAAACTGGCGATGTAATTGTACCTACACATTATGGGGATGGAACTGGTGATGGAATTAGATCTACAAATCATGGGAATTAGATCTAAAGAATATGGAGATGGGACTGAATTGAATTAGACTTACAAATCATGGGGATGGAACTGGCTATAGAATTTGACCTTCACATAATTGAGATGGGACTGATAGAATTAGATCTACAAATCATAAGGATGGGACTGGTGATGGATTTAGATCTACAAATCATGAGGATGGAACTGTATATAATTAGATCTACAAATCATGTGGATGGAACTGGCGATGGAATTATACCTACACATAATTGAGATGGGACTGATGGAATTAGATCTACAAATCATACAGATGGAACTGGCGAAACTGCCGATGGAATTGGACCTACACATTATGGGGATGGGACTGGTGATGGAATTAGATCTACAAATCATGGGGATGTGACTATCGAATTAGATCTAAAGAACATGGAGTTGGGAATGTATCGAATTAGACCTACACATCATGGGGATGGAACTGGCGATGGAATTATACCTAAACATAATTGAGATGGGACTGATAGAATTAGATCAACAAATCATAAGGATGGGACTGGCGATGGAATTAGATCTACAAATCATGAGGATGGAACTATATAGAATTAGATCAACAAATCATGTGGATGGAACTGGCGATGGAATTAGACCTACACATAATTGAGATGGGACTGATGGAATTAGATCTACAAATCATAAGGATAGAACTGGTGGTGAAATTAGATCTACAAATCATTGGGATGGATCTGATAAAATTAGATCAACAAATCATGCGGATAGAACTGGCGATGGAATTAGACCTAAACATAATTGAGATGGAACAGATAGAATTAGATCTACAAATCATAAGGATGGGACTGGCGATGGAATTAGACCTACAAATCATGGAGATGGGACCAAGCCCCCAGAACCCTGGGGGCGCCGTGAAACCAAATGGACATGTTGGCCGTTTTGAGGTACTGCAGTTGGGTCTAATCTCATGAACGCGCATTTTGGCTCCACCCCCTCCACTCCAGACAGCTGAATCCTCTGTTCCTCTCCGGAGCGGAGAGCACCGCACCGCAGACCGCATTAAACCAGGAAATAACCATAGCGACTTCTTCTTATTACTTCTTATTCTGTGTTTATTAAATATAGATACCTTCCCGAATCTCTAAAGCTGGCCATACACTAGCCGATAATCGGGTCCGACTGAATCGGGTAGAATTAAACACTACAGGATCATTTTTTCAGATTATTTTACCAGATAATCTAAACGGGCTCAGACTAGCCGTTTTGAACAGTCGGGCGCTCCGCACGCTACAGGATTCTATTCAGATTGAGTCGGGCCTGAACAAAGCAATAATAGCCTACATAATATAAAATACAAAATGTCACAGGGCTGTTCTTCGCCTTGCAACACACACACACGCACACGCACACAACAACACATAAACGTTATCCACACAACACACCATCGCTTCGCGCAATGGAGAAAAAAAAACGCTTCAATTGTGTCCCATTTTGATGATCATATGAGTTCACTTTGACATGTTTCATGTCAATCCATGCCTCTGTTCAACTCTCTGACTTTTACCCTCTCTGTCTCTATCACTGCTGCGTGCTGCGTGCTGTCTGCTTCTCATGGTGCCTGATTTATGATTAGTCGTCGTATGACTGTGTGTGTGGCGCACAGAACATTAGATTTCCAAGATCAAACTGCGTCCCTCCGCGCCACATTGTAGGGTTTGTAGATCAGGCAGTGGGCGCGTAGGCTACTTGCACTCGTGTGCTGTTCCCACTTCAGTCTGTGACTGACTGGTAGTGACTATTTCTGCTGATATAAAACAAACTCGCGACCATTGAGTTTTAATTCCCATCGCAAGCAATCATGATACAACCATGATACAACCTTATAATAGTTAAGGTAACGTGCGCGCATATTTTCTAAACCTGCTGTCTGTTAAAATACTTGTGCATGCGAAACGCCTGGCTATGCGGGGCGCGCTGTGCCCGGAGTAGCCAGGAGTTGTTAACCCAGCTGGTAGATCAAACAACGAGTTGATGATGGCCCATTAATTAAGCTACACGCTGTACCTATGGCCAATTGGAACTTGAAAGGAGTAGGCCTAGAGATTACATAACTGCACCGTGCACGGACCATCAGAGAAAGTGACTGACGTGGGGTGAGCTGCTGTTGTAGGCTGCTTCCACCACGGACGGTTCAAGTTCAAGACAGATTCAAGTTCAAGACAGGCAAGTGTCTGCTTTTACTTTAGTGGCCATGGCCTAGGCTTTCAATCCCTGTCTTTTAACAAATTATCGCGGTGTGGGCGGATGGATCAATCAAATATAATCATTAAATAAAGATCCGAGGGCACGGAGATCCAAATTCAATGTCCCAGAGAGAGAGAGAGAGAAAGAAAGAGAGGACGGTTCTGTCTGGTCCATTTGAAGAACTGTAATCCAGCATTTTGAGGTGGAAACATGGAGAATGCACAGGTTTATCATACATTTAAGAGTGAGAACCATAAGTTTAATGTAACTTGGAGGAGGAGAGCAGAGCTGGAAAGTTATTAGCGAGTCCAGACAGCTGTGGCTCTTGCACTAATTGGTTTGGCCTAGTTTTACGTCTTTGTTGATTGATTGATTGATTTCGTGTGTGTGTGTGTGTGTGTGTGTGTGTGTGTGTGTGTGTGTGTGTGTGTGTGTGTGTGTGTGTGTGTGTGTGTGTGTGTGTGTGTGTGTGTGTGTGTGTGTGTGTGTGTGTGTGTGTGTGTGCGCGCGCGCGCGTGTGTGTGTGTGTGTGTGTGTGGAGAGAGAAAAAGAGATACGGTAGCTCTGTCACTTCAATCAGTTCCCTGCTGCTATTCCAGTCTTCCAGACCAGTACTGATCCAGGAAAATATCAAACATGTTTGAAAAGAGTCGGGCTACCCCCGATCGTCCTCCGAGCCACTCGGCTGGGCTCCGAGTGGATCTGTGAGACCTCACGCTAGACGACGTTCATGCCCGATAGTCGGGCACGTTTCAGTCGGAGGAAGCCCGATTGTCGGGGGGGTAATTAAATAGCCCGATTATCGGCTAGTGTGCGGCCAGCTTTAGTTACAACAATATTGTTCTTATAAAACTGTTGGTTTACTCATTAGTATTAGTTATTACGATTTTCGCGTTGTGTCATCTTGACAGAGGCTGTCTGCCATTGACTTTGCATTGGGTTCTGAAAAGTCCGATCTTTTTTTAAAATAGAAGCTTTACGTGAAATGTTAATGAAGATTACTATCAAAATGGAATTTAAATGCGATACATACATGGTTTGATAATCTCTCGAGACAGCCTCAGAGAACGCTAAGAGAGACAGACCGATAGGTGTCGCCCTTTCTTCTTTGACGATGGGTTCCCAGATTGATGGTTTGATAACCCACAAGTAGGCGTAAGCCATTTCTGAGTAGGCCTGTCTGTCTCATAGAGTTATAAGTGGGTCTGTCTCATGGCCTGTCTCCATCACTCTGTCTGTGACACTTTGTGCGTAATTAAATGTATTCATTTTGGACAAAGTGCATCTAATGCATATTATATATATATAATATCTAATGTGGATTTCAAAGAATGTCTCTATATGTCAACACACTGTCATCTAATAAAAATACTCTATTTCAGACTGTAGCTACTATATGAATTATATTTAAACTTGTTTCTGGAACAGAACACAACTCTAGGCTTGTCTAGAACAGACCAGTAACTTTAACTATGACTCGTTTCACCCAAGGAATCCATGCAAAATGCTAAGATTACCACACTGAATGACAACACAGGTTGATATTGTAAATCAGGGGTCTTCAACGTTTTCAGGCAACGGACCCAGATGAGATAGAGATGAAGCAGGGACCCCCACAACCTTTTCATAGATTCCATATAGTTTAATCGCCTGACCGCACAATCATCAGTGTATTTTGGATTCATGTCAATTTGTGTTTTCAGATATTTAACCACTTGAACCGTCAATACTTAATAAGCTTCACTTTCACTCTGTAATTAGTCTGCTCTTTTTCCCCTCTACACCAAAGCCCTTTGCCAAAAATAGCAGATCTACAAGCTCACAGTGAGCAGTTTATACAGCTGGAGATACAGACACCTGTTGCTGTACACATACTCTTATGGTAATGATTTCTATCAGAATATAGAGCTTTATTATAATTATACATTGTTCATACCATGTTGAAAATACATTTCTGAAACAACAGAATACATTCCCAGCCAGCCAGATCATCTTTTTGATAATATTCCATCACATTATTTTAACACCTGTGCAGTCAAATATCTGTACCTGAAAGATGATGAAACTACAACTACAGCTTGTAGTAGGCAGTAGGCAGCTTGTACTCAGAGCTGAGAGGATGAGAGCTGTCCATACCAATGGACTTGGCTTTCTTAAGCACCTGCCTTTGGTAGACTTGATCCAGGCTACTGAAGTCTACTCCAGCTATCTTTGAAGCCGTTCTCACAATTCTCCTAAGGTGATTTTTGTCCTTTACGTTCAGGTTTCCATATACCAACAAAACAATAGAGGTGTTGCTGACCTTTCTTGCAAATGTTTCACAGTTCACATCGAATTTAAGCTTACTATCAAACATAGTGCCTAGATATTTGTAGGTGTTCACCAGGTCAAGGGTGGGGGGGGTGGGGGGGATTTCCTAAATGTGTGACCTCTAGTATTGGATCATAATCATTATAATATCTACATTTATAAAGTATTCATAAACGTATCTGTGGTCTCTGAACCAGGTTTGGTTTGGTTAATTGGTTTAGTTAATACTCTAGTTAGGCTATAAGGTTTGGACTATAGCCAGGATGGCCACAGGGCACAGGCCAGGACCATATGACACAAAATAACACACTTTTTTGAATGAATTTCACATGTAAAAACGTTAGACCATTGTCAATGGTGTGTATAAACCATAACAGTTAATTTCATAGAGGTATACATTAACTAATTTACCTCAGAAACTTCAAGCAATGGACTTGGTTATTAATATGGATTCCACTTTGGTAATCTATTCCAGTGTTTCTCAAACTTTCACATTTTCAAGGTCTCCCCTTAACTCTTTACAGCATACAAATGGAACCAAATTAACCAAATGTTGGTTCCATTTGTACACTGTCAGTATACACTTGTATAGACCCCACAGAGTCCCTGGAATCCACTTTGAGAACCACTGATCTATTTGAAATGCATTCTGTTTGTTTGTTTACAGTGGTCTTCAACGTTTTCAGGCCAGGGACCCCCAAACTGATGGGGAGATGGAGCAGGGACCCCCTACCTTGGGGGTCCCTGCTCCATCCAACATGCATGTACAAGTGCATGGCTGTACCACTTCCATTTATAAACATACCTTAATAACTGAGAACCAATGTCAATACTATCAATCTATCACTAACAATCTGTCAATTGCACAATAATCATGTATACAAGCTATTCAAAAGAGACAGAATCATGTCTTTTTGTTATATTTAAAGACAAATTATTATTTTTCTTTCTTTTTTTAAATAAAAAAAATATATATATAACGTTTTTTTTTTTTCAACAATTTCGCGGACCCCCTGCAGTGTCCCCGCGGACCCCCTAGGTTAAACCATGAAATACACAATGGTTAATTAATTCAACGTGGAGTTACACTTCCAGGCGATGCCTCAGTCCAGCGGGACGTATCGTAAGATCGAATCCGAGCAGAGTGCTTCTCAACCGGGGAGAGGAGCTGTACTGGGCGGCGTTTCCCTTTCATCCCCACTAGAGAGCGTTTCTCAACCGTCTAAACCAACAGAGCTCGTACTCGCGGCGCTCGTTCATGACTTGAGCCCCAGCGCGTTCACAGTGGCAGTGCTCGTTCATGACTTTGTGCCCAAGCGCGTCCATGAACAAATTCGATGACGCAAAATGCGTCACAGTAGACCCACTACGTCACGTTTTACTACCCGGATGGAGGGGTGAAAACGCCTCATGCGCTGGGTGAGCAACTCAATGCAAGTGGACGGGCGGGGATATATGTGTCCTCTCTATTAATATTATAACTCTATGGATGGGACTCATAGAATTAGATTTACAAATCATTTGGATGGAACTGGCGATGGAATTAGACCTAAACATAATTGAGATGGAACAGACAGAATTAGATCTACGAATCATAAGGATGGGACTGGCGATGGTATTAGACCTACAAATCATGGGGATGGGACTCATAGAATTAGATCTACAAATCATGCGGATGGAACTGGCGAAGGAATTAGATCTAAATATCATGGAGATGGGACTGGTAATGACTAATTTAATTAAAAGTCCCATCTCCATAGACATAGACATAGACACACACTGCTGCAGCAGTAACTCCATCATGGCTGCCGCTCAGGGGGAGGGGGGAAAGGGGCGGGCCCAGATAGGCCTCTATACTTAATAAACTTGACCTTTCACTCTGTACTTAGTCTGCTCTTTTTCCCCTCTACACCAAACCTCTCTGCCGAAAATAGCCGAGCTTGTAGATCGGCTATTTTTGGCTAAAGTTCTCTGAACATGGATGCTAGGGTTCAAGTGGTTAATACCAGTAAGACTCCCTAATCGGGAGATAAGCGACCGTTGGTCGCTTATCTCCACAAATAGGCCAAAAGTTTGTTTTACCAATTATCAAGACATACGGGCAGTTGACAGTTTGCCATGGTTACTCATTGAAGTTGAATCTCCATATATGGAGATAACCTACGCATCACACTAAGTCTGACCTCACCAGCCCATATTTGGGCATGAGCAACTTATGTCTCCATATATGGAGATATGATGACATCACACAGTCCTCAGCCGATGATGTGGCGTGATGTCATACAATACACAAACAAGCCCTACAGTATAAAGGGGCAATTCTTGCCAGGAAAGAAGCATTTCTTCGACTCAGACCTTATCGCCAGGGTTGGCTTATAGCAGCTGTCGGTAGGACCATATATGGATTCTGTTAGTGTGGATCTCCTAACAGGGCATCATCTGGGATACAATCCCTTTTATGCCCATATATGGAGATCCCTAACATAATCCCTTTCATGCCCATATATGGAGATCCCTAACAGAATCCCTTTTATGCCCATATATGGAGATCCCTAACAGCATCCCTTTTATGCCCATATATGGAGATCACTAACAGCTAACAGAATCCCTTTTATGCCCATATATGGAGATCCCTAACAGAATCCCTTTTATGCCCATATATGGAGATCCCTAACAGAATCCCTTTTATGCCCATATATGGAGATCCCTAACAGAATCCCTTTATGCCCATATATGGAGATCCCTAACAGAATCCCTTTTATGCCCAGTTGGTTGCTAGGGTAAAAAAACATAAACAAACAAAGGTGTGACGTGTGACGTGTGACGGACGGACGGACGGACGGACGGACGGCCGGTGGAGGTTTTGGTAGTAAACTGCTCCCTAACGGTCGCAATAAACCAGTAAGACTCCCTAATCGGGAGATAAGCGACCGTTGGTCGCTTATCTCCACAAATATCACAGCCTCCACCTCTCACGTCATACGGGCAGCCATAGTTACACCTGGAATGTTGAATCTCCATATATGGAGATAACCTACCCATCACACAAAGTCTGACCTCACCAGCCCATACCTGGGCATGGACGACTTATATCTCCATATACGGAGATGGCCATATATGGAGATACGATGACATCACAGAGTCCACAGCTGATGATGTGGCGTGATGTCATACAATACACAAACAAAACAAGCCCTATATAAAGGGGCAATTCTCACCAGGGAAGAGAGCATTCCCCACTAGCTGAGTATCTTAAGATGGTTGGATGTGATGATAAGCCACAAATAGGCCAAAAGTTTGTTTTACCAATTATCAAGACATACGGGCAGTTGACAGTTTGCCATTGTTACTCATTGAAGTTGAATCTCCATCTGAATCCCTTTTATGCCCATATATGGAGATCCCTGCTCTGAGTATCTGACATCACTAATCCCTTTTATGCCCATATATGGAGATCCCTGCTCTGAGTATCTGACATCACTAATCCCTTTTATGCCCATATACAGTATGGAGATCCCTAACAGAATCCATTTTATGCCCATATATGGAGATACCTGCTCTGAGTATCTGACATCACTGTGATGTCACCTGTTTATGCCTAAATATGGAGATCCCTGCTCTGAGTATCTGACATCACTGCGATCTCACCTGTGATGTCACAGTGACACATCACCTCAGTATCTGTGATGTCACAGTGACACATCACCTCAGTATCAGGCGTTACACGTATACATTGAGCAGGGCAAAGGTGTGACGTGTGTGACGGACGGACGGACGGACGGCCGGTGGAGGTTTTCATACTAAACTGCGACCTTACGGTCGCAACAAGGAGAAAAACAAAAGATTTGGAGGACCCCCTGTAGTAACTCTGAGGACCCCCTAGGGGTCCCGGACCCCCTGTTGAAGACCCCTGCCGTAGGTAATTACATTATTTTGTGTCCATAATTGCTTTATTAAGCAGCCGTGCAATAAGCGGGATAATGAATGGTGATGAATAAATAAAGCCCTTCAGGGTGATCCGCTTCACGTAGGGGGGGCCAAACCAGTAAGACTCCCTAATCGGGAGATAAGCGACCGTAGGTCACTTATCTCCACAAATAGGGCAAAAATGTGTTTTTCCAAAATCTTCCTGATCCATGTTGATGACATGAGTGTAGACATAGTGTGTAGTGATTTTCGTGATTTTAGGGCAAAATCTGTAGGAGCAGTGTCCAAAAATGTGTTTTTAAAAATCGGCCTGAAGGTGGCGCTATATGGGACAGATTCATGTTGATGGGATGAGTGTAGACATACTGTGTAGCAATTAGCGTGATTTTAGGGGCCAAACTGTAGGAGCAGTGGCCAAAAATGTGTTTTAAAAATCGGCCTGAAGGTGGCGCTAGAAGAGGGGCATGTGAGAAATGAGGGGTGGGGTCTCCGCGTTGCCTTGGCGGACGAATAGGTACCGGCCCCGGCTCTCCCGGACGCTCCTAGCCCGAGTTACGGCATTTTATGTGAGCTGCAGTGGAGGGGGTCCTCCACTGGGGGCGCCACCACTTTTGCATCCGTTCTGGAGCACCAGGAGTGGGTGGTCCCCAGGAATTCCCCGTGAGCAGCCCTGTTGGGGTGGTCATTTGGTCATTTTCGCACATGTGGTCATTTTTTACACCTGGGGGTCCCCCAGGGACCTGGGGGTCCCTGGAGCTCCGGGGGTCCTTGGAGGTTGTAGTTTGGCAGGTAAGGAGTGTGTGTGCAAAAGTTGACATGGATGGGGGCAACGGTTGTGGAGATATGAGCAGGGCAAAAGTGTGACGTGTGACGTATGACTCACGGACGGACACTTTTTTACACCTGGGGGTCCCCCAGGGACCTGGGGGTCTCTGGAGCTGCGGGGGTCCTTGGAGGTTGTAGTTTGGCAGGTAAGGAGTGTGTGTGCAAAATTTGGCATGCATGGGGGCAACGGTTGTGGAGATATGAGCAGGACAAAAGTGTGACGTGTGACTGACGGACTGACTCACTGACGGACAGCCCGTGGAGGTTTTGGTAGTAAATGCGACCTACGGTCGCAACAACAAACCCATAGAACCATAGAGTGTAAAAATGTGTACTTACTGGCTGGCTGGCTAGCTGACTGACTGACTGACTGACTGACTGGCTGGCTGGCTGACTGACTGACTGACTGACTGACTGACTGACTGGCTGGCTGACGTTCCCCCTTGATTAGAATGGGGAAAACTGACTGACTGACTGGCTGGCTGGCTGGCTGACTGACTGTCTGACTGGCTGGCTGGCTGGCTGGCTGACGTTCCCCCTTGATTAGAATGGGGAAAATTCATCAGGCGCCCCGGCTGGCCAGGGGGAGGCAGTACAGAGATCAGTATTACTACATGTTTATACCTACCATAGGAGACGGGGAGAACATGCAAACTCCACACAGAAATGCCCTTTCGCCAACCCCACCTAGGGTGTGGGCACTGATGACGCGGAGGAGAGAACACGCCCCCCAGCGCCTACTGCTTCCCTAGGCGGGAATCGAACCCAGGACCTTTTAGCTGTGAGGCGACAGCACTACCCACAGTGCCACCGGGTCCTCCCTGTGTGTTAACTTGAAGGGGCATGAAGCCCCCATGTTCCTTTAAACAAGTGTTATGTTTCCTTAAATGAGTGTGGAATAGGCTAGTTGACACCACTTTACAACGCACAAAGTGTAGGAAGGAAGATGAAAAATGTTTATGTCAAAGTTTAAACCAGAAGTTAAAGGTCTATGGTCTATGACACTATATGGTATATTTATTACTGACAAAAATGTCTAAAACCTTTACAAACAATTAAGCTACCAGAGATGAACGTCTAACTTTCTCTGTACTTATAAAGAGACAGCCTGAAAACTGACTGGTGTTATCATGGGTTAGAATCCACCAGAGACAGAAACGTTGTCATTGGTGGTTAGTGTTTATTCAGTTGCTGTCATGGCTGCCAGTTCCCACCTGATGTCATGTGGGAGTTCAGACTGCTCCAGACCGTACTGAAGAACTGCTAGCTTGCATAATGTCTTAAGACTAGGACTCAAGTCTAAGATGGACAGGATACTGGGTTTGTCTCTGAGTCCTCTGAAGAGGATGATACGATCTCCCACCATGCAACAGGACATACAAGTCATCCAAACAGGCTGTTCTCCCTTGGTCTCAACCTTCTTCCAGGAGAAGGTCTCTGGATTAAATTTCCACACATCATTAAAGTTCTGCTTCAGATGACTGTTGTATCCACCACATATGTACAGCTCTCCATGGTAAGTAAAGGCTGAATGAGCACAGCGTCCTTCTGGAAGAACCTGTGCAGAAGGTGTGTTCATCCAGCAGTTGGTCTCTGTGTCAAACACTCTGATGGTGTTGTCGTGGTCCGGACGGCCCCCAAATACAAACATCTTTGTTCCGATGATGGTGGCAGAGTGTTGTGATGAAGCAGATGGAGGAGTGCCTGTGGTGTTCATTAAAGACCAGATCATTGTGTTGGTGTCCAACTTGTAGATGTCATTATTGCGTCCAATCAGCTGGTTGTATCCTCCTGTTCCTCCATAGACATACATGACCTTCCCCAAGACACAGGCTGATTGCTCACACCTCCCCTCTGGAACTGTTCCAGAAACACTGGGCCTTGACCATCTGTGAGTGTCGACATCAAATCCATAAACAATGTTGGAGTAGTTCCCCTGGATATTAATACAATCGGCATCCTCCTCTATCTGGAAATTCACCACACCCCCCACGAGGTAGACAGTATCTTCTATGAGCACAGCTGAGTGCAACACACAGTTGGAGGGAACCTCAGGGGGAAGTTCTTCTCTTCCAGTTGTCACAGGAGGCAACTTAATCCAACGCAAAGACACTGTGTTGAAGACATGCACTGCAATCTGGTCCCTGTCATTCAAGTCACAGTAGCCTCCAAAGGAGTACAGTTTGTGTTCCACTGCTACAGCAGCATCCAAGGATCTCTTTGTTCCACTGTTCAGATGCAAGGTCCAGCGCCACATTGTGGACAATATCAACCGAATGAATTCTTCAAGTCTCTGGAAAACAATACAGTGTTGTTCCACACGCTAATCCTTATATTGGTACAGCCGCGCAAACCCAACTCCATATTTGGGCAAAACTTACATCATATTGATGACATCAGTGTTGAACTCCTTATTTGGAAGACAGCCATCAGACTTACAATCATCTGATCTGAACTCGCTATGTGGATTCATTGCAAGGCATAATATTCTATGATCTATGAGCTCACCCCCACTCGACCATGATTGGAGGAGGCACACTCTATCCTGATTGGAGGAAAACGTGTCACCCAACAGTTTTTGAAACTGCTTTTTTCTCCTCACAGGAGACAAGGTGACATAACTCTATCAGAACATAACACTCTATAGTAACTAGTACTATCAGAACATAACACTCTATAGTAACTAGTACTATCAGAACATAACACTCTATAGTAACTAGTACTATCAGAACATAACACTCTATAGTAACTAGTACTATCAGAACATAACACTCTATAGTAACTATACCAGTAAGACTCCCTAATCGGGAGATAAGCGACCGTTGGTCGCTTATCTCCACAAATAGGCCAAAAGTTTGTTTTACCAATTATTACACTCTATGTGAACATTTACATCAACAAATCCCAAGTACTATGCAGAACGACCCATTTCAAGTTTTTAATGTACAACAATATTTAGAAAATAGGTCTACAAGCTGACAGTCCTCGTCCCTTATATTCCCATAGGTTATATGGAGATCTCAGTGTTTGTCAGTCCTTGTTCATTTATGCCCATATATGGACATCTCTATATCTACTGTAACAGTCCTTGTCCCTTTATGCCCATATATGGAGATCTCTTAACTGTAAGTCCTTGTCCCTTTTATGCCCATATATGGATATTCCTGATGTCATCAGTATATGAACATATATGGGCTTTCTGATATGCCCATATATGGAGATCTCTTAACTGTAAGCCCTTGTCCCTTTTATGCCCATTATATGGATATCCCTGATGTCATCCGTATATGCCCATATATGGGCTTTCTAATATGCCCATATATGGAGATCTCTGTATCTCCATATATGGGTATAAAAGGATACTTCAGGTCTGACATCAGGTTTGTTTATATTGGGTTGCTAGGTTTGACATCACAAACTCTATGGGCCATCTGACCTAGAAATCTATATTTGGGCATAGATGACTCATCGTGACCTCATCACACGTCGACCGCACGTGTGACGTGCGGTCGACCGCGCGTGTGACCGACGGACGGCCGGTGGAGGTTTTCATACTAAACTGCGACCTTACGGTCGCAATCACCCTGTCTGCCTTTATTTCTCAGCAATGACCTGCTCGCCATTCATTATGCCTTTACATCAAGGGTCTTCATCAGGGGGTCCGGGACCCTTAGGGGGTCCTCAGAGTTACAACAGGGGGTCCTCCAAATCTTTGTGTGAAACTTTTTTTCTCCTTTTTTAATATTAACCACTTGAATCCTAGCGTCCATATCGTGAGAACTTTAGCCAAAAAATAGACGATCTACAAGCTGACAATACCTCGCAGCACGAGGCGTTGTGAGCTTGTAGATCAGCTATTTTCGGCAAAGACATTTGGCGTAGAGGGGGAAAAAGAGCAGCCTAAGTACAGAGTGAAATGTCAAGTTATGCATTGACGATTCAAGTGGTTAAATACGTATCTGAAAACACAAATTGACATGAATCCAAAATACACTGACGATCGTGCTGCCAAACAATGAAACTATATGGAATCTATGAACAGGTTGTGGGGGGTCCCTGCTTCATCTCTCTCTCAACTAAGGGGTCCGTCCTTGGACTGAAAACATTGAAGACCCCTGGGTTACATTATTTGCTCATCTGTCCATACCGACTGTGTTGTAGTCAAACATGCTCACTGCGCTGTATTCACTAACTGATACGATACTGACTACTATGTGTGCACGTCAGTGTTGATTTCGTCGACTAAAACTATGACGAAAAATGTTTGTCGACTGTGATTTTTTCACTGACGAAAACCAAATAAAAACTAAACAAATACTAAGCTGTGGTGACTAAAACTAAGACTAAATATATTGACAATTTCGTCAACAAAATAAAAACTAGACTAAAACATTAGGGAGGGACTAGTGGAGAAGAGAGTCATTTTATGTTTGGTTGCTCTCAAGTGTTGCGTGCTGAGAATAGCCGATCTACAAGCTCACAACGCGTCGCAGCGCGACGCGTTGTGAGCTTGTAGATCTGCTATTTTCAGCACACAACCAAGTGTAAAATCAGTCATTACGATGCCATCAAGGCCTGCCAAATTACATTTTAGTCAACTAAATAAACTGTAGATTTAGTCGCATAAAATCTTATGATATTTAGTCGACTAAAATTAGACTAAAACTAAAACTTTTCAGGTGACTAAATTATGACTAAAACTAAATGACATTTTATTCAAAAGACTATGACTAAAACTAAATGACATTTTATTCAAAAGACTATGACTAAAACTAAATAAAAA
>NC_137829.1:41047130-41129630 GCF_963921795.1 Nannobrachium achirus | reverse complement strand
TAATACAGTATCCACATAGCACAGTGTGTGTCTGGACAATGATGTGCTCCCATTTAAGTGTTTCCGTCTTTGCTGTGTTCATGTCTTGCGAGCCGCGTCATACAGTATAACGTTGTCAGGTGAAAACCCTGTATGTCCAAAATGTTCGTTTTTCATCATTTATCATTTTAAAAATTATTTAAACTATAGTGAAAACAGCCGATCTACAAGCACACAAAGTTGTGAGCTTGTAGATAGGCTGTTTTCACTACTTTTGTGCGACGGCCTTGTATGATGAAGCAGGGATTTTGCGAAAAAATGCACAAATTTGAAACTTGAAGATACAAGGTTTCTGCCCCCGACAACGACGATAGAAGGTATATATCCTCCCTTTTTTTGTAAACAATGACATCGACCAGCTTAAAACACCCGCCCTCCTCTGCTGCGATTGATCAGCTGGTGAAATGTGGCATAGCGTACGCTACGTACACCACCCCCCACCCCCACTCCTCCCACCCGAAAAGTCGAGCAGTTTTTACCAAACAGAGTGTGTGTGTGTGTGTGTGTGTGTGGGGGGGGGGATGCTGAAGGTCAGTAACTCACAGCGTGACCCTGACAGCATGCGAGGTGTTAGGCGTCTGATTGGCTCTCTACGGATGACCTCAGAACCTCTGTTGATTTTGTGTGGCTGAAACTATGACAAATCAATGATCGTCGACTCCAGTGTTCATTTTATGAGCCATTTTTTAATTTAATGTCAATCTAAAGGCCCATTCCCACTGGGCCAGATAACACATAAAAAAATCTCTTTCTCCAGATATTTTACCCATTCAAAGTGGATGGTAGATACAGATAAAAAAAATATTTTTTTTTATCTGTATCTACCATCCACTTTGAATGGAAAAATATCTGGAGAAAGAGATTCTTTTCATCTGTTATCTGGCCCAGTGGGAATGGGCCTTTAGTCCCAGTTTCAATCTTCCTTGTTAGTTTGTATCACATTTAGTCAACCTCATCCTGTCTTTATTTAGTCAAGTTTTAGTAGACTAAAAGTCAAGCATTTTAGTCTTCATCTTAGTCCAAGACAACGTCATTTTAGTTAAGGCCTGTCTATACTTCGACCGAAATGTTCGGCGAGTTGTGTTTTCCGATGTGCAAATTTCCGAACTCTCATTCGGTCTAATGCTTTTCAGAAGTCCCAAGGGACATCATTTTATGGTCGAAAAGGACCTTTTAACCGAAATCGTTGGTTTCGGTCAAAGTATGGACAGATCTTTAGCTTAGTCTTTTCATGGATCTCCTTTTAGTAGACCTTGTACCAGTGAACTGTACCGTCATGAAACTGTACCTTTTCCTATGCAAACTTCTAATAAAGTCTTCAATCAATCAATCAATTCCTTTTTATTTGTTGACAAAATTGTCAGTACACGTCATATTTTTTGTCATCAGGGCTTAGTTTGTTTCTAGTTTTTATTGTGAGTACATTTAGTCTTAGTTTTAGTCATCAGCTTAGTTTTTATCTAGTTTTTTATTTAGTTTCTATCTTTGGAAAAAAAAGGTAGTCGACCAAATATATTGACATTGACATAAAATAAAAATTAGACTAAAATGTTGGGGAGGGACTAGTGGAGAAGAGATACAGTAGAGTTTATGTTTTGGTTACGCTCAGGTGTTTTTGGGCAAAAGTTTGGACTTTTGGAAATAGATATTTTTAAAAATATATTTAAATGTTTGGGAAAAAAAGATCTATTTCTGTGGCCTTCTGCCAGTGTACACACGAAATGTGGTGCTGATCAGCCCAGTGGTCTGCAAGATTAGAACACACAGTGTGGCTGCCATAATTGTCATCATAATTATTTTGTATTATATTTAAATCCAGTTCTTTATTGCCAATATGATTTATTCATTCATTCATGTCTATTGGTTGTGTAAGTTGTGCCAGAAGTGCCAATGGGGCTTTTAAGCCGTGACATCATTGTAGTCAGACCTCCAAGCAGATTTATTGTCAATATGTGTCCCTCGCTATTTCAACAGATCCGAGACAAAAATAACGACTAAAGTATAATTCTACCACTTTCCTGTCAACAAGAAAGAGAAGACAAATTAGTAAATAGTGAAAATAGTAGAAAGATTCATGGGCGCTGGGGCCTTTTGGCCCCAAAAGTTCTCCTCTGCCTACAAAATGATGTCAGACTTAAGAGCCCCATTGTTTCAGTTCATGCAGCAGCGCGGCAGGACTCCCTAAGAATTCTGGGAAGGTGACCGAGACGCGTGTCCCGGTCACGTGAGTGGGCGTGTGCACCACAGAACTCCGGCGTGCACCACTAGCATCCGTTCCTTCGCCAAATGTATTCATTTGTTCATGTCTATTGGTATTGGTTGTGTAAGTTGTGCCTGAAGTGCCAATTGTTTCAGTTCCATGCAGAACCTTTTTTATTGCGACCGAAGGTCGCATATACTCTGAAGAATCGTGTCGCTTGAGTGTCCGAAGCCTCGTGACCGTCCTTCTGAAGCCTCTGTGATGTCAGTGTGATGTCAGCGAGTTGTGACATCACTTCCTGTACAGGGCAGCTACACGAAATGTGGATAACACTATATATTGAGATAGTCCAGTCCATCATGTCATATGGGACTACCGTCATAGAAAGTAGCCATTGTTAGGCCGGAGTCAATGGCTGTCTGTCTGACTGCCAAGTCTGCCATTGACTTGCAGCGCATGAACGCCGCACTGGAGCGTGAAAACCAACAGGCCTGATGGAAAATGATACATGGCCGCAGGCTTTGTGACGTCCCACATCTTATGTGCTGGGCATACTACTAACCGACGCCAAGGACCTCCAGAGGCCATACAAAGAGTATCTAACCCGAGGCCCCTTACTAAGTAGCATACATTTACAAGATACCTTCTCCAAAAACATCAATATTGAACTCCATATGTATATGGATACATACATGTATTTTTATTAATAAAGGATAAAATAAAATAAAAATGCCATAGATGGGCATTCCAAAAAGCAAAATCCCTTTATGCCCATATATGGGGATTTCTGATGTCATCAATCTCTGGCCCTAACTAGCTCAAAAGCCTGCTTTACTCTGATTTACACCCTACCTTTCCAGATGATGACCTATTGGGTACCAGGGTTGTTAAGTAACGGATTACATGTAACGGGATTACGTAATCAGATTACAAAAAACAGGTAACTTGTAAAGTCTCAGGTTACATTTTAAAATGTGTAATCTGGATTACAGTAACGGATCTGAATGATGGGGGTTACATGCTGGATTACATTCTCCCCTTGCCCTCATCAATTTTACAAATAAGTTACAACGCCAAGCAATAAAATAATCAAGTCGAATCAGCGTAAAGTACTGCCACTTCGCTTAGGTAAAATTCTGTTGTCCTTTTCCTAATTTCATTGGCTCAATATTCTTGTCTAGTTATCAATGGTAAAACTTGTTTTATTTAATTAAAGCGAGTTTTGCTAAACAGTAATCCAAAAGTAACTGAAAGTAACTAGTAGTTACTTTTTAAATTGTGATAATCAGATTACGTTACTGACTACATTATCTTTGCAAGTAACTTGTAACTGTAGGGGATTCCTTTTTAAAAGTAACCCTAACAACCCTGTTGGGTACACACTTATGTCCAAATATAGAAATCCCAAGGCATCAAACCTAAGCTTGGCTTTACTAATTAACATATGTTTCATGCCCATATATGGAGATCCCTGTCCCAATGTTATCAATATTAAGGACATATCTGGAAATGCCCATATTTGGTAATGTCCACATATGGGCATGTTTTGACATAACATAGTCAGGGAACTCCATGTATGGGCATAACATTGATTCTGTGAGTGTGCCATGATTCTGTGAGTGTGCTGAGCTCCTAGGGTTGATACCCTCACAAAAACATGAACAAACTCCCCCCAGAATGACAACAACTAGAATCGTCAGAGAAACGCTGTGGTTGGCCAGATTGTCAAGAATTGGCGCGACCTCGAGGTTGCATGTCACCCTGAGGTCGCATTCCACCCTTGGGTGTCTTACTAGTATGGTCTGTTGTCAGGTAGACACCTACAGTACTACGGTAGTAAGACGCCTCACCTCGTCCTAAAGGACGAGGTCAGGCAGTGCCGGATTTATATGACATGAGGCCCCAGGGCAATCGGAAATAAAGAGACCCTTGTGCGCGCGAAGTACCGCGCACGTACCGCGCACGCGAAGTACCGGATACAAAGAGTGGGCGGGCTCTCGATTGCACTAAGCTTTCAGAGCAGCTACATGCAGTGCGGCCAGCAGAGCAGAAGCTCTCAATGTTATTACCATAATAAAACAAAATGTACAGTAACTAAACACAAATATCACTTTATTTGGATTGCAATACTTTAAAATGTCATCATTAAGTTGCCCAATGGTAAGTCCGGCCCTGGAGGTCGCGCCACAAGTGATGGGGACATCAGGGATGTGGACCTTAGGGATCTCCATATATGGGCATAAAAGGGATTTGTTCCCCTGGCATCACAGGGATCTCCGTATCTCCATATATGGGCATAAAAGGGATTTGTTCCCCTGGCATCACAGGGATCTCCGTATCTCCATATATGGGCATAAAAGGGATGTGTTCCCCCTGGCATCACAGGGATCTCTCTAACAGGGCATCATTAATATTGATAACATCAGGGAACTCCATATATGGGCATGAAGGGGATTCTGTTAGTGTGACATCACAGTGACATCAGAGCATGATGACATCATGATGACACAAATTTAAGGTCTATGGGTTTGCCCATAGAAAAATGTGTACATGTCTACACGTCTACACGGACAAGCTGTGACATTTCTCATGGTAAACTGGGACCTTCGGTCGCAATAAGTGGTTACACAGCGTGACGTGGGAGGTCAGGATTTGTTTGCTTGTTTTGACTACTTGTACTGTTCTTAATTTTTGTCTAATAAAATATTCAATCAATCAATTCCCTTATGTTTTGTCTTTATTACATTAATGTTTATATGTTGTATACGTGTACTTGTGTTGTTACCAGTTTGACGTTGTTTTTACCTCAGACTAGAGCTGAGGGAGTGATACACAGTAAGACAGACAGACAGACAGACAGACAGACAGACAGACAGACAGACAAGTCCTTCTTATAGATAGTGAGATCCACAACATAAGAAACAATTAAAATAAACGCTTAAAACCCATACGTCAATGACCCGTGTCCCCCTGGGGATCGTACTTGGTCCCCTCCCCTCCTCCTCGTCCGAAACAGCCAAATCTACAAGCTCGCGAAATCAACGTGTTGCGAGCTTGAAGATCTGCTATTTATGTCGTCATGCCCAGAATAGGGATGCCAGGGGTTCAAGGCTAGTTGCTCTGTTTGTCTTGCTTACTGCATGCCGCGATGACGCCTGAATTTCCCCTTCCAGATCAAACGAAGGTCTATCTATGTGACCGAACGCCCACCCACCACCCTCCTTGATTTCATCACCGTGGCTTTTAGAAAACCCCTTTTAAAGCTGGCCAAACATCTTAACCCTGCAAGACCCAAATTAATTTCTACTGGCCAAAATTAAAAAAAAATCAGATGGTGTTGTAGGAGTCCTAATCACAGGAAAGTGTAATTTTAAAAAATTAATAATGTTTTTGTAAGGTTTTATAGCCATAAATCATAAATCATGCTCTAATTTGCATTATGGGGATATTTTTCACAATATTAACATATGCACGTGTTCTAGACATTCTAATGATCACGAAAAAAAAATATTACAGGCATTTTTTTTTTTTTTTAGTGAGGAATAGCTTCAGTTAAAAAGTGAGATGTTGTTCGTCCAGACGCTGGAATTTCAACTTCTCTGGGAGGTGTGAATGTCAGTCTCTGTGGGGGGTATTTATATGCAAATATCGTGGCCAATGGCATTGTAATACTAAACAATAGGATTTAATGGTGATGTTAAGGTGAAAAAAGAACAGGAAAACTAATTATAACATTTTTTTAAAAATGATTTAAAACATGTTGCCAAAAAGCAACGCTGGGCCTTGCAGGGTTAAAGAGCCTTTGTTCCATGAACACCTCTCCTATCATGCTCCTGACTCATCCTCTGTGTGGCTGCCTGTCTCTGGGAACCCCGGTGGATGATGCAGAAAGCTGGGCGGCCAGCCAGCCACACGATCACTCTCCAACCTCGGCAAACAGAGAAACAAAACAAAACACTTATTATCACATCTTCACACAGATAAGGGGGCCGAAGCTTGGAAACGCACCAAACACAGCGGCAGCTTGTATCTCTCAGCGGAGGAGGAGGGCGAGAAGGAGGAGGGAGGGGGGGGGGGGGGAGGCATCAGCTCGATGCGGCGTTCTGCCCCGTGCACAGCATTAAGATACATGGACACACATAGACAAAACATCTACACTCCAGGTGGCTACATTCTCTCCAAGGTCACACAGAGCCGCGTATCTCTTACCTATGTGTGCAGACACACACAAAGCCCGCGCTGTGTATTGTGCGGAGAGTCTTGTTTATGAAAAGACTCTCTATGTAATTCCGGGAAAAAAAAGAAACTCGAACCACTGACATGTCAGAAAGAAGTTATGATACAGCTTAAAGCCCCCCGAATCAATGGAGCGTTTGTGGAGCTCTCCGTCTCAGCGTTTTGAACCCAGAGAGGCTGTGGTTGAACTATGGGACAATGTAACCCCACTTCACTGTTCAATACGTTGTCTTGGGAGAGTTGTGTTTCTAACCGTTTTCCCCAGATGAGGTTAGAAGGAAACTAGTCCAGGCATGAAACGATTAATCCAAAGAATTGTTTAAATCAGATATGTTAAAGCGTCATAATTCCCTTATCACCTTCTCATCACGTTATGGTATAAATCAGCCCTTTAGGGCAAGGTCGCTTCTCTCCCTTAGGGCGTCTTACTGGTAATTATGTTATAATTATATATTCAGGCTTCGATTATCAATTATGTCACATTGCTGCTTTGGATTGAATTTAAATTCGATGCAATGCATCGCTGAATCGCTAATATTTGACACCACTAGTTATTTTCACAATCTTTGCCTCTATCATTTGACAATTTGACCAATGTTTGACCAGTTTTTCATATTAGTGTGTTGATTACTTTTGATACAGTAATGTCCTTTTTTTTTTGTCTTTCTAACTTTTATTTTTTTGGTATTAAAAAGGCTTTAAAAGTCCTTAAATTGTGACTTCACTGTCATCTGGGGACCTCCTCAAAATGATGTGGGGACCCCCAGGGTGTTGAGAACCACTGGTATAAATAACCTTTCATCCACCTGAACCCCATAGCGTCCCTATTCTGGGCGTGTTAGAACAGGCCAGCATTCTTTGCAAATCACCGATCTACAAGCTAGGGCTGTCACGATATGACATTTTACATGACGATTAATTGTCACTCAAATAATTGGCGTTTAACGATTTAATTGTGTTTTTGTCGTTGAAAATTACATTTCTGTTTGGCTTTTAGGCTTTGAAGTTGTACATGGTCGATATGACACATAACCTAAATATACAAAGAAATTACTGACGTATTTGACAACTTACTACTTAAAAAATAACTTTGATAGTGGAAATAGCCGATCTACAAGCTCACAACGCGTCGCGATGCGACGCGTTGTGAGCTTGTAGATCTGCTATTTCCACTATTTCGGAATTTTTTCAACATTCACGATTATGACGATTATGACAAAATAATTGCGATAATGTCAAATAATCACGATTAGACGATTATGTAATAATTGTGACAGCCCTACTACAAGCTCCACTGTGAAGAAACCAAATAATCAAAATAATAATCAGCAGATGAATCAATTATTAAAGTAGTATAGCTGTTAAAGCAGCCCTCATTCAGTCCGAGTCATGGAAGGGTTGATGTGTAGCATTTAATCTTTAAATAATAACAACACAGTGCAGCTCAGAGGGCTTTTCAAGCTGTCTAATGAGCACGTCTATAAAAGACGTTATTTATCAACAGTTTGATGTGAAACACGCTAATCCCTGTGGACACTCACTCTGGTCTCTCCGCCGATCTTATCGAGTTAAATAGCATTTGCACGCGTTCAATAATTCACTCGGGGTAAACAATCTTTTGTTCCGTTTCATGGTTCACCAGTGCCAGCGTATCATCTTCACACACGCACGCACGCACGCAACGCACGCAACGCACGCAACGCACGCACACACGCACGCACGCACGCACGCACGCACCAACATATATGTACTGTTATGTGACAGGGCAGGACTTACAGACTTAGTGACACTAAATCCACTGCTTATTTCCCCCAGTATTTATCTCAATGTTTCACATAACCCACATCATCTACTCTTAAGTCTGACTTTCAGTTGAGTAAATGCACTTTTTCACTCCGTGTTTATCGAAAAACACTAGTGTCTTTTCACTCCCGTGTTTACGGACGTTACGCGAACAAACAAAAATGTTTGACGCCCTAAAAAACACACAGATAACCGTATTTATGCATGCATACACCGAGTAAGGTGTCTCATGTATGTCAGCCCTTGTATCAAAACCCCCCCAGACAATTAACTCTGACAGTGCAAGTGCAGAAAAATAAAAGGCCTCAATCCGGTAATCCATTATGTAAACAAATCCAGCTTTGGGGCGACAGCACTCCAGCTAGGGAGTGTCATACTTTTACACGCAATTACAGACTTGTCCTTTAACAAAACCCCTTGGTACACAAGCAGGGCCTAATCCTCTCCTTGTTCGGCCCGCCTGGCTCATCCCGGGAGCAGTTTGAAAACAATTATCACCACCCTGAATCACGGGGTCGTGTTCTATCTTGTGGCAGCGGTGACAGCACAAGTGTGTAACTCGACACCTCGCAGTGAGCTTTAGATGCCATTCAGGTCAACGACGAAGATATATAGGCACAAAACTACCTGCAGCTTTGGCCATACTGTACATACATACATACTGTACATACAGTATTAGGGATGGGACGATATGAAAATGTCATATCACGATTATTGTGACAAAAGAAATCATGATTTATGATATTATCGCGATAATCAAAATCAATTTTCCTGGGGTGGAACATTTGCCACAAAAAATAGCAGATCTGCAAGCTCACAACGTGTCGCAACGCGACGCGTTGTGAGCTTGTAGATCGGCTATTTTTTGACATTTGACAGAAAGTGAACAAAAAGACAAGTACGTGGTACCATGATACCCAAGTACCTGTCAAAATACTTTATGAACAATAAGGATGTCCATAATTACAACACCAGAGGCAGCGCCACAGATCACTTTCAACCCAGAGTCAAAACCAACAAAGGGTCAAACTCTTTTTTCTGCTATACCACCAAAATGTGTAGTACTGTGTTCTATTCGTCTGTCATTCAATGTTATATGAGATACTTAAATGGTTTCCTGTGGAAATAAGCTTAGTCTTTTCATGGATCTCCTTTTAGTAGACCTTGTACCAGTGAACTGTACCGTCATGAAACTGTACCTTTTCCTATGCAAACTTCTAATAAAGTCTTCAATCAATCAATCAATCAACGTATATTATAAGTACCAATTTACCAATTATAGAGGGTTTAAGTGGTACCGGATAATGCAGCTCGGCAAATAAAAGGTGAATTGATCCCAGTGCATGACGGCGGACGATATCACGATAAATTAAATCTCCACGATACGATTATCGTGAGTGTTTTTTTTTTTTTATCACGATAAACGATAACATCGCTTATCGTCCCATCCCTATACAGTATATCTGGCGCCTTGCTAAATCTCTTCTGTGTTCGCTTTGGCAGCACGTCGCCATTTTATGCTAAAACAATAATGACAATAATAATGGAGCTTCAAGTTCATACATCTTATGTCCTCTATTGCAAAAATGTTTGGCTCAGGGCACCCCTGTAAATAACGTTTTCATCCACGGCACGCGTGTTACTTTACACTACCTTACATTTATGTCAAATATGTCAATCTTGCCTCCTAAGATACAGTATGTCACAAGGAAAACTTGAGAGAATATCTGCTTCCACTATAGCAAGGGTCTTCAACAGAGAGTTACTACAGGGGGTCCTCCAAATCTTCCAATCGTTTTTATATTAACAACTTGAACCCTAGTGTCCATATTCTGAGAACTGTTACCAAAAATAGCAGATCTACAAGCTCACAACGCCTCGTGCTGGGAGGCGTTGTGAGCTTGTAGATCGTCTATTTTCGGCTAAAAGGTTTGGTGTAGAGGGGAAAAAGAGCAGACTAAGTACAGAGTAAAAGGTCAAGTATATTAGGTAATGACGGCTCAAGTGGTTAAATATCTGAAAACACAAATTGACATGAATCCAAAATACACTGATGATTGTGCTGTCAAAGGATGAAACTATATGGAATCTCTTCATCTCTCTCTCAACTAAGGGGTCCTTGGCCTGAAAACGTTGAAGACCAGTGCACTATAGGACACATCAAAAATGTTATACTTGGTGTTTAACCACTTCGTGTCCCTATTCTGGGGGGAACATTCACCAAAAGTAGCCGATCTGCAATCTCACAGCCCGTCACGTTGTGAGCTTGTAGATCTGCTATTTTTGGTGAAGAGACTCGGTGTACTGTAGGCTGAAAAAGATCGCACCAAGTTCAGCGCAACTCAGGTCTTTTTACTAAGTGGTTTAACTGAAGAGATATTGACAACTTCCAAATATTATCAAAGCATTCCAAGGCACCCCTGGGACTTGCGTCACGGAACCCTATAGGGTGCCACAGCACCCACTTTGAGAAAAGAAACCCTGCTCTAATGACAGAAAGAGGTTCAGTAATTGCAACTGTAACACCGTTTCGAACCCGGGTCTCCTGCGTGGGAAACCAATAATCATCCCTCCTTGGCCATGGGGAGATTTTGGGCCTAGGAGCTTCAGGCCAGGGCTCAGGGACGTGCTGGCCATTGGGAAAGCGGGACAACTCCCGAACGGCCGGTTCATTCCCGGCCGGTCCATGCCGGCCATTAGGAAAAAAAATCAAATAAAATGTCGGCCTTCGATCCATTTTGGGGGCTGATCTACAAGCAGATCTACAAGCTGATCTACAAGCAGATCGCGGTGCGAGGCGTTGTGTGCTTGTAGATCGGCTGTTTTCACTAGTTTAAATCATTTTTAAAATGATAAATACAAAACAAACGGTTTTGGACATACAAGGTTTCCACCCGACAACGACGAAATATAACTCGTGTACAGTAATTGGCCCACTGGCTTGTCACTTGTCATGATCTGAAATGGCAAATCTTTGAGTAGCAGCAGCGCTATAGAGAGATGTCTCTCTATAGCGCGCAATGAGGGCCTCTCCAACTCTTTTTCCCGGGCTGAATCAAGGGCCCAGCACGTCCCTGCCAGGGCTGCTTGTCAAGGTGTCTTGCCAAACACCAGGATCTAAACGTATACATTGAAGTGTAGGGAGACAACCTACATCCACTGCAGATACTTGTTATAGTGTACTTGTATATACCGTACAGATATATATTTCACTATAATAAAGTCCTGGATTGCAGTTTTATCTCATATCTTACATAATTGTATGTTTTTGAAGCGGTGAAAGCCGCTTCCAAGGAGTGGCTTTGTGTGTCCCGTTCATGTCCATATATGGTAATTTCAGTCCAGAATGAACAGGTTTTATCTGTCTGTAAATGTGTGTCCCATGTGTATCCCCTCATGTCCATATATGGTCATTTCAGTCCAGAATGAACAGGTTTTATCTGTCCCTAAATGTGTGTCCCATGTGTGTCCCCTCATGTCCATATATGATCAATTTGGCTCTCCAGACAATTTTATACTAAATATATTACATATGTTATAGATTGGATTGGCTTGTATTTGGAATATCCACATCATAAAACACACAAGAGACACATGCAGGGACGGGCTGGGCCCCTGATTCAGCCCGGGAAAAAGAGTTGGAGAGGCCCTCATTGCGTGCTATAGCTGCTACTCAAAGATTTGCCATTTCAGATCATGACAAGTGACAAGCCAGTGGGCCAATTACTGTACATGAGTTATATTTTGTCGTTGTTGGGTGGAAACCTTGTATGTCCAAAACCGTTTGTTTTGTATTTATCATTTTAAAAATGATTTAAACTAGTGAAAACAGCCGATCTACAAGCACACAACGCCTCGCGGTGCGAGGCGTTGTGTGCTTGTAGATTTGCTGTTTTCACTACTTTTGTGCAACGGCCTTATATGATGAAGCAGGGCTTTGCTTTGCGAAAAAATGTATACATTTGAAACTTGGAGGTACGAGGTTTCTGCCCGACAGTGACGATTTACTTTGTTGGCCGCCCAGCCCCCAAAATGGAACGACATTTAATTTTTTCCTAATGGCCGGCCTGGACCGGCCGGGAATGAACCGGCCGTTCGGGAGTTGTCCCGCTTTTCCCAATGGCCAGCACGTCCCTGATCTAAACGTATACATGGAAGTGACGTAGGGAGACAACCTACATCCACTGCAGATATACTAGTTATAGTGTACTTGTATATACCGTACAGATAGGTTAAAATATATTTCACTATAATAAAGTCCTGGATTGCAGTTTTATCTCATATCTTACATATAAGTTGTATGTCTTTTTTAACCACTCTCAACGTTTTAAACATTTAAACCCTATACACTTCATTGACAGGGATCCCCACAGGTCAGTACCTGGTCCTCTCCTTTTTTTCCTCCCCCTTCCCATTACACCAAAACACTTTGTCAAAAATAGTGCCATGACGTGTTGTGAGGTTATACTGTAGATTGGATTGGCTTGTATTTGGAATATCCATGATAGATATGAATTATGATACATAATTGTATGATTTGTGTATGAGGCTCATATGACCATATAAGGCTATATTATGAACTCTTATCTGAACTTACAGTATAGTAGACCATGTTTTGGTTTTGGCTATACTGTAAGTTCTAGTGGAAAACTACCAACACTCTACGTGTCTGTCTTCTTGTGAAGACAGACACGTGAAGAGAGAGAATTAACAAAGCTGCCACTATGATGGTATGCTCGCTGTTTGTCTCCTTGTCTGACTCTCTTCAAATACAGCAATGTATTGATAGTCCTTTGGCTCGTCTCTGTCTTATTTTGGTCATGGATTTTATCCATATCCATATTTATTTAACTTAATTAATAATTTATCCAACAATCCACATCATAAAACATACAGGAGACACATGTATCCGACCTCGGAGCAGTAGTGCGACGGCAGACAGCCGAGTCTGAGACCCCCGGAGATGAAACGCCGAAGCCCCCCCCCTCGCTCAGCAGTCTGTCAGGGCATCAACATGAATAAAGGTTTGTTTTACCCTGCACGGCAATCAGCCACAGGAAAACACTTGTAACTTTTATGATGGAGCCAGAGGGGGAAAATCAGCAACATTCAGGGGCATTCATTAGGCCCCTCACAGTGGGTAGAGAAAAACATTTTCCCCTCGTGAAAGTGACAAAAGTGCTAAACGCATACAGTGCAGTGCTATTTTAGAAGCTGCTTTAACCCATTTAGGCCTAGGATTATTGACTGCTTTAACTATTGAAAAATAGCAGATATACAAGCTCACAGCGCGGCACCGAGTGCCGCGCTGCGAGCTTGTAGATCTGCTATTTTTGAAAAATCATGATTTTTTTTCTAATATATCTACTTAAAAGCGAACATTTGTAACTCAAATATTTACTTCTGGGTGGTCCCTGGAACAACATATTTTGAAATGGGGGTCCGTGGCCAAATACCTGTAATTTTGGGGGTCCTTGACATGAAAATGTTTGAGAACCACTGATTCAGAGGAAGGATTTAGAAGTCGGGTCAAAGATCGGGTCAAAGATATTCAAAGACTTGCACTCGTTTTCACGACTTCTCAAAAATAGCAGATCTACAAGCTCGCAGCGCGGCACTCGGTGCCGCGCTGTGAGCTTGTATATCTGCTATTTTTCTAAAGTTAAAGCATAAAATAACGGTTAAAGTGGTTAAAATCTAACGCGACTCGGGCGCGTTCCAGGTATTTGAGAGTTTAATAGTCTCCCCTGAGTTTTAAATGAGACACAGCGACGGCAGCGCACAATGAAATAAAGCAGTAATACTGGGGGCCAAACTCACTCTTAGGCTGAGGTGGGAAGAGTATAGCCCAACTGTACTCAAGTAAAAGTATTGCTAATTTAAATTAGTGACTCAAGTAGAAGTAAAATTAATCATGCAAATAATTACTTGAGTACTCAGTACTGAGATACTTCATGATCCTATCTGTTTAGATTATCGGAATATAATTGAAATTGACATTTCATGCTTGCCCATTAGAAGTTGAAGTCTCTCTGAAAGAATTAAACGAATGGAAAGTGCATTTAATGGGGTGGGTAAAACTTCAAGTTACACATGGAATGTATAGCCAAATAATTTGGAATGGTACTTTTACGCCTTTATATTTGGCCTTTTCTTCACAGAAATACTTGAGTAAAATTCATTTTGCATCAAGTCTACTTTCATAATTAAAATGGATTAAAAAAAAGATTACGTTTTAAATGTAACTGAGTAAATATACAGTAACTCGTTTACTAGCCCTTTCTGCTCTTACGGGACTGGTTTTTCCTTTTCCTCTGCTCTTTCCCCAAGACAAGAAGAGTGGCGCTTTTGACTCGACGTCCCCATAAATCTGTCACTGGATCAGTTAAGTGATTCTAAAATAGGCACGGGCGTCTGTTTGTTTTTCGGTGTGTTTTACGGTATACTCTCTGTGACTGTGACGCTGGCCTGTGGTGATTTGGGAGCGAGGAAAATGAAGTTACCTTTTTTAACCCTGCAAGGCCCAGCGTTGCTTTTTGGCAACATTTTTTAAATCATTTAAAAAAAAATGTTATAATTAGTTTTCCTGTTCTTTTTTCACATTAACATCACCATTAAATCCTATTGTTTAGTATTACAATGCCATTGGCCACGATATTTGCATATAAATACCCCCCAAATACCCCCCACAGAGGCTGACATTCACACCTCCCAGATAAGTTGAAATTCCAGTGTCTGGACGAACAACATCTCACTTTTTAACTGAAGCTATTCCTCACAAAAACATAAGTAAAATGCCTGTAATATTTTTTTTCGTGATCATTAGAATGTCTAGAACACGTGCATATGTTAATATTGTGAAAAATATCCCCAAAATGCAAATTAGAGAATGATTTATGATTCATGGCTATAAAACCTTACAAAAACATTATTAATTTTTTAACATTACATTTTCCTGTGATTAGGACTGCTACAACACCATCTGATTTTTTTAAAATATTTTGGCCAGTAGAAATTAATTCGGGTCTTGCAGGGTTAATGGACCCTGGTCTGCAGTGGTTTTACAACGATAGTGGAAACAATCACGGCCAATGTTTCTAATTCCACCACATCACTCGCACAGAAAGGCATTTCACGAACATTAATATCTGCATTTATGAAATCTTAATAGGTGTTAATAGGCTGGCCAGACATGCCGGGGGGACAGAATCACTTTTCTCACCAGTTCTTTTCTGTAATACCTGTATTACACATCGTCTATCGGGCAGAATTAACCTTGTGTATGTCCAAAAGTCCCAAAAAAAAACTCATGCCTTGCATGGGTCTGCCTCCCCAGGCTCAGGGCCTCTCCACATACACACCCATTGTAACTTCAAACTCCATTTTAACCACGGTAGATTCATTAAAAACACCCATTATTTTTTCTGGTTACTCATACTACCCTCCTAATATGTGAGCAGGCCGTGTTTTTTTCATAACATTTTTCTTTTTTGTTTTATCATTTTGTTTTGTATTAAATTTTTCTCATTTTCCCAAAGAATTATTTGAAAATAAATGTAAAAGGTTATTGAAAAGCACAAGCCTGCTCACGTATTAGGAGGGTAGTATGAGTCACCAGAAAAAAATAATGGGTGTTTTTAATGAATCTATCATGGTTAAAATGAAGTTTGAAGTTACAATGGGTGTGTATGTGGAGAGGCCCTGAGCCTGGGGGGCAGACAACATTTACATCAAATATCTAAATATTGAATGAAGTAAATTAAAAACTGTTCAGGGTGTTCATAAAAGCTTTTGGTCATGATAAAGTGACCAAAAGTTTTTTTGAAAGTGGAATATCCCTTTAACCACTTTCAAAATGGCGTTCCTATTTCCTTTTGGGAAAATAGCATTTCAAAGTGAATAACCCTTCATTTAAAAACTCCTGTAGAAAGTTGTATCAAGCCGGCTCCTAAAAGTGCTGGGAAATAACTATATAAATGTTCAATCAGGTTTTCTTCAAGTATACACACTGAAAGCTCCCTTGTAAAGGTGGTCAACAACGTTGTGATCAATCATATTCAGTGATGTCATTACGTGCGCATCCCGCATCAAAAACTCATTCAAGTCACCCAGGGACTCATTCATGTCATGGTCCGGGGGTCCCGGGGATGCGCCTCCATTGGAGTCCATGTTAAAATAAGAAATTCCACAGACACCACCATTGTTCATGGGTGAAAGCATCCTACTTTACCCTACGTTAACACAAATAAAATCCACGTAGAAAGTCTTAAACAGGCGATAGAAACGTCAATGTTTTGATTCCACCGACGTCCAACACCATTTTGCGCGTAAACTTTATATTGAGGACTCATAAAGCTTTTCTGGGACCCGTTTGAATGACCACCTGCGGGTCCCGGGACCCATTACATTGAAAACCTAGTAACATCACTGCATATTATTTGCATACTTCAAAAAAGGCATTCATGCATTCTCTGTACTCTGGGAACTCTCCCGTGTACAGCTGTTGCAATATTATATATATCGTCATTGTCGGGTGAAATGTCTAAAACTCTTCGTTTTGTAATAATCATTTTAAAAATCACACCCAATGTGAAGTGAGCGGTGGTCGTGCTTGGATAACATCTTCAGACTAGGATTTAAGTCTAGGATGTACAGGCTATGCTACACACACATTTTGCTATGGCAAAACGCTGAGGAAAAAGGCGACAGACATACGACATATGACATCACTAGACAAACATGATGCTACGCACACACATTTTACTATGGCAAAACGCTGAGGAAAAAGGCTATGGACACACGCACAGCCACTTATAGGAGCGGTTTGCACAGCTCAAAAATGATTTAAAATAGTGAAAATAGCAGATCTACAGGCGCACAACGCCTCACACTGCGACCGCAGTGCTTTGGTGTGGTGTTTTGTGCTTGTAGGCTGTTAACCAATCCTAGGAAATGCATGCAACCATAACATCCTTGCTTCTCTTCACTGGTTGCTGGCGAGTTGGAGTTTCTGAATTGATGTTAAGATTTTACTGAAGCCTTGCAAGGCTCAAAGTTACATTTCAGATATGCGTGGGCCCTATGAGATCCTCAGATAAATAGGGCCCTCCTGGTTGCTAAAACCCGTCTCATCACCTGGGGATCACTCTAGGCTCTTATCTGGATCTAAGGTTGCCAGCAGGGGCGTCAATTGGGTATGGCAGGGGTATGCAGCTGCCATACCCTGGGTCCAGGGGGGGAAATAAAAGCTACTTTTAAATATAAATCCATGAATGTCCCTTTGTCTATCTGCGCTGGTTATTAAGTTGTTAAATTACAGTAAAATAACTACAAATGCAGAATTTAACATAATGGTCACTTTAACAAGGTATTATAATTATATTCTCCCCATCTTGACAGAATGGTATATTCCCAGGTTCAGCAGGTCAGCTGCACAGGTGCAATGCATTATTGTTAATTGTGGCAAGTTTAGCTGCACTTGAACAACCGTTCCAGCAAGAAACCGTAGAAACCTGTGTAAAAAACTGACAAGTCGTTTTTTTTTTCAGACATTGTGAAAATAGCCGATCTACATGCTCACAACGCCTCGCAGCGCGAGGCGTTGTGAGCATGTAGATCTGCTATTTTCTCAATAGAACCGTGTTATCCAAAATGTAATGCCTATTTTTCCATGAGGACTCCCATCTTTGCCATACCCTAGCTTTTGCTGAACTGACGCCACTGCATGGTTGCCAGAGGATTTACAATAAATCACTACTGAAAAGCTTCATGTTTCATAAACATGAGATGGTCCATGTCAAGGCCATTTCATGTTTATTTATTTTATCTACTAATTGCCTGTCTTATCTGTGTTCCATCTCCTTTTGTGCCCTTTCTTTATGCCTTCCGTGTTTTTTATTTGATGTTTGCATCTTTTGATTTGCACATTCGTCATTGTTTTATCTCTTTCATCTTATGTTGCTGTAATTTTGATGTTGTTTTTTGTAAAGCACCTTGTAACCTTGTTCCAATAAGCGCCACGCACGTAAAGTTAATTAATATTGTTGCACATGCTTTTATCTCTCCTCAGTCCTCACCTTGACTACGCTAATGCTCTGTTTATTTGTCTTAATACAAATAACGGGATAAGATCCGGTGTGCTTAGAATGTAGTGACTGATGAATCCCTTAACCATATGAACCCTAGCATCCTATTCTGGGACAAACATGCTGCAAACATAGCAGGTCTACAAGCTAAAAAAAACAACCTTCGTCGCATCTCTTCATTGCAACCGAAGGTCGCAGTTTAGTATGAGAAACGGCACATCATGTCTCCGACCGTCCGGCCGTTTGTCTGTCTGGATGTCCACGCTTTTTTACGGTCTATGGGTTTTCCGCTCTGACATCACTGTGATGTCAGGGGAACCACACCAACAGAATCCCTTTTATGCCCATATATGGAGATCCCTGATGTCATCAGTATTAAGCCCATATCTAACAGGACTTCATATGGGAATGCCCATACAGTATATGGAGGAAGACAGCGCATATCTGTGTGGCTGGTTTTACAGACAGGGATCTCCATATATGGGCATAAAAGGGATTGTATGTATGATGTCAGATGTGATAGACGTCATACTTTCACATAACAAATAATAACTGAGTAAGTAAGCATGTTTGGGGTCTCACATGATAGGCAGTTTAAGCTTGGCGATTTTCAGGACGGCAATGCCAGGCGGAGTGCGGCTGCCAGTGTTGGGTAACGCGCGTTAGTAATATAACGCATATTACTAATATATTACCGAAATGCAGTAATGACTAATATAACGCCCTACTAAAAAAAACATCGGTAATATAATGCAGTAATGATAACTTATTTACAGCATTACTTTCCGCGTTACCAACCAGGGTCCCGTCGTCCCGTTTTAAGCCAATATGGTACGTTTTTTTGTCGTGGGAGGTTTACCTCCTGTGCTTTCAGCCTTCCTCTCAAGCTCTGTGGCTGCGCGCTGCTGCTGCCCCGCACAGAACGGCACATATACGCAGGGACGTGCAGAGAATGTTAGAGAGGCAGGGGGCTGACATGTTAGAGAGGCAGGGGCTGAGGCAGGGCTCAAGCCTCCTTTGATGTCTATGTGTGTACATGCCTGTCGGGTGGATTGGAGTGCCTGGAAACCATTTGCGCACAGCGAGTCAGCGCACCCAGGTGTTTAGAATGATTATTAGCCTAGTAAGCTAAAGCTACTAAATTCCACAACATTTCAACAACTGAAGGGCAAATGCTAAAATGTATGCATTACTGAGAACTATCAAATGCCTGGTTTATATCTCCCACCCATGAACTGTGGCGCTGTGTTGGTGGATGTTTTCTCCGACGCACAGGCTGTCAGATAAAACATGCCCAAAACAAGAGCTCATGCAGACCTTGTTCTGTGGACTTAGGCATAGAGGTTTGTGTCTTGTCAAACTTGTCATGTCATTATAGGCCACATTTAAGAAGGTATAGGTCTATTGTGTTTCATATGAAAAAACAGACAATAAAATATAAAATAAAATAATAAAATATATAAAATATATAAAATATAATGATAAAATATAATTATTTGTTCAATTTGAGCATTTATTTATTTTTTTACCAAAAAGTAATAAGTAAAGTAATATTAATATATTACTCCTTGTGCTGTTCCTACTAAAGTGTTCTCTAACTTCAGCTCAACAGCGAGCTAAACTCCAATTTCCCATAGAAAGAACGACAGAATCGTGGAGTAAGATGAGTCCTTTTACTTTGGATTCTTCATCATTATACAGGTCATGGAGTAAAAACTGAAAATAAACAATAACAGAAAAATACAACATCAAATGTTGTCCGGTTTGCTTACAGTAGCGTGTAAATACAATCATTTTTAATACAATCATGAATTGCCTTTTTAACGTTAACTTATCTTCTTAATTATGCATACATGAAATTATCAATGCAACATGAAATTATAGCATCCGCATGAATTATAACTCACGGCATTGCCTCCTGGTGAGGGTATGTAGAAGGTAAGATGGAAAGCATCAAACTGGACACAGAGGAGAAGAGATGCACTCTCTGTGCTGCTTCTGACACAAATGCTGTTTGTGAGCCTACACAGCTGATTCCTGACTAGTGCAATCAACAAACTCACACACCTGCCTTTGCTAGTCACAGTGACCTCCACTCAATTAAGAGGGCCTTTCATCTATATGGGTACTTCTGTCTTTCAAAATAAAGCCACTTTAAGCAACATAACAGCATGCATTACAAATCACATTATAGGACAAGACACTCCCCGCCTGACCTTTATGAGGTCACCATCTTATTTTTTGTTACAATGCGGGTTCTGAACATGAACTAGGACTAGTCTACAAAACGTCTTTTCACAACCTTGGTCCGTAGTCTTCATTTCCACATTGCACTACTTTTCCCTTTTCCCAGGGAAGGTAGCGATGATTGCTGCCATCGGCGTGTTGTTCTGAACAGCTTGATTGTCCTTTGGCAGGACAAGGTCTCCTCGTTGAAGGTTTCTTTTGGACTCTGTCCACCTTTGACTGCATTGCGGTGTTGGTAGGTATTCCCGTTACCACAGGATGTTGGCTAGGGCCTGAACTTGCTTCCACTGCTTTAGTGTAGACTGCCTTTCCTGTGAAGTCCCCTTTAGGGGTTGAGACCACAGCCTTCTTGCTGGACCTGAGGGAACTGTCCTGTGACTCCCCGCCATGGCAGGTTTTCTCTTTAACGTGCATGACACTTGTGCGTGGTTGGAGGATTGAGGGGCAACCCGTTTCTTGCACATCAGTCTTGAATGCTGTGACTGTTGGCTTGTCAGTTTTGTCCAAACATACGTCTCCTACCAGCACCCAGCCCAAGTCAAGGCGTTGGGCGAAGGGGGTACCGTACGGCCCAAAGACATCATACGGCCCGGTGACCTGTTGCCTCACTTGGTGTAGCAGTGTGATATCTCTGCCAAGCAACAGTAGGATCTCTGCTTGCGGGTCGAGCTCTGGGATGTATTCCGCTATTTTCCTCAAGTGTTGGTGGTGCAGGGCTGCACTTGGTGTTGGAATTTCAGACCTGTTGTTGACGATGTCATTGCATTCGAGAAGTGGGGGCAGCGGAATGCCGAGGCTGCCGTCCATCGACTCGATCCGAAACCCTTCAGCTTTCCTGCCTGATTTCTGAACCACTCCGGAACACGTTTTCAGGTTGTATGAAGATGGTTCAGCCTTTATGTTGAACAGGTCGAAGAAAGCGGATCTTGCTAACGACCGGTTGCTCTGGTCGTCTAGTATCATGTAAGCGTTGATAGCTTTGTCCCTTGAACCTTCTGGATATAGCTTTGCTAAGCAGATCTTAGAGCACGATCGACCTACTTGGCCCAGATCGCATACCTCTGTACAGCTGGAGCTGACAACGGCTTCGCTGGCGTGGTCTTCTTCCTCCTCCCCGCCATTCTCTGCTGAGGGTGAAGAGGCCCTGGGTGTTTGTGATGCAGGCTCAGGATGCATGGCTGTTTCATGAAAGCTGCTGGAGCACTCCTCACACTTTACTGCATTTTTGCAGTCCTTTGCCAGGTGAGAGGTCGAGCATACACATTTGAAACATATTCCTTTCTCCTTGAGAAAGGCCTTCCTGTCCGAGAGTGGTTTGTTTCTGAATGTCCTGCACTTCCTCAGCGGGTGAGGAAGGTTGTGAATTGGGCATGTTTTACGTGGATCGTTGTCGCTTTTCACAAGGTTGTCTGCATCAGGTTCTGCTGGGGAGACATCGGTCTTGTGAACCGTGATTGGATAGCTGGAGCCTTGACCTTTGAAGGTAGGTCTGTCTGTTTTTAGAGTTGCAGTACTGCTGCTTGAAAGAAGAAAGCTTGGGTCGTTACGGTTTCGCGCTTCGTTGGAGACAAACCGAACAAAGTACTCGAATGGTGGGTAACAGCCGCCATTGTCCATCTTCCATTTGTGGCCGGTGGACATCCATTTTTCTTGGAGCCCGTAAGGTAGCTTCTCGACAATGGGGTTAATGCCCCGTGGAGTGTCCAAATAAGACAGCCCCCTGAGGTAGCCGTCCTCCTTTGCACCCTGGAGCTCCATGAGCAGATCTCCAAGGTCCTGTAGCTTTTTGTGGTCTTTTGCCACCACTCGTGGGAAGTCATCCAGACGCTTGAATAAAGCGTTTTCTAATATTTCGGGAGCTGCATAAGTTTCACAGAGTCTTTCCCATGCCTTCTGAAGAGCTGCTGCTGGATTATTTACATGCACGGAGCGCATGCGCTTGACATGTTCGCTGGATTCCTTACCAAGCCATCTTGTCATTAAATCCAATTCCTCTGTTGCTGTGAGGCCTAACCCTCTGGTAGCGGTGGTGAAGGATGAGTACCAAGCACGGTAGTTTTCAGGTCTGTCATCGAACTGATATAGGCTGGAGCTCACCAAGTCTCGCCGAGCCAGCAGGGTTACAAGTAAATCAGTAGTAGGCGCATTGGCACTAGTTGCTGGTGTACCTTGGGGGGTGTACGGCGTACCTTGGGGGGTGTACGGTAGAGCTGAAGTATTCAACTTGGAGTAATCCCTGCTTGAATGTCCTTGATCATCATGATCTCCTTTATGAGGCTTGTATTCCTTTTTAACAGGACGTGGTGTGCTTGTATCCCTGATTTGGTCTTTGACTGACACTTTTTTGTTGACCGGTTTAGCATGTTGAGGTGAGCTATCCCTCGCTGGGCTGCTGCTGTGCTGCTGCTGTGTCGGTGGAGAAACAACAGCTGTGGCTGGCCGCATTGGTGGAGAAACGATAGTTGTGCTTGGCTGTGTGGGATTGTTGTCGTCAACACAGTCTTGCGATGAAGAGGCGACATGTGGGGTTTGCTGATCGCCAGCAGAGTTGAATATTTGTTGAGAATTTACGAACTCACTTGTCCGCTCCATTTTATCCTCTTCTGAGATGGCGTCCAAGACTTGAAGGTTATGGAAGACTTCGGCTGTTTCCAAAACTATTGCTTCTGCGACAGCTGCATCTGCTTCACGCTTGAAAGTGAGCACTTCCATTTCAGTTTCGAGTTTAGCTGTAGCGTATTGTAACTTTGCTTCCATAGCAGCCTTTTCTTTCTGCATGTCTGCTTCCATAGCAGCCTTTTCTGCCTCCATAGCAGCTTTTTGCTGGTGCATATCTGCTTCCATAGCAGCCTTTTCCATTTTGAGTTGGGCTTCTTGGGCAGCATATTCTGCCCTTACTTTGGCAGCCTCTGCTCTTCCTCGGGCACGAGTAGCTGCGGTGGCTGATGAGCATGATGTCCGTGAGCTCTTCCCACTTTTTCCGCTTTTAAATGAAGTTGCGTCGCTGCCCTTTGATGCCATCTTCCTCCCAAGCAGAACACCAGTTGAAGTATGCCTTTTTACTGTGCTGTTCCTACTAAAGTGTTCTCTAACTTCAGCTCAACAGCGAGCTAAACTCCAATTTCCCATAGAAAGAACGACAGAATCGTGGAGTAAGATGAGTCCTTTTACTTTGGATTCTTCATCATTATACAGGTCATGGAGTAAAAAGGCATTGCCTCCTGGTGAGGGTATGTAGAAGGTAAGATGGAAAGCATTAAACTGGACACAGAGGAGAAGAGATGCACTCTCTGTGCTGCTTCTGACACAAATGCTGTTTGTGAGCCTACACAGCTGATTCCTGACTAGTGCAATCAACAAACTCACACACCTGCCTTTGCTAGTCACAGTGACCTCCACTCAATTAAGAGGGCCTTTCATCTATATGGGTACTTCTGTCTTTCAAAATAAAGCCACTTTAAGCAACATAACAGCATGCATTACAAATCACATTATAGGACAAGACACTCCTACTCGGGGGGTAATATGTAACGAAATGTATTACTTTAAAATCAAGGTAATACGTAATCAGTATATATTACTAAAAAAAGTAACGCTACCCAACACTGGCGGCTGCTAATTGCCGTAGCAGTCAAAATCGTTAAGCAAACAGCTGTCGGCGACGTGGTCCCACCCCTTTTATTGAACGCTTTGATTCCCATGGCGACACGTCTATACAGCAGACGTTTTAGGCGCAATCTGGCGTAGTACAGACGGCTGAGACAGCGGCAGGTTGATCTATCAAGCGCTGATCATTTCCGATTATCGTTGCCATCTGCCGTAGCCGTCATTTGCTTAAAGTCGCTATTATCTCAATGGATCTCCATATATGGATACCAGGGGTCGCCATATATGGGTAACTGGTCCCATATACATCACTGGCCAGATGGCCAAGACATGGTGCGGCCTCGCCCTACAGCTTGTCGCCCCTTAGGCTTCTTAGTTGTATTGGTCTTAGAATTCAATTTAACATGAACCAGGGACGTGCTGGCCATTGGGAAAAGCGGGACAACTCCCGAACGGCCGGTTCATTCCCGGCCGGCCCAAGCCGGCCATTAGGAAAAAAATAAAAAATAAAATGTCGCCATCGTTCCATTTTGAAGGCTGGCCGGCCAACAAAGTAAATCGTCACTGTCAGGCAGAAAACGTATCTCCAAGTTTCAAATGTGTAAATTTCTTTGCAAAGCAAAGCCCAGCTTCATCATACAAGGCTGTCGCATAAAAGTAGTGAAAACAGCAGATCTACAAGCACACAACGCCTCAGCGTTGTGTGCTTGTAGATCGGCTGTTTTCACTAGTTTAAATCATTTTTAAAATGGTTTTGGACATATAACGAAATATAACTCATATAATTGGCCCACTGGCTTGTCACTTGTCATGATCTGAAATGACGAATTCTTGAGTGGCAGCAGCTCTATAGAGAGATATCTCTCTCTATAGCACGAAATGAGGGCCTCTCCAACTCTTTTTCCCGGGCTGAATCAGGGGCCCAGCACGTCCCTGACATGAAATCCCTATCTTTTGGCCGAATGTTCAGTGAAAATAGGCCAGAACTGTACATAAAATAGGTAGCTCATGTGAGCATGCAATGTTAAATGTTTAAGATTTGTATTGATTACACTTTAGTCTTTGCATGGCATGGCTCAGAGTTACTGTATATGTGATCTACTGAGGCCCTCTGGGCGGGCTGCATGGAGCCTCCTGACTATCCAGATTAAACACCAGAGGTGTGGTCAGCTTTCCACCACTTTGGAATGACCTGCCTGAGGAACTAAGGGAGGGGTCGTTTTTTATTGAGAGGGGTTACTGGAGAAAATGTATAAGCCCTTTTATAAAATGCCATGACCCTCCCTCTCAATTGGGGGAAAAAAATCAATGACCCTCTCCAAGCATTAAAATAAAAAAGATTGACCCTCCCCTACAACATGACATTTACCACAGTAAAATTATGCCTAAAACCTAAACTTAGTTATTCCTAAACAGTGGCGAGAACAGAACAGAGAAGCAAGTTCTGGGTGGGCACTGCAAAATGTATTTTCTTTCTTTTTTTTTTACTGTAAATTATTAGGATTTTTTAGGGTTAAAAACGGGTGCGGGCGGCAGCAGCAATGAACAATAATGAATATGCTAATATAATGCATTGAGATCCCAGTTGCACTTCATCCCAAAAACACATTTCCAAATATAAACTAACACACCCTCTAAACTAAAGTAACACACAGTGAGTAGCCTACTACTGCTAGCCTAAAAGACAACGTGGACATCACAAAAAAGGTGAGAAGTTCTCACAGGTTGAGAACATGTTATTTGACATCTAGGTTACAGATAAAACAGTTGACACATGTGCACAACACATGTAACAGCTGCCATTAATTTCATTAATTCATTTTGCCATTCATTTTGTGCTGTTGATTGCCTGTGGCCAAATCTGGGTCAAATGCGCATTTTCAACGAGCGATCGTTAACCTAATGTTGTTTTTTTAGCGCCATTTCACTTTTTACTTTAGGGAGGGGGATACAGTTCTGACAACCATTGTTGCTGCCTTACACAGCTCTCCATTGTTTTAGGAAAATACATTGTAGTATAAACACAGCCACTTCAGTTCATTCACTAATTGCAGTGACTGTGGGGCATTTCTAGGGATGGCACCCAGGGTTTGTCATTAAATGAAGCTGAAGGCTGTTGACAATGGTTGCATAAGTGCCTGTACCTCTGGAGCCATTGTTTGCTTTTGAAAAATTGCATGACCCTCCCTTGCATTCAAAGTGAAATCAGCAGACCCTCCCTAGGACTGAAATTAAAATAGCATGACCCTCCCCTATTTTCCTCCAGGGGGTGCTGTTCATAAAAAACGATTGCTCCCTAAGTATTATCTTTTATTATAACTTTATCGTATGGGCTTTTTTTTTTTTACCTGTCTGGTGCCAACCCCGAGTTTCCCGAGTTTGTATTGGTACCCCCCCGTGTGCCAACCCCGAGTTTCCGAAGTTTGGGCCGTTTTTGAAAACATATATTTTTTTTGATATTTTTTTTTTCAAAAATGTTTTTTGGACCTCAAAAAATGTATAAAGTTTTGGACCTCAAAAAATGTATTAGGCATGATCGCGATCGCGAAATTGCATGTTTAACCCCCATACCAATCTGGGAACCCATCGTCAAAGAAGAAAGGGCGACACCTGTCTCTCTTCAGTAGCGTAGCGTTCTCTGAGGCTGTCTCGAGAGATTACCCCCATACCAACCCCATCTTTCAAATATGGCTGCCATGTTTGTTTACATTTGAAGAAAACATAATGGCTGCTGTCTCATGAATGCCTGAACGGATTTCCAAGCAGATTTCTTTGTTTGAAAGCTGTGAACAGCGTGCACACACGTGGTGCATGATAAGCCTGGCAACTTGGACCTTCAAAGAGATTTAATTAATAGCAACAAGTGTTGAATCTGTGGATTTTTATAATTAAAAACAATGAATGTAGTGATATCAATTTGTCCGGGCCAGCAGAGGAAAACAAAACAAAACAACAACTAATAAACATATAACTCACATGATGAGATCTTAAAAATCGATTGCCATTGCATAAATGAGCCATGCCCACATACAGGTAAGGAGTATCTGCTCTTGTTTTTATCTCCTTGTGGCTAAATGCTACAACAAAGGGATGGTGAGCATTATGTAACTCTGAAATAAAGAAGTTTGCGATGTAATATCGAGCCTCGCACGATACAGTACCAACATCTTTACTGAGAGACTACAAAGCAACAAAGTAAAACAATAATTCTGTGTGATCTGCTGCCCGGTTAAAGAACACGAACCTTAGTGAAGTGCACTATGTTCTTCTCCGTGGTGAAATGTCACCAGGGATGTGCAGAGAATGTTAGAGAGGCAGGGGCTGAAAAAAGGCAATACTGGACTACACAGTGAGGGCAATTCTTTCAACATAAGATGCTGCATTCAAGTTCAGGAGAGTTTGGACAAGGCAATTCTCTTGCTGCCTTCAGGTATAGGGCATGGAAAGAAGGCATGTATGTTTCTTTGGAAAAAAAAATCAAACCTCGGTTCGAAGTGAAGCCGTGAACTTGTATTCTATGTGTTCTAGAGCTATGAACTCTGTATATACATTCGGTTCGAAGTGAAGCGGTATGTGTTCTAGAGCTTCAGAATTCAGAATTCTGAATTCTGAATGATTTTATCTGGAGGGCCGAATTGTCATGTGAAGCTTGACCAATCCTCAAAGTATGGTCTCATTGGACATTTTTAATCATTCAATCATCAGACCGGGATGGACACTACACACATATTCTGGACGTACGGGACAGATAACCTGTTCATTCTGGACTGAAATTACCATATATGGACGTGGGGGACACACATGGGACACACAAAGCCACTCCTTGGAAGCGGCTTTCACCGCTTAAAAAAAACTGCATTCATGGTCTGGAGAGGGCACTTTTTACAGACGGGTAAAAGGGCAGGTGCTCAAGCCCCCTTTGATGTATATGTGTGCACGTGCCTGAATGTCGCCATTTGAACACTAATAAACAGATGCGCCTCGGGACGGCCGTAAAGTTGAACAGGTCGATTTCTGTCTGTCTTCATATGTTGGATTGTGTCCAAGTCCTGTTGTTGAGGACTGGGTTGTGCGTGCTGGTGCTCTCATTTCTGCAAACAGAACATAAACCACGCCTGTGTGTGAACTGTAGCTCGCTCCTATTCTTCACAGAGTTACCAGGAATGCATCCAATACAACTCCCTAACATCCTCCATTCAAACCAGGGCAGAATCCAGGCTGGGACAAAGACATCTAGGATTGTATTTAAGCCTTGCCTCCATGTCCACCAAATGACCTCACAGAGACACCTGTCCTGAGATGACTGATTCAAAAGAAAGTCATCTTAGACCTTTATTTGTCCAATCACTGAGACAGAGTGCACATACGGCTATGAACATATTAAAATACTATCTGTTCCTGAAGTAGTAGTAGTAGTAGTAGTAATAACAGACTGTTACTACTAACCTTATTCCTGTTAGTACGACTATTCTGCCTGATGCTAACTACTATACCTGTTAGCTAAGCGTCCCTGAGTGAGACACTTGGCCCTAACTGCTCCCCGGGCGGCGGGCGCTGTACTAATAACACCCAAGCAGACACGGTAACCTGGCTGAAGAAAGTAACACTTCAGTTAACTCATTTGTAGCCGATGAATATTAAAAGTTATCTAGAGTGCCGATCGCGCGTATTTACTGTATATACAGTAAAGCTGGCAGGGGCTGCGTACCGTCCGTTGAAAAGTGCTGGCACGGGTGGACTCGCCGATTCATCATCATCGCGCATTCACGTGCACACAATAGTGCATCCATAACATGGAAGCCACGGTCTTTCTCATCTTTAATGTCCATTTTCTCCAAAAAACACTTTTGATGCCAAGGATGGCATTGGATTCTCGCTAAAATAGCAAAAGTATAAAGGGATCCATCTTCCACTCCTGTTTACATCTAGACCAGAACTACTTCCGGGTGAATCGTAAAGATCGTCAAGTAGGAATTGTGAGCTTGATCTACTTCCGGCCTTCAAAATAAGAGACTGGCCGTGGACGGAGCAGGCGGCCGGCAGCTTGGACTTTTAACCCTTTCATGTCTGGAGCACTAAATGGGTTTAAGAACCTTGGCATGATCATTGATTCTGAATTAATTTTAATTAATACACACATTGATCATGTCACCAAGATTGCCGTCTTCCACCTTAGAAATATTGTGCGAATTAGAGATTATCTGTCGCTGGATGAGGCAAAAACGCTGATCAAAACTTTTGGCTTGATTACTGCAATAAACTTCTTTCTGACCTGCCAAAAAAAGCAACCAGACTATTGTTCTTGCCCAAACTTATTTTCTGTAAACCTTTATTTCACCTAGACTATAGTAAACTATTTTTTCCTGTTAGCAAGAGAATTGCCTTGTGCAAACTCTCCTGAACTTGAATGCAGCATCTTATGTTGAAATAATTGCCCTCACTGTGTAGTCCAGTATTGCCTTTTTTAAGCTTTATTCGTGGTATCAAACACCGATATTTTCACCAAAAGGCCCTTTTAGAAATGTCAGCCCCTGCCTCTCTAACATTCTCTGCACGTCCCTGGTGATATTTCACCACGGAGAAGAACATAGTGCACTTCACTAAGGTTTGTGTTCTTTAACCGGGCAGCAGATCACACAGAATTATTGTTTTACTTCTTTGCTTTGTAGTCTCTCAGTCAAGATGTTGGTACTGTATCGTGCGAGGCTCGATATTACATCGCAAACTTCTTTATTTTAGAGTTGCATAATGCTCACCATGCCTTTGTTGTAGCAGTTAGCCACAAGGAGATAAAAACAAGAGCAGATAGGCCTACAACATTGTCATGACAGAGTCTCTTCCTCCTTTTCTGTTATCTGTAACTCCAAAAGTCCATTGAGTTCACGTGACATCACAATATGTCATATTAAATGGTAAGACGGTATTCATTTCCCAGCTGATTCCTCGTGTCAGTGCAACCACACTTGCAATTTCGCCGAATTGCACCTTTCTAGTTTCTAGCATTATACCAGTTAATACACCCTTCTAGTTCCTACTCACTTAGATCAGAGGTCTTCAACAGGGGGTCCGGGACCCCTAGGTAACTCCTGTAGTAACTCCTCAGCATTACTACAGGGGGGGCCACCAAATCTTTGTGCGATAGGATCATGTTTCTTACATTAATAATCACTGGAACCCTAGCATCCCTATACCAGTGGAACATTAGCCAAACAATAGCAGAGGCGTTGTGAGCTTGTAGATCGGCTATTTTTTGGCACAGAGGATTGGTGTAGAGGGAAAGGAAGAGCAGACTAGTAGGTATTGACAGTTCAAGTGCTTAAAGGAGTAGTTCACCACTTTTCAACCTGTCTTCATAGGTCCTCACTAATGTTCATGATAAAATATCACAATTTTTTTCTACTCAGTCCAAGTCTCCTAGGAGAGCTGTGGGAAGTTCAGAATCCATCGTTTTGTGACATCATCATTTTCCCCCCAAAAAAAAAAAAACAATATTTTTGAAAAGAATATTTAGATTGTTATTATCGCGAGAACGATGGCTTCCACTTTAAAATTGCAACTTTTCAGGAATAGAAAGCCTGCAGTTTCTATAAGCTGGATTGGCAATCGAGCTATTTTTGAGTGAGGACCAATTAAATGAAAATAGGTTGAAAAGTGGTGGAGTGCCCCTTTAAATGTATGAAAATACGCATTAATCCAACCTACACAGATGATACTGTCAAACAAGTCTAAGCTGTATAAGAAATCGATGAACATCCTCAACACAATTTTATACAGCATGTAGTGGGGGTCCCTGCTTCATCTCTCTCTCAGCTAAGGACCTTCCAGGGAGGGTGCTCTTGTGCGTCTTGCTGCGTCACCCTCTCTTGTTTCTTTCTTTTTCTTTTTCTAGTTGTTTTTTATATCGCACTGACCTTTGGACACTCTGCACTATTAGGTTGTGTTAGTAGTTTTGAGTATTTTTGCTTGTGTTTGACATGATGGTGAGATACTTGTTGCACTAACTAGCATTGACTGTTATGGTCACTTTGATTTGGGGGCACTGTACTATTGTATATTGATAGTTGTGCCTAACGACACTTAATATTATTCGTTCCCTTTCTTGACGTACCTTGCTCTTTACTGTACTCTGTTCTTGTTTTCTTTATTTTATCTTTATCTGTTTTTTCTTACTTCTCTGTAACTTTGTAAATAACCTTAAACTGCTGTGCTGCCTCTGGGCAACTGATTCCCCCCCTTGGGACAATAAAGGTATCTATCTATCTAAGGGGTCCTTGGCCTGAAAACGTTGAAGACCCCTGACTTAAGGTGGTTGCACACTGCTGCGTTTTTCGTTGCGAAATGCGTTTTTCAGGGCAAGGAGAGAGAGAGAGATAGAGAGAGCAAGGGACCGAATGGTGCGCGAAACGGACGGCAGTGTGCAAACGTGACTGACATAACGTGAGGTTGATTTTTTATTTGCGGGCTCCGAAATTCACTCCGATATTCGGCCCGAAAAACGCAGCAGTGTGCAACCACCTTTAGATCATCTAACGTCTATCCCCTCCCTTCCCTACAACACCCTGGCCAACACTCCAAGGGTCCTGCACCCCTTCTTCTCCCTCCTGACTCCCAAGCTGTGGAATGACCTCTGACCCCCCCCCCCCCCCCCCCCCCCCTCTTACCCCAGTCAGGACTGCAGAGTACAGGCTCACTCCCCGTTTTCCACCGCAAGTCTCGAAACTCACCTCTTCAGACTCTAGCTCTACCTCGCCCCCCAGCACTCCTGGTTCCTTGTATCACTTGTTGTCGCCTATTGTTTTGATACACACACTAGTGAAGTAGGTATCATGGCTGTGTTAAGTAAGACGACGAACACCACGGCAGTTGCAAACTGTTGGTGCAGTAGTCAGGAGAATGTCTACACCCGTTGTTGATAGACTGTATATATTTATTGATAGACTGTGCGTGTATCGATTCAGAGAGCCAGAATCTAAGCTGGACTACTTGTTTCTTTTTATATTATTTTTACTTTTTGTTGCTGTTGCTTTGTTTGTTTGTTTTACCTTAATTCTTACTTGCAGTGCTGATGTAAAGTAACTAAGTACATTTATTTACTCAAGTACTGTATGTACTTTTGAGTTACTTTTACTTTACTGCAGAGTATTTCAGTACTTTTACTTCTCCACTACATCTCAGAGGCAAATATTGTACATTTCACTCCACTACAATCATCCAAAAACTTTAGTTACTATAGTTACTTGGTAGATTTTGATTATTACTGCAAAACATTCATTAACCACTTCAGCCCTATATACATTTCGGCCATTTGAAATAGCCGATCTACAAGCTCTACAAGTGTGTCCCTCTGGGGAATGGGATCAATAGGTTTATGTTATAGTTTTCATAACGTTTGACACACAACAAAATAGAGAACCAAAACGCAAGCGACGTAGGGAAGGTCATTAACAATTTGTACGCCAAACTCGTTCAGTTACGAGATACGGCCACTAGAGGTCGCTCTGCCAAAAGGAGTTATCTCGTTCCTCAACGAGACAACAAAGGGTTAACTGTGCAGCGTGCTGCGCGCTTGTTGTGTTCCCTGTGAAAGACCCTAGTCCATACGTCACACCGTGGCTCGCAGAGAGAGAAAATGGCACGACTAGGCTGCATTGATTTCCATTCTAGGGCTTTATATATGAATGAGGTGCAAAGAACGCCAGGGAAGCAGAGATCTGATTGTTTTCACGGCGACACTTCACCCCGGTTTGGATTCTAGTTTCGCGAGCGTTTGTAAACAAATGGATCTTCTTCCTCAATCGTCAGTGGACACTCACGTGCACACGCACGAAGCTTCCGAGGCTCTTCAAAATAAAGCGTGAGTGAACGGCGGCAGCAGCAACAGCTAGAAATGTTAGAAACCTTGGCTTCCCATGTGTTAAGGCAGCCATCCAGGTTCCATACCTGTCAGCACAAACCCTCTCCGTTTGGACTGTAAATAACTCCCCACCCACGACTATATCTGACCACACATCACCGCTGGTTCACACCTCCACCGGGGCGACGTGGCTCTCACTGGGAGATACATCCATGTACCACGGAGCAGCATTTAGGTCAGCCACTCGGCAGGGAGTATCATGGTTACTACAGTAGCTGTTCTCAAGCCTATACAGTAGCCGGGGTCACGCCACCGGTTCCCCGAACAGTTGGACTGTTTGAAACCTGACGAGCGGGGGGTGAGAGAGGCCACTCAGATCCCACTGCACCCGCCATTTAACTCACTCTTCAACCTGTCACGCGGGGCACAGGTTAGACGCCAAGCGCACAATGAAGCCCAGAAAGGAATTCACTGACGGCAAAGCTAGAACGAGAGACAGAAGGGGAGAGAGAGAGAGGGAGAGAAAGAGAGAGAGAGAGAGAGGAGGGTGAAAGACCTATTTTTTTCTCCCTTCTTTTCTGTATGGTTTTCATAAAGACAGGCGCGTTCAGAGCTGCCAGCGTCAAAGTGACAAGCTCTTTTATGTGCGCTGGGCGTGTCCCCGCCCCGGTTTTGTAAAGGCGAGCAGGCAGAGATAGTGGTGCCCATTGTTGGGCCGCTGGGGGGGGGGAGAAGAGCGAGTCCCATCCTATTGAGAGGGGAGGGGCCGGGTTCGGGGCAGGGAGCCTGAATGGGACCAAGGTAAGGTATCCATGCCCCTGGTGCCCTCTCTGTGGGAACAGATCCCTCGCGTCGCACATCACACACTGCGGGGATCACGTGCCACCGCATGGGAATGTCCCCTCCCCGCCACCACGAGGTGACACGGCAGGGCCTTTTGACAGGTACAGGAGTGTCACGCTCCTGTGTGGCATACAACACCGCCTGTTAAAGACATCTGAAAGGATCGTATTCGCACACTCACACACACACGCACACATGCATCGACGCATGCTTGCATGCACGCATTAAACAACCGTAAGCGCGCTTGCATGCATGCACGTACTGTATGCGCACAGGCACACACGCACGCACGAATGTGCACGCATGCACGCGCACATGCACACACATAATAATTATGGCTACACACACACACACACACACACACACACACACACACTGAATATGATACAGCACATGTATGTGCAGCATAATACGTACAATGGATCTAAACTAATGCATGTGTGCACAAGACAGTTCACATTATGCAGAAACATTCATGCAACAGACCTCCAGCACGCACGCACGCACGCACGCACGCACGCACGCACTCGCACACACACACACACACACACACACACACACACACACACACACACACACACACACACACACACACACACACACACACACACACACACGCACACACGCACACACATGCAGAATAATACATGCAGAATATAAATATATGGTTCATTGACACACAAAAGGTGAAACCCCAGAGCAATGTATGTGGATAATAATTATGACAATTAATGCGCAGAACTCCTACAGGGCGACGAACTCGACGAGCAGGGTCAGTGCAGTGCCTTCAACACCCTTTAATATTGACTTTGGCGCATCAATCATTCTCTCATTTATTGCCTGGTGTGTCTCATGTGTTGCAACGTGTCATTCCTGGGATTCCACAGGGTGCACAAATAAGACCCCGTGGAATGAGATCGACACCAAAACAAGACAACATTCCTCAGGCAAGTTTTAACAACAAAAAGAAGAGAAAAGAAAAGAAAAGAAAGAAAGAAAGAAAGAAAGAAAGAAAGAAAGAAAGAAGGGAGCAAAAAGAGAAGCTGTATTATAACGTTATTGTCGGGTGGAAACCTTGTATGTCCAAAACCGTTTGTTTTGAGTTTAACATTTTAAAAATGATTTAAAATAGTGAAAATAGCAGATCTACAAGCACACGTTGTGTGCTTGTAGATCGACTGTTTTCGCTTGTTTTGTGCGACAGTCTCGTATGATGAAGCAGGGCTTTACTTTACGGAAAAACCTTCAAATTTGAGACTTGGAGATACAAGGTTTCTGCCCGACAGTGACAATAAGTGGTGCTGCATAGCGGGCTGGGGTGAAGAACATGAGCCCTGATCACAGATCATAGCTCAGGGCTTTTTAGAGATGAAGTGCAGGTCATTATGATCTTAGTTGTTATTACTAGTAAGACGCCTCAGGACGACATGCAACCTCACCCTAAAGGGCGAGGTCACGCCAATTCTTGGCCATCTGGCCAGTGATGTATATCGGACCAGTTACCCATATATGGAGACCTAGGCTATATGGAGATATGCTGTGAGACCCTAAACATGCTTACTCAGTTATTCGTTATGTGAAAGTCCTATGACGTCTATGACATCTGACATCATACCCTTTTATGCCCATAAATGGAGATCCCTGTCTGTAGAACCAGCCACACAGATATGGGCTGGCCATATATGGATTCATACATACATACATACACACACACACACACACACACACACACACACACACACACACACACACACACACACACACACACACACACACACACACACACACACACACACACACACACATACATACATACATACATACAGTACATACATACAGTACATACATAGACAAGCTGTGACCATTTACATACTAATCTGCGACTTACGGTCACAATTAGGAATCGTATTTCTAACGCAATTTAACTACTATCAGCGTGGCGCCCCTATTTTGGCCTTGTCGAAACATTTTAAAATCTTTCAAACATTTTCGACGGCTATTTTTATAAAATTTAGTGGTTAATTATAAAAAGACAGGGAAAAAAAGTATTGTGTTTTGTAACAACATAAACACCTGGATCACATCATAGTATAGTAGTGCAAATTAAACGGAGGAAAAAGTCAACGTTTAGTGATGCTGAAGTGGGTTGATTGATTGGCCTTCTCCCAGGTAGCCCCGCCCCCCTCTATAACACAATGAAAACGACTCGCTGATTAGCGCTGATTAGCGCTTGTTTGTTTCCCAGACAACAAGTGAGCGACAAAGCCACTTGACAGGCAGACTGAAGTAACTTGATGTGTGTGTGTGTGTGTGTGCGTGTGTGTGTGTGTGTGTGTGTGTGTGCGTGCGTGCGTGTGCGTGTGTGTGTGTGTGTGTGTGTGTTGCGTGTGTGTGTGTGTGTGTGTGCGTGCGTGCATGTGTGCGTGCGTGCGTGCGTGCATGGAGTGTGGAGTGTGTCTGTTGTTGCAGCCCTCCAGGGGATTACAATCAACTGCCCCGGCCTGTTGGGGGCTTAATGACTGAACTCTGCAAAAGCCACCGGTGTGTGTGTGTGTGTGTGTGTGTGTGTGTGTGTGTGTGTGTGTGTGCGTGCGTGCATGCATGCCTCTGTGTATGTGTGTGTGTGCGCCCGCGTTCGTGCATGCCTTTGTGTGTGCGTGAGTGAGTGTGTCCGCGGGTGCACACGTGCGCGCATGTGTGTGTGTGTGTGTGTGTGTGTGTGTGTGTGTGTGTGTGTGTGTGTTAGGGGGGGGCAGGGGCCAGTGCTTACTGAACAGAGGCCATGTTGGTACTAATTGGTTGAGTCTACAGTGTTTATCTCCTGGGCTGCAGAGAAACAAGCCCTCCTTGAAGTGTGAATGAAATCCTGGTGATGGAGAGCCATTCATAGTTAAGACCAGTGGTGTGTAGAGTAACTAAGTACATTTAGTTAAGTACTGTACTTAAGTGCAGTTTTGAGGTACTTTTACTTCTGCTACTTTTTTTTTAACTTCTACTCCACTACATCTACTCAGAGGCAAATATAGTACTTTTTCTCCACTACAATTATTTGAAAACTTTAGTTACTAATTACTTTGCATAATCTGTTAATATTATATTATAAAACATACACTAACCACATTGGCCCTATTTTATACATAGGCTATTTGAATCAAGATTTGCCGTCAACATTAACAATGGCTTCTATATGTCACCTGAATTTCCCTCGCAGGAATCGATGAAGTCCTATCTAGAATCTCCAGGTCAAACCGTGTTTTACTGGATGTGACGGACCCGTATGCCAGGCCATGGTCATACTGTAGTTAAATAATGGATGATCTACAAGCTCACAATGCGTCGCATTGCGACGTGTTGTGAGCTTGTAGATCTGCTAGTGTGCAGATCTGCAGTAGATCTGCAGCGTGAAAACTAAACTTTGACACTTTTGCAACGTTCTGAAATGAGGAGATAACATGTGTACATATGATATCATCATGACTGATCAAAGGGATTTAGTTCTAAAATCATACATGTGTATATATGATATCATCATGACAGATCAAAGGGATTTAGATCTAAAATCATACATGTGTATATATGATATCATCATGACAGATCAAAGGGATTTAGATCTAAAATCATACATGTGTATATATGATATCATCATGACAGATCAAAGGGATTTAGTTCTAAAATCATACATGTGTATATATGATATCATCATGACAGATCAAAGGGATTTAGATCTAAAATCATACATGTGTATATATGATATCATCATGACAGATCAAAGGGATTTAGCTCCAAAATCATACATGTGTATATATGATATCATCATGACTGATCAAAGGGATTTAGATCTAAAATCATACATGTGTATATATGATATCATCATGACAGATCAAAGGGATTTAGATCTAAAATCATACATGTGTATATATGATATCATCATGACAGATCAAAGGGATTTAGTTCTAAAATCATACATGTGTATATATGATATCATCATGACTGATCAAAGGGATTTAGATCTAAAATCATACATGTGTATATATGATATCATCATGACTGATCAAAGGGATTTAGATCTAAAATCAATTACTTTGTTCCATTTGGACTCTCTTCAGAGTGTAATGAACCTTGATGATTGTACTGTGTGTGTAGATAAACATACATCAACCAAGTACTTGTGGGAGACTGTGATAGTGTCTAGCATACAGTACATATATTATACGTGTGTGTGTGTGTGTGTGTGTGTGTGTGTGTGTGTGTGTGTGTGTGTGTGTGTGTGCGCGCGTGCGTGCGTGCGTGCGTGCGTGCGTGTGTGTGTGCATGCCTCTTCGTGTGCATGTGTGTTTACATGTGTTCACGCAGAACGACATTCAATATTTAACTATGACCGCAGCCTGGCGTACAGTACGTGAGTCCAAACAGCCCGGGTCCGTCACATCCAGTAAAACACGGTTTGACCTGGAGATTCTAGATAGGCCTTCATCGATTCCTGCGAGGGAAATTCAGGTGACATATAGAAGCCATTGTTAATTTTAACAGCAAATTCACCATAAAAAGTTTTAGTCGACTAAATCTACAGTTGATTTTGTAGTGTATTGGCAGGCCTTGATGGCGCTGGCTATGCAAATATGGATCTTTTTCTAATCTTACATTTTGTTGTGCGATTGGGGCTTGCAGCCACACAAAGCTGGAGATTCCGGCCGTTAAACCGGATCGTTTTGTAACCGGATAAACAAGTGAAGATTTACAAAAATATCTGATTCAGTGAATCTGTGTATAATAGGTATGGATTTTTTAGTAGATATTTTTGTTGCGTGGACCTATATATTTTTCTATGCGGATATAGCCTATGAAAATGTGTGTTTAGAAAAAGATCCAGCGTAGTGTACTGTAATTGGTCCAAGTCGACGAAAAACACTGATCGCGGCACCACATGAAACACAGGACAGACACAGGTCAGAGTAGAGAGTAGAGAGAGAAAAAAAGCTAAATAAAAAGAAGTCTGGCATGGCCATCTGCACTTGGACAGACCGAGTTAACATAATGTACAGTATGAACTATAAATAGATATATAGGCACAAGTACAATGTACAATCTATATCCAGTAGGCTAATATGCAGTGGTGGAAAAAGCACTTTTTTTACTTAAGTAAAAGTATCAATACTGCAATATAGAATACTCTGTTAGGGTGCCCTCACACCAAAGTACCTACAGTATGAGAGTGGAATCCGCGTTCCGCCAATGTGTTTCAATGAGAATGGAGCGTTTTTTACAAAAATCCTCTTTTGGCATGAAACCACTCCATTCTCATTGAAATGCATTGGCGGAATGCGGAATCACCCCCATAGGTACTTTGGTGTGGGTGCAGCCTTACAAGTAAAAGTCCGGAAATCAAAATGAGTAAAAGTATTGGCATCAAAATATACTTAAGGCACCACATTAAAAGTACAAAAATGTTTGAAAATACCAGATCTACAAGCTCATAACGTGTCATCATGCAACACGTTGTGAGCTTGTAGCTTGGCTCTTTTCAAATAGCCTAGATATAAGGATTAATGTATGTTTTATAATATAATGATTTATATCTGCAAAGTAACTAGCAACTAAAGTTTTCAAATAATTGTAGTGGAGTAAAAATACAATATTTGGATCTGAGATGTAGTGGAGTAGAAGTAAAAGTATTGGAAATTGGAAATACTCAAGTAAGGTACAAATACCTCCTGCTACTTAAGTAAATATACTTGGTTACTTTTACACCACTGGTAATATGAGCACACATCTATCATCCATGCATGGATATATGTTGTATGGACAGTGTATTGACAGTCAGGGGCGTCACAAGGGGTAGGAAAGTGGGACTGAGATACTAGGGCCCAAGGTGGTGGAGGGGCCTTAATTATTTTATACTTTAGCTATTGAAAAATAGCAGATATACAAGCTCACAGCGCGGCACCGAGTGCCGCGCTGCGAGCTTGTAGATCTGCTATTTTTGAAAAGTCGTGAACATGTGTGCAAATCTTTGAATATATGTATTTGTTAAGCGAACATTTGTAACTCAAATTTTGCTTCTGGGGGGGGCCCCTGGAACTCAATATTTTGAGATGGGGTTCCGTGGCCAAATACATACCATTTTGGGGGTCCTTCACATGAAAAGGTTTGAGCTCCACTGACATAGAAACATAGGTTTTTCAAAAAACCTCAGAAGGATTTGAAATATTCAAAGATTTTCATGATTTTTCAATAAATAGCAGATCTACAAGCTCACAGCGCGGCACTCGGTGCCGCGCTGTGAGCTTGTATATCTGCTATTTTTCAATAGTTAAAGCACAGGGGCCCCGCAGTGAATCCTTGTACCCAGGGCCCAGAATTTGGTGTGACGCCCCTGTTGACAGTGACAGTATGTCAGCAAGCCATGGAGGGAATAGGGATGGATATGTACAGTCAATCTATCCACTGAATTTAGTGAGCAATATAAAATCTATCGACAGTTAAACATTCACAGCAGTTAGCCTGAAGCAGGCCTCTATGGGAACGATAAGTGTAGAGCAGTTCTGTTCTGTTGTTTTTTTTAGGAGAACCAACACATGTCCAGTCAGACTCTGCTGAGGCAACATGGGGAGGGGGGAGGGGGGGGGGGGGGGGTGATGATGGTGTGGGGGGATTTGAGACCCATCTGTTGAGCAAAGCTTTTTTTTTGGAGGGAGAGCACTAATATGGATTTAGGATATTGTCCTCTCCACAGGTGGGACTGTGTGTGTGTGTGTGTGTGTGTGTGTGTGTGTGTGTGTGTGTGTGTGTGTGTGTGTGTGTGTGTGTGTGCATGAGTGAGTGAGCGTTTGTGCATTCATGCATGTGTGTGTGTGTGTGTGTGTGTGTGTGTGTGTGTGTGTGTGTGCGTGTGTGTGTGTGTGTGTGTGTGTGTGTGTGTGTGTGTGCGTGCGTGCGTGTGTGTGTGTGTGTGTGCGTGTGTGTGTGTGTGTGTGTGTGTGCGTGCGTGCGTGCGTGACTGCGTGCATGCGTGCGTGCTTGTGTGTGTGTGTGTGTGTGTGTGTGTGTGTGTGGTAATAATAGTATATGCAGTATAAGCATCAGCAAAAACAAAACATATTGACGGTAAAAGGAAGGTATGACCTAACAGACAGACAGGTATGGGGCTTGACCGAATAGCAAACCAGACCTGTGCAATATGATTTTTGTAGATTTGATTTGATTTGGATCTCTTTTAGCCATCGGCTACTCTTCCAAGAGTCCAGCAACACAATACATTACATTACAGCATACATCTAACAATAATAATAAAACAACGAAAAAAAACAACGAGTTACATCATAAAGTTCAAATACAATTCTACTCACTCTCACACATACACATACACACTAGGCCTATCGCACCCCTAGGATGCCCATACATAGTGGACTATGCATGGCAGGGGCGTCCTCCTCCCTGAGACCTGAGACCGCATACCAAAACCAATTTACCAATTTATTAGAAAAATAGAAGAAAAATAATAATTACAAAATAAATAAAAAATAAAAAATACTAAAACTAGACAAATCATCAATAAAAATGTATCTTAAAGGAGTAGTTCACCCCCAAAATGACTTTTTTTCTATTGATTACTCATGCCATGGAGAGTAGAGTTCAATAATACTTTTTGGTTTTTGTCACATTCTTAAGACAAAAATTTTATTCGAGTAAATTTACCCCCATCGATTCCGGAATCGTTCCGGATTTGGGACCCGTTTCGAAACGGGTCCCCATCCGGAACGAATGGGGGTAAATTTATTGTTATCACATTTTTGTCTTAGGAATGCGACAAAAAACTAAAATTATTATTGAACTCTAGTCTCCATGGCCTGACTAATCAATAGAAAAAAAGTCATTTTGGGGGTGAACTACTCCTTTAATTATCACACCTGGTTCCAAATTTAACTGCCCTAAAAAATATCTACTATCCATAACAGTTTTTATTCGTGGTAAAACGTAATGATCTTTTGTCTTGATCTTATGTTGACCTGATGTCTGTCACGCACCAATGACAGTCTGTTCTTTATGCTGACTGGTTTGTTAGACAAATTAATTTTTGAACTCAATGCAGGAGACTGCTGTCTAACACATTCCAGTACTGTGGGCCATCCCATTTTGCTATGCAGTTCACTTGAACCCATTTCATATCCACATCTTAAAATCATTTTGGCTGCCTTGTTCAGTGTAATCTGTAGTCTCTTCACGTCTCTTTGAGCTGCATTGCCCCAGACAACATTTGGAGAGATCTGTGGTATGAGCTGTCCATGAGGTGTCCTTCTGCTCTAGATTCCAGGGAGGTGGGGGGGCAGGCATCCCAGGCTCATAGCCCTCCTTTTCCTGACTTGCTTGCTTATCATAGTCAGGTGATATCTTATAAAGTCCTTGGATAAATTCCTTACCAAAAGATTTCTTCACCAATGTGTTTGTAAAGGTGTCTAGTAACACATCTCACAAAGAATGAAATTCAGTTTCCCTAGGAGAATCCGTTACAGCTGATGAAAGTTGGGGTCCCATTAAATTAACTATACAGGATAAAACACACCAAAATAAATGTGCTTTAAGTAGCATGTGAGGGGTCAAACTAGGGGTTTTTCATGATTTTGAATCCATTGCAATCAATTGTTTTGCACTAAAAACATTCCTTGGGGTAAAGGCGGCTCCGACAAAACTGTGAAAAGTGATGAGTCATCACTAAACCATATCTTTGTGGGGCCGTTTTTAGCCCACGGAATGTTTTTATTTTTATTTTATTCAGAATCATGAAAAACCTCTAGTTTGAACCCTCACATGCTACTTAAAGCATATCTATTTTGGTGTCTTTTATCCTATATAGTTAATTTAATGGGACCCCAACTTTCATCAACTATCAAGGATTCTCCTAGGGAAACTGAATTTCAGTCTTTGTGAGATGTGTTACTAGACACCTTTAAAAACACATTCGTGAATAAATATTTTGGTAAGGAATTTATTCCAGGATTTGACACTATTTCTGAAGATATCCCTGACTATCAATCAGGCTTGTAGAACTATAGCATCCTTACTCTGGGTTTGAACATTCGCAGAAAATGGCAGATCTATAAGCAGATCGACCCGCTGAAATGTGTTGCAACGTGACACCTTGTCGGGAGCTTGTAGATAGGCTATTTTTTGTAGACATGGGTGAAAAGCGGTGCGAGTACAGAGCCAACTCCGGTCCAGTTTATTGACTCTAGTCTAGAGGGTTTAAGTGCTTAAGCCCGCCGGCACTCTCACTGTTGTCTGAACAGCGACATGCAGAGAGATACACTACCAATCATTTTGGTTCTTGTAATGTAAAGATACATAACTATTTACAGCCTCCAACCATTAATATAATCTAGAGAAAAACTGTTTTTGGCCACCAGAGGGATCGCTGACATGGGTGGCCTATGACAGAAACCTCAGCAGTTTGTGAGTCTGTGAGTGAGTGAGTGAGTGAGTGAGTGAGTGAGTCAGTGAGTGAGTGAGTGAGTGAGTCAGTGAGTGAGTGAGTGAGTGAGTGAGTGAGTGAGTGAGTGAGTGAGTGAGTGAGTCAGTCAGTCAGTCAGTCAGTCAGTCAGTCAGTCAGTCAGTCAGTCAGTCAGTCAGTCAGTCAGTCAGTCAGTCAGTCAGTCAGTCAGTCAGTCAGTCAGTCAGTGAGTGAGTGAGTGAGTGAGTGAGTGAGTGAGTGAGTGAGTGAGTGAGTCAGTGAGTCAGTGAGTGAGTGAGTGAGTGAGTCAATGAGTCAATGAGTCAGTGAGTGAGTGAGCTACACTTCCTAACCGCATGCCCACTGTTGAATTGAATTGAATTGAATTCAAACTGTTTTAGGCCATAGAGTAGACCCCCATATCATGATCGTATGCCAGGGTCATTGATATGAACAGATGTTTTGGTTGAAATAAAATGTAATTGGGTTTGAATCCACCTTGGTGCATCCGGCTTTGTCGGGCGCCTACACAAACACAATTGGCTGGTGTTCGGGAGAGGGAAGCCGAGCAGGGAGGGTGATAATGGTCATAGTCCTACGGGCTGGGGGTAGCACCTGTCAGTGGGGAGTGTTGGGCGGGAGGACTAGCACTAAGGCTCTATGAGTCCTCCTGGTGGGGGCTCCTCAGGTGAGTCAGTGGGATGCAACAGCAGTGACACCACAGAAATGTGTGGGGAGGGAATAATCGGCAAAACGACTAAATTGGGGAGAAAAAGGGGTAAAAGAGAATTGTCTACTCAAAATTCAAGATAATAAATATGTAATTGTTTTATTAATGTCATAATTGTCCATGAGAAATAGTGGTGACATTGAAATATTAAGAATATACCAGTAAGACTCCCCAATCGGGAGATAAGCGACCAAAAATGTGTTTGAAAAGATCGGCCTGATGGTGGCGCTATATGGGACAGATCCATGTTGATGAGATGAGTGTAGACACACTGTGTACCGATTTGCGTAATTTTAGGGCAAAATCTGTAGGAGCAGTGTCCAAAAATGTGTTTTAAAAGATCGGCCTGAAGGTGGCGCTAAATGGGACAGATCCATGTTGATGACATGAGTGTAGAGCAAGTGTGTACCGATTTGCGTGATTTTAGGGCAAAATTTGTAGGAGCAGTGTCCAAAAATGTGTTTTGCAAGACTCGGCCTCATGGTGGCGCTAGAAGAGGGCCATGTGAGAATTGATGGGTGGAGGTTGTGGTTTGGCAGGCAAGGAGTGTGTGTGCAAAATTTGGCATGGACCAGGGCAACGGTTGCGGAGATATGAGCAGGGCAAAAGTGTGATGTGTGACAGACAGACTGACGGACTGACGAACTGACGGACGGACGGACTGACGGACAGCTGGTGGAGGTTTTGATAGTAACTGCGACCTGACGGTCGCAAATAAAAAGATGTAGTATATAAATAATAGTCAGTCATTTTCATTAGGCGGAGATTATGTTTTCCCATTTCTGTGACGTCGACCTACGGGGGAAGATTCAGCTCGCAGACGTTTCTAGCTTACGTTTGCTGTTTTACAACTCAGACAAAAAGCAGGCGCTCTTATCCAGAGCCACTTACAAGTGCGAGATCGGAATAAGCAGAGTGTTTGCATCACTGGTTTGACCTACGACCTCTTAATCCCGACTTTGTCGCGCGGGGAATAGATACAACAGTTGTAGATAATTGTAGATCTGCTATTTTCACCGTTTCTTTTAACCGTTTTAGAAATGTAGAAAAGTGAAGTTTTGACATCCTTTATTTACCTTTTTGACAAAAGGTAAATAAAATACAATATATATATATATATATATATATATATATATATATATATATATATATATATATATGTGTGTGTATATATATGTGTGAGCAAGGGTGTCACACCAAATTCTGTGCCCTGGGTACAAGGATTCACTCACATTTTGTGCTTTAACTATTGAAAAATAGCAGATATACAAGCTCACAGCACGGCGTGAGTATGAATATTTCAAATCCTTATAAGGTTTTTTGAAAAACCTATGTTTCTATGTCAGTGGTGCTCAAATATTTACACGTGAAGGACCCCCAAAATGATATATGGACCCCCATCTCAAAATATTTAGTTCCAGGGACCCCCCAGAAGAAAGAATTGAGTTACAAATGTTCGTTTAAAAAATACATATATTCAAAGATTTGCAAAAAAAATCAAGACTTTCCAAAATAGCAGATCTACAAGCTCGCAGCGCGGCACTTATCTGCTATTTTTCAATAGCTAAAGCATTAAATAATTCTAGGCCTAAATGGGTTAACCTTTTAGAAATGTAGAAAAGTTGTGACGTTTTGACGTCCTTTGGTAAAAGGCAAATAAAATAAAATATATTTATGTGCCGAAAATGACACGCTCAAAATAGGGATGCCAGGTTGAAAGAGTGAGCCGATTGTCTCAACATGCTGAAACGGCATTGTCCTGTGAGAGAGGGGAAACTCCAGTACACATAGCCATGCAGGCTGAAACACAGATTACTGCTCTGGCAATCAGACAAACTCTAAATTAAGCCCTATATATAGCCTTCAACGAGACAGCTCTGAGGTTCCCGACATTACAAATAGAAAAACAAAAATGTCCAATCTCCCTGGGAAGGGGCCATGCTGTGACATACATTTATTTATTATTATTTTTTCCTGCAAGGAGCTTATCTCGTCTACCTATCACACTAAAGAGGTCCTGATGGCCGGAGGATGATGCGGGGCGGGTGGGTGGGGGTTGTTGGGGGGGGGGGGATGTACGGTAAACTCTCATTGGCAACATGTCTCTTTACTGACGGTAAATTACAGCATCTCTCTCTAATCCGGCTCTGCCCCCCCCCCCCTCCGCCACCACCACAGATAATGAGTTACTTGGCTTCCTGGAAGCGTCGGGTTCACCAGGGGACAGATTGTGCCCTGGTGGCTGATATATCATCTTTTATAGAAAAATTGTTGAATATGTTGTGTGTGAACGTATCTGTACGTGTGGCATGTTATTAGATTACGTCATTTGCTTTTGCGCTGTGGAAACTAGGAAATCATGTGGATCTCGGTATATCCACGTCGAAACGGTGTGTGTGTGTGTGTGTGTGTGTGTGTGTGTGTGTGTGTGTGTGTGTGGCTCCGCGGTGTGGGTCTTGGAGTTCATGTGACCAGACTGTGACATATTGACATGCACGTCAATTGGGTATGGCAAGGGGTATGCAGCTGCCATACCCTGGGTCCAGGGGGGAAAATAAAAGTTACTTTTAAATATCAATCCATAAATGTCTCTTTGTCTATCTGTTCTGGTTATTATGTTGTTAAATTACAGTAAAATAACTACAAATGCAAAATCTTACAAAATGGTCACTTTAACAAGGTATTATAATTATATTCTCCACACTTTTATTCTCCCCATCTTCACAAAATGCTATATTCCCAGGTTCCGCAGGTCAGCTGCACAGGTGGCATTATTGTTAATTGTGGCACGTTTACTAACATGCCAAGTTTAGCTGCACTTGAACAACTGTTCCAGGCTGCCATATACAGCCCAAGAAACCGTAGAAACGGGGGGAAAAATAGAATGTACTTCTTAAAATAAATGTATCATGCCTGTTGCTAAGGTATGGCAACATGACTGGTGTCTTGCGCACGCGCAAGACACCAGTCATGTTGCCATACCTTAGCTTTTTCTGAACTGACGCCACTGTTGACATGTATGACATATTACTTTTAGTAAGGTGCAAACGGCTCTTACAGTATGTTTCACTCTCACTGTTTTAGTACGGGAACGTTTTAGTACGGATCTCCATGTATGGAGATCTGTGCTCATAAAGTAACTGCCGTCACGGAGAGGACGGCCCATACAAGGTGATATGCACGTGTGTTGTTTGCACTGCTCACTTCGCAGAGGTTGTATTTCTTATCCAGTTGAAGTTTCTGCCCTGTGTGTGTGTGTGTGTGTGTGTGTGTGTGTTTTTTTTTGCACCTTATGTCTTATCATGAACACACCTGATGCTATGTGGACCCAGTGTTGTTTTTTGAATAAGATGTCACCTGAAAAGTTTTAGTTTTAGTCAAATTTTAGTCGACTAAATAACATAAGATTTTAGGTGACTAAATCTACAGTTGATTTAGTCAACTAAAATGTATTTTGGCAGGCCTTGAAGGCATCGTAATGACCGTTTTTACACTTGATTGCGTGCTGAAAATAGCAGATCTACAAGCTCACAACGCGTCGCAGCAACACCTGAGAGCAACCAAACATAAAATGACACTCTTCAGCACTAGTTCCTCCCTAACGTTTTAGTCTAGTTTTTATTTTGTTGACGAAATTGTCAATATATTTAGTCTTAGTTTTAGTCATCACGGCGTATTTTTTATTTAGTTTTTATTTAGTTTTCGTCAGTGAAAATACGCAGTCGACAAAAAATTTTCGTCATAGTTTTAGTCAACGAAATCAACACTGTGTGGACCTAATGTACCAATGTGTTACCACTTTCAAACATATGCTTAACCTCATGTACAGTACGTAATGTATCTACATACACAACATGAATACCAACATATGCTTGCCCGTTGCCACAAAACAGAGTCACCCCATGGAAAATCCGGCGGTATTCTCATGGTACATGTACTCCTAAACTATGGCTAAACCTAACCTTATTCCTAAATGTAAACTCAGTAAAATGGCGGCAAAACCTAACCTTATTATTCTTTTGGGGGCACAGTGGTGCAGTCGGTAGCGCTGTCACCTAACAGCTAGAGGGTCCTGGGTTCGATTCCAGCTGGGGACGCTGTGGGCGCTGGGGGTGTGTTCTCTCCTCCGCGTCATCGGTGCCCACACCCTCGGTGGGGCTGGCAAAAAGGGCCTTTCTGTGTGGAGTTTGCATGTTCTCCCCGTGTCTCCTAGGGTAGGTACCCTCACAAAAGACATGCAGTAATCCTGGTCTCTATACTGCTTCCCCCTGGCTGATGGAGGGGAAAGGAACCGGATGGAATAAAGTGTTCCTTCCACGCTCTACGTCCAGACGGGGAAACTTCCCCCTATCAGGTGAAAATAAGCGGCTTGGACTCCTCATGCATAGAAGGAAGACTGAGGTCAGTATGTTGCTCTCCCAGGTTGGGAGTGTAGCGTCCAGGATTACATTAGATAATTGACACCAGGTGAGAAAAAAGGGTTAAAAAAAACTAACCTTATTCTTAAAACTAACCTCAATAAAACTATACGAAAGAAGAAGACCTAACCCTGAATATATTTCTAACCTTATCTTCAGTAAAACAAATACAAGAATACAAGAAAAAATGGGGGCGAGCGTGTTTGGGGTATTCCGGTTACAATACACATATGCTATACATATGCTATAGATATTTTTATGTTCTATTTGAACATTTAACGTTACATTTTCTCTCCCTGCTCTCACTTTCCCTGCATCTTTTTTTCTCTCCCTTCTCCCTTCCAGGAAAACAAGAAAATGAGGGAGCTTTAGCAAAAAAAAAGTCTTTACACCTAATAAACCAGTGATGTGACAATAAAGTTGATTCTGATTCTGACTGAATAAAGTATGAAACATGTGGAAAGGTTGGTTCTGTGGCCTAACGGCAGTGTGCATAGTTGTGGCACTGATCAAGGTCAAAAGTTGAGTTAGTAGTTAAAGTTAAAAAAAACAACAAAAAAAACAAAACAAAAAATTAACTCACATCACACTGATGATAGTCAATGAAGCTATCTATGGAATCTATGAAAAGGTTTCATCTGCCCAATATTTTATTTTATTTATGTAGTTCAGTGATCCCTGCTTCATCCCTTTCTCTCAGATAAGTGGTGGACGCATGCACGCACACACACATGCAGACACGCACGCGTGTGCACGCACGCACGCACGCACGCACGCACGCACGCACGCACGCACGCACGCACGCACGTACACACACACACACACACACACACACACGCAGATCCTCCTCTCATAGATGGTTAGCATCGTATTAACTGCAGCTAAAAAAGTCAGACGGGGGAGATTATGTGGATCTATGAAACATATTTAGATAAATGCTGGAATGTATCCCCGAAGGGACCCTAAAACAGGAGACAAGCAGTGGGATTTAGTGCCTGTTACAGTAAGCCAGTAATTTTGGCAATAACTTTTTTGATAGTCTGCAATGTCACATACACTACAGTACATATGTTTACTGTATGTGTGTGTGTGTGTGTGTGTGTGTGTGTGTGTGTGTGTGTGTGTGTGTGTGTGTGTGTGTGCGTGTGTGTGCGTGTGCATGTTTGTGTGGAAAGAAAAGATAAACAGTAACTTAAAACTTTCCTACTTTGTTGCCGTTGATCCATGTCAGAACACAATCGATTGATTGCACATTAAAATGAACAAAACATGCTCTGAAAATTACAAATGTCGCGAGCGAGAATAAGTATAAGTAGGTGGTCAAAACGTTAGTCACAACACATGTATGTAAATGGTCTGTTTTCATTGTTAAAGGGGAAGACCACCCATTTTCAATATTGAACTAATATACCTTAGAGGAGTTAAAAACAGGAGAAATAAAAACAAAGTTCCCCCTCTTCTGTGTTGCCTAGAACTGGAGGATTGATTTTGGGGTTTGTATTGCAAATCACAACTTGATGACATCACACATTACAATACAAACCCCAAAATCAATCCTCCAGTTCTAGGCAACACAGAAGAGGGGGAACTTTTTTTTGTATTTCCACACAACTCCTCTAAGGTATATTAATGACATAGTTCAATATTGCAAATGGGTGGTCTTCCCCTTTAAGTACTTGATAACATTGCTTTTTAATGACAATTAATCGTCAGGTACAATTTCATGATGGTGACAGCCCTACACTTCTACTTTGATTCGTCGTGTTCGTTGTGCAAAACCTCAACTGTCTCAGTGTGTTTGTAGTCCACCAGTTCAAGTTCAACGTTACTGTCAAGTGTATTACAATACAATGAAGCGCTTGTGCCATGGCTCTCTCTGCCTTAACAGAAAGGATACGGCCATCCCAGGACCAACATTAAACCCATTTAGGCCTAGAATTATTGAATGCTTTAACCAGTGAAAAATTAACCGTTTAGTGAAAAATAGCAGATGTGAGCTTGTAGATCTGCTATTTTTGAAAAAGTCGTGAAAATGTGTGCAAATCTTTGAATATTATGTATTTTTAAAGCGAACGTTTGCAACTAAAATTTTGCTTCTGGGTGGTCCCTGGAACTAAATATTTCGAGATGGGGGTCCGTGCCAAATACATCATTTTGGGGGTCCTTCACATGAAAAGGTTTGAGAACCACTGACATAGTAGTCTCTCAAGAACAGACTAACTGAGCTCCAGTTAAGTGACGATGGCCGGCCAGATTGCTGACATAGAAACATAGGTTTTTCAAAAAACCTTAGAAGGATTCAAAAGACACTTATAGAATCGGTATAAAATTCTAATTTTCACGATTTTTCAAAAATAGCAAATCTACAAGCTCGCAGCGCGGCACTCGGTGCCGCGCTGTGACTATTTTTCAATAGTTAAAGCATAAAATAATAATACACCATAATGTGTACCCGTTCTGAATAGGTTAAAAAAATAAAAACACTACAGACCTACATAGACTGTGTACACAACGCCCTCGTATACATTATATGCACAATATGCCGTACAGGATAACATTACATATTATACAACAACAATGTGCGGCGCATATGGGTGCGTCAGCTGTGCCTGTGGGAAGAAACCGTCACTGAGACGGGAGGCGTGCGATTTGATGCTTCCGTTTTAAGGAAGGAGCAGTAACCCAACGAGTACCACCGCGCAGCATCCAGGGTTGGAAAAAGTACTCACGTTTACTTAAGTAAAAGTATCAATACTGCACAGTAGATGTACTCCATTACAAGTAAAAGTCCAGAATTCAAAATGTACTTGAGACATCAAAATGTAGTTAAAGGTATATTCAGTGATTGTATTTCATTCAAATAAAAATATAAATGGTAAATTTTACATTCATTCTCTTCACTAGAATGTGTGCTGACCATATAAGGACTTCCACCATGGTCCGTGTGACGAGCATAGCTAGATTTGGTTTTCAGAGGTGGCCAGCCAGTCCTCGACCAATCAGGGTAGAGTATGGCCGTAGTTATGTTATGATGTTTAGTTATGATGGTCAAAATAAAAGTTTTGAGAACCACAGTCACTCTGAATTAAGAACGTCTGCTAAATGCCTAGATTGTAAACTACTGAACTCATAAAATGCCACAGTCTCGTAGTAAATCAGTATCATACATATCCTGAAGCTGGAGACGTAGGCCTACCGATATTCAGTGATTGGGTCTAATGATCAAAACGAGAACATTATAATGGTGTAAAAAATCTATAAAAAACGAAACATTTCCAAGATGTAAGGCCAGTAAGGGACAAGATGACCCCCGGCCACTTTCATTATCACTGAATACACCTTTAAAGTACCAAAAATAAAAGTACAAAATGTTTGAAAATAGCAGTAGATCGGCTATTTTCAAACATCCTTTTATGAAATAGGGCTAAAGTAGTTTATGTATGTTTAATATTATAATTTATGTCTGCAAAGTAACTAGTGATTAAAGTTTTCAAATAATTATAGTCGAGTAAAAGTACAATATTTGGATCCAAGATGTAGTGGAGTATAAGTAAAAGTATTGAAAATTGGAAATACTCAAGTAAAGTACAAATACTTCAAAAGTGTACTTAACTCTTTCTCAGCCACGTGGAGCCACTTAATATTTAAACCGGATTAAACCGTACTTCATCTGTACTCAAATTAGCCGACCGGGATTTTCCGTACTAGGTCATTAAAACCGGAATAAATTATAATTATATTATAAAAAAAAAAGATCGGCAGCTGTCCTCAGTCTCTTCTTCGGCTGATCTAAAAGGATCATTCTCTCACCCGTCTCAACCGGAAGCGCTTCTGGTAGCTTTTCGTTCTCTATAGCCAAAATCCAGTTCACTTTCATTGTAGGAGGAAGCGTTAGCATAGCATCTCTCGGTGATGTTTTCGACCAGATAAAAGTTGAGATGGGGGCTTCATACGGACTGGATTACATTCGTTTACCTCGATGTGCACGGATCGTGCACGCGAAGCGCACGGGGGGGGGGAAGACGACTCGGCCAAAATCCCCACTATATGCCAATGCAAATGAGACACTTCGTGGTGAGTTTAAACCGAGGGATCGACGGAAGAGAAAAAAAGAATGCTGCCATCCTAGAAGGACGGGGGACACGCTGATGCTTATAATCATAATATTATGTCTCAGATCATAATACAATAATAGAAATTTCCAGCTAGTCCACAACAAACAAGCCATTCTGACCAGGCTGGGAAAGTGTTAAGTACAGTACTTAAGTAAATGTACTTAGTTACTTTACACCACTGCATTTTAGTAGTCTATTTAGAGACACGCCTGGCCAGCCCCGTTGTCTGTTAGAAGAACTGAGATTCCCAGAACACAGTTTGAAACAAACCCATGGAAGTATCGCCCCAAGGCCAATGCTGCAGTGTTTCTAGTGCAGAAGTTATTAGAAAGAAAGACCCAAAATGCCTTTTTTCTATGCACCCCACAGTGGCGTCAGTTCAGCAAAAGCTAGGGTATGGCAAAGATGGGAGTCATCATGGAAAATAGGCATTACATTTTGGATAAGACGGTTCTATTGTGAAAATAGCAGATCTTCATGCTCACAACGCCTCGCGCTGCGAGGCGTTGTGAGCATGTAGATCGGCTATTTTCACAATGTCTGAAAAAGAAATTAATAATAAACGACTTGTGTCAGTTTTTTACACAGGTTTCTGCGGTTTCTTGGACTGGATATGGCAGCCTGGAATGGTTGTTCAAGTGCAGCTAAACTTGGCATGTTAGTAAACGTGCCACAATTAACAATAATGAATTGCACCTGTGCAGCTGACCTGCGGAACCTGGGAATATACCATTCTGTCAAGATGGGGAGAATACAAGTAATTATAATACCTTGTTAAAGTGACCATTTTGTAACCAGAACAGATAGACAAAGAGACATTTATGGATTTATATTTAAAAGTAACTTTTCTTTTCCCACCTGGACCCAGGGTATGGCAGCTGCATACCCCTGCCATACCCAATTGACGCCCCTGGCACCCCATGGAGACCTGAACTGTTGTTGTTGTTGTTGTTTTTGTCGCATTCCTAAAGCCAATAATTTGATGACCAGCAGTGGTTCCCTGTGGAGACCTCCATACCCCTTTAATTACATAAATTAATTCATTACATTTCATCTCATTTTAGTGCCGTGGGCCAGACACAACATTTCTGTGAAAAAGTGAAACTTTTAATTGGAAAAAAGTTACACAATAATGTTTTGGTCATTCCTTTATTTGACACATTTTCTACTGTCTTTAGTCCTTCATGGCGGTTAAGAGTCAGGATGCCAGACCACACCAAACACCATCCTTAGCTTAGAGTATAACCATATTAACAGCACCGCGTGCACAAGTGAAAGGCTGCTGGATGCTTGGTCGCTGTAAACTCCAGTACAAACCCGACAAAAAAATTCAAACTAAACATATAGTGGACACTTAACGTTCAGACTTGAAAATCCGTAGCCTATGAATGCTGCCCATCATGTTTTGTGTAATGTGACTTAGCACTATGACAGCATTCCTTGTCGTTCAGGTGAAATGTATGTGGGAGATGGCATGCTAACTATCTCAGATCAACCAGCTCATTTCTCCCCTTTGCAGTATATGTGTATGTGTGCCACTCCTGGGCATAATTACATCACTGATACACAGCTAGAAGGAAAAGATATCTGGGATGACAGTGCCTTTCAGAATGGTTTCCAAACAACCCAATCTGCAGAATAAAATACTGGTATACGTTTCTGTAACTACAGATATGTTTCACATACCGCTAGAGGCCTTACCGCAAAACCGTGCATGTATGCATGTATGTGCGCGTGTGTGCATGTGTGTGTGGGGTGTGTGTGTGTGTGTGTGTGTGTGTGTGTGTGTGTGTGTGTGTGTGTGTGTGTGTGCGCGTGCGTGCGTGCGTGCGTGCGTGCGGGTGGGTGGGTGGGTGGGTGTGTGTAATACAGAAACTGTAATCAGTTCACACAAGGTTAAAGCCTGGCTGAAATAACAGCAGGAGCAGACAACAACCTTTTACTGAATTCAAAATCTGTGCATAGGCTTTTGCAAACTGGAGATGGAAAGCTTCCACAAAAATGTTTATTTTCCAAGGGCCCCATAGCATTATTAATGAACGGGTACACATTATAGTGTATTGTTATTTTATGCTTTAACTATTGAAAAATAGCAGATATACAAGCTCACAGCGCGGCACCGAGTGCCGCGCTGCGAGCTTGTAGATCTGCTATTTTTGAAAAATCGTGAAAATTAGAATTTTGACCCGATTCTATAAGTGTGTTTTGAATCCTTGTAAGGTTTTTGAAAAACCCTATGTTTCTATGTCAGCAATCTGGCCAGCCATTGTCAAAGAAAAGGTCCTTTTCACTCAACTGGAGCTCAGTTAGTCTGTTCTTGAGAGACTGCTATGTCAGTGGTTCTCAAACCTTTTCATGCCAAGGACCCCCAAAATGATATGTATTTGGCCACGGACCCCCAACTCAAAATATTTAGTTCCAGGGACCCCCCAGAAGCAAAATTTGAGTTACAATCGTTCGCTTTGAAAATACATATATTCAAAGATTTGCACACATTTTCACGACTTTTTTCAAAAATAGCAGATCTACAAGCTCGCAGCACGGCACTTGGTGCCGCGCTGTGAGCTTGTATATCTGCTATTTTTTACTGGTTAGAGAGCATTCAATAATTCTAGGCCTAAATGGGTTAAGTTGCTTTCAGGGAAGGCACAAGACCAAGAGCGCTCATGCAACTTTTAATCACTTTTACGGGAGCTAATTTTTCCACCTAAAACTGGAAGTGTACGTTTGGCCAACATGCCAGGGGACCCGACAGAAAGCATTAGCTGTCCAACGTGAGGAGGAAATATACATTCACCAAGCAAAACATGACCTTGATTACACGAGAGAAGTGGCGTTGAAGGGGGGGAGGGAGGGAGGGAGAGGGGGGGGGGGGATTCAGTGAAAGCCACCAAATGAAAAACGAAGAAGACGAGAGGAAATTCAGTCTCCACACACTGTAATTCACAATAATGGCCTTGCTTCCTGCAGGAACGGGCTTCTTTTTTTCTGATTGTTTAATTGCTTGCAGACATGTTGGGGGTGAACTGACTGGAACTGGTAGAGCCACCGCCGTCTCCCAGGGATTAACGAGGAACGCGATGGGAGGAAATCCAACTGAAAACAAAACGATCAGAGTTTTGCGGCTGAGAGAGCACATATGCAATGCAATGATCGACGGCCTGATTGATTTATTGATTGATTGATGGAGGGATGGATTGACTTAGTGATTGGCGCATTTATGGATCGATGGATTCTTTTTTTTTTTTCTTAACTGAATCTTTTCGGTTCTACATCAGATGTCTCTGCCCTGAAAGTCGTACATTTTATTCTACTTTATAGTACTTAATTTCCTCTTGGGATCAATAAACGTATCTGTTCTGCTGTTATGACAACCTAGAGTTCTCAAATTCTGCCCTATCCTGATCCTACCCGACCCGACATTTAGGGTAGTGTAGGGTAGGGCCGGCTAAAATGTATGCTAATTAGTCGGGTCGGGCCAGGACTCGCCTCAATGAAAAGGAAAATATATATTTGTATTATTTTTATTACTTTTATTCTATGATAGAGTAGGATTCAAGATTCAAGATTCATTTATCTTGGACATGCAGGCTGCTACATAACATACAACAGGACAAGACAGACAGAAAATAAATTACAACGAATAGTGCACAACACACAGTGCTGACATGCAGGTCAAGTGCATACATTACATTACATTATATTACATTACACTAGAGTCATCACACCCTCCTAACGGCCTGAGTTTAGCAGAGTAACGGATATGGGAATGAATGAGTATTTGTATCTGTTCAAATGTATTTTATTGTTTTTAACTGGGACTCTATAACGTCTACCAGAGGGTAGCAGTTCATATTCTGAATGCAGAACATGAGAGGGGTCAGCAATAATTCTCTTAGCTTTCTTAACTACACTTTCCTCAAATATTGCTTGAAGGGTGGGGTGCTCCCTCACACCCATCACCTTCAATGCAATCCGAGCTAGTCTATTAATCTGTGCTTTTGACCTCACAGTCAAATTACCAAACCACACACAAATTGTATAACGGAGAATACTCTCGATCACAGCATGATAGAAAAGCAACATCACTCTCTGCTGGACACCAAACACCCTGAGCCTACGCAGAAAGTGAAGTCGCTGCTGGATCTTCGTACACACAGGCCGGGGCGGGCCTCAGGCTGGCCCAGTAAGGGCCCAGTGGGGCCGGGCCTTAACCCTTTCTCAGCCACGTGGAGCCACTTAATATTAAAACCGGATTAAACCGTACTTCTTCTGTACTCAAATTAGCCGACCGGAATTTTCCATACTAGGTCATTAAAACCAAAATAAATGATAATTATATATATTAAAAAAAACATTGGCAGCTGTCCTCCGTCTCTTCTTCGGCTGATCTAAAAGGATCATTTTCTAAACCCTTTGAACCGGAAGTGCTTCTGGTAGCTTTTCGTTCTCTATAGCCCAAATGCCGTTCACTTTCATTGTAGGAGGAAGCGTTAGCATAGCATCTCTCGGTGATGTTTTCGACCAGATAAAAGTTGACATGGGGGCTTCATATGGACTGGATTACATTTGTTTACCTCGATGTGCACGGATCGTGCACGCAAAGCACACGGGGGGGAAGACGACTCGGCCAAAATCCCCACTATATGCCAATGCAGATCGAGATACTTCTGGTGAATTTAAACCGGGGGGATCGAAAGAAGAAAAAAAAAAAAGAACGGTGCCATTCTAGAAGGACGGGGGGCGCGTTGATGCTCATAATCATAATATTATGTCTCAGATCATAATACAATAATAGAAATTTCCGGCTAGTCCACAGACAACCATTCTGGCCAGGCTGGGAAAGTGTTAATTTCCAGGCACAGGGAGAAACCTCTTATCTCCATATTCGAACCTTTTGTGTTTTTTCTTAAATTAACACCCTATAGTTGATCTTACCAGAGCGTCACACAAAGGCATCGAAAGTAGCGGATCCACAAAGCTCGAAGCGCTGTGCGGTACCGTTTTGAATTTGAATCCTGAAAAGTAGCAGTTGTAGACATACTGTATAAGGCAGGGTTCCCCAATTAGTTTTCCCCAAGGGCCGAATCATGTCTAGGGTACCAAGCCGAGGGCCACAACATTGCAGGGGGCGACGGTGGCGTTCCCACTACTCCAGCGACAGTTCAGATACCGTCGTTGTCAGGTGAAAATCTTGTCCGAAAACTGTTCGTTTTGCATTTATCATTCTATAAATGATTTAAACTAGTGAAAACAGCCAATCTACAAGCACACAACGCCTCGCACCGCGAGGCGTTGTGTGCTTGTAGATCGGCTGTTTTCACTACTTTTGTGTGACGGCCTTGTATGATGAAGCAGGGCTTTACTTTGCGAAAGAACGTACACATTTGGAGATACGAGGTTTCCACCCAACAACGACAATATACTAGTGTCGTTGCTGCTCTTATACCACCATTATTACTGGGGTTGGTGGGGGCCAGACAGTAGCCCCCCGCGGGCCGCAAATGGCCCGCGGGCCGCCTATTGGGGAACCCTGGTATAAGGTTTCCACCCGACAGAGACGACATTCATGGAAAGATCTACAGTAGGAAGAGGACGAGACAGGGGAAGGAATGATTCAGTGGAAACATCATGATGAGGATGGGTGACGTTGGAGAGGTGCTCACAGAAGATCAGGGACGTGCTGGGCCCCTGATTCAGCCCGGGAACAAGAGTTGGAGAGGCCCTCATTGCGCGCTATGGAGAGAGATCTCTCTCTATAGCGCTGCTGCTACTCAAAGATTTGTGACAAAGTGACAAGCCAGTGGGGCCAATTACATTAGTTATATTTCGTCGTTGTCGGGTGGAAACCTTGTATGTCGAAAACTGTTTGTTTTGTATTTATCATTTAAAAAATGATTTAAACTAGTGAAAACAGCCGATCTACAAGCACACAACACCTCGCACCACGAGGCGTTGTGTGCTTGTAGATCTGCTGTTTTCACTACTTTTGTGCAAAGGCCTTGTATGGTGAAGCAGGGCTTTACTTTTAAAAATGTATACATTTGAAACTTGGAGATACAAAGTTTCTGCCCGACAGTGACGATTTACTTTGTTGGCCGCCCAGCCCCCAAAATGGAACGCAGGCAGACATTTTATTTTTTATTTTTTCCTAATGGCCAGCCTTGACCGGCCGGGAATGAACCGGCCCGTTCGGGAGTTGTCCCGTTTTTCCCAATGGCCAGCACGTCCCTGCAGAAGATGTCTAAGCGAGCACACAGGTCTTTTTTACAGATGTCCACCACCAAAAGCCCCGCTCATAGAGGACATCCCGTCATGCTAGGCGATGTCACGAACGAGGTGATGTCACAAACTGTCAGGGGGCCGTGCGATGTCAAAGAAACGCCTGATTATGTCATTTATACTCATTGAAGTTCATTGAAGTTGTGTGTGTGTGTGTGTGTGTGTGCGTGTGTGAGTATGGCAGGAAGAGAAAAGAACACCTGTGATGATGCAAGACTTGTTAGGTTGTAAAAAAAAAACACCTGGACAGTGACATCACACTCTTTCTGTCCTGACACATGAATGACTGCTATGCTTCTGTGTGTCCTTTTCTTTAGAGAGAGTATAGGAGAGAGAGACAGTAGGAAAGCTGAGAGGGAGACAGTGTAGGAGAGAAGGCTCTGGCTGGTATTCAACTATAAGTCAAGTTCACATAATCATTAGATTGTGTGTGTGTGTGTGTGTGTGTGTGTGTGTGTGTGTGTGTGTGTGTGTGTGTGTGTGTGTGTGTGTGTGTGTGTGTGTGTGTGTGTGTGTGTCAGTGTTGATTTTGTCGACTACAACTATGACGAAAAATGTTTGTCGACTGTGTTTCTTTCACTGACGGAAACTAAATAAAAACTAAATAAAAACTAAGCTGTGATGACTAAAACTAAGACTAAATATATTGACAATTTCATCAACAAAATTAAAACTAGACTAAAACGTTAGGCAGGGACTAGTGGAGAAGAGAGTCATTCAACATTTTTATGTTTGGTTGCTCTCAGGTGTTGTGAGCTTGTAGATCTGCTATTTTCAGCACACAACCAAGTGTAAAATCAGTCATTAAGATGCCATCAAGGCCTGCCAAAATACATTTTAGTCAACTAAATCAACTGTAGATTTAGTCGCCTAAAAAAGTAGGGGGGGGGGGGGGCGACATGCAGCACAGTGTGTGAAAGCAGGAGGAGCAGCGCACTTTGCTGAGCAATGCCATGAAAACACCACGGAACCCCCGGGGGCCATGCATTCTTTTTTTTTTGCACACAAAAAAAAAAGTAGTTTCAAATGCAAACGCTTGTTGCTTAACAACGCGCGGGCCGCGCATGCAAAACAAAACTGCGCTCACACCTAGCAACAAGCACGACGAAACTGAAAGACGAGCACGCTGGGAGGCCGTATGCGATTAGCGCCTCTGTTCTGCAACACATTTAGGTCGACTGAAATAGCACAGCCTCAGGGCGCAGTTATGGAAACTCTCCTTTTACTCTTCTACGTTTTGCTGAAAAGTGCGAGCCTCTTTATCTCACACACACGCACGCACGCACGCACACACACACGCCAGTGACTTGTCCTGAATAACATGCCTCGACGTGTGTGTGTGTGTGTGTGTGTGTGTGTGTGTGTGTGTGTGTGTGTGTGTGTGTGTGTTTGTGTGACCTCTACAGCCGATGCAGGTGAGTTTCAACGCCATATTCCAGGAATGTGAACAGTGAACATTCCTAGTGACCACACAGTGCCCAGGAGCACGCACGCACGCGCACACACACACACACACACACACACACACACACACACACACACACACACACACACACACACACACACACACACACACACACACACACACATACACACACACACACACACACACGCACAAAAGGCACAGACAAATACACACAGGCACGTAAAGAAACTGCCTCTCTTTCTTTGTAAGTCTCTATCTCCCATCTCTCTGTTTCACGCACACACACGTATGTGCACGCACGCACGCACACACACACACACACACACACACACATGCACGCACGCACGCACGCACGCACACACACACACACACACACACACACACACACACACACACACACGCACACACGCAGGTCTAAGTGATAAGACTTGCTGCCACTTGAGTTGTTTATCTCCCATGAGCCTCGCCGATCTCAGCCTGTCAGAGAGGTTCACACCTGGAAACAAAGTATCGTTATTACGGCATACTGTACAGGACAGCATGTGTACAGTATGTACAGTAACAACACACAGTACTGTCGGGGGGCCCCAAGCGGTCCTCGAGGGGGGCCCCAGGGAGTAACATTTGTTATAGCGTCAACATCACTTTACAATTACAATTACAATTTAGGCATTTAGCAGATGCTCTTAACCCATTTAGGCCTAGAATTATTGAATGCTTTAACCAGTGAAAAATAGCAGATATACAAGCTCACAGCTGCGAGCTTGTAGATCTGCTATTTTTGAAAAAGTCGTGAAAATTTGAATATAATGTATTTTCAAAGCGAACGTTTGTAACTCAAATTTTGCTTCTGGGGGGTCCCTGGAACTAAATATTTTGAGATGCGGGTCCGTGGCCAAATACATGTCATTTTGGGGGTCCTTCACATGAAAAGGTTTGAGAACCACTGACATAGTAGTCTCTCAAGAACAAACTAACTGAGCTCTAGTTAAGTGAAAATGACCTTTTCTTTGACGATGGCTGGCCAGATTGCTGACATAGAAACACAGGGTTTTCAAAAAATCTTAGAAGGATTCAAAAGACACTCAGGTCAAAATTCTAATTTTCACGATTTTTTAAAAATAGCAGATCTACAAGCTCGCAAGCTTGTAGATCTGCTATTTTTCAATAGTTAAAGCATAAAATAATGATACAAAATAATGTGTACCCGTTCTAAATGGGTCCAGAGCGATTTACAATAATACAATAAGCAACATCAATACATCAAATGGTGGATAGCATATCACCTAAAATTTGCGGTGAATAGCTCTTCACCCTGGACTCTGATAGAGGCTTTAAGGGTCAATTTAGACCCCCATGAAGGGACCTATAGAGTCCCTGAAATCCACTTTGAGAACCACTGCTCTGCACCAGTCAAAATCGTATTTTTCCTGGATTCCTTTGATCATGACGCAACTCCCCACATAGGCCGCGCCATTTTCTCCGTACTAGATTTGATGCCATTTGGTGCTTTCTTCAAAACACACTTTTTGGTATTATTACTCCAACAGACTATTTGTGAAACTCACACAAATAGGTAGTTATTACATCTGGGGTCATGTGATCAAGATGTGTCAGTCAGACTGCCTTCCCAATTTCAGGGGCCCTGGGTATAGGCACCCCGGCCTGGGGGAGACCTGTGCTCCGAAGATCGCACTTTTGTATTTTGAAATATTTGTTGTATGTACTTGTAAATACATTTCTATTAAAAAGACGTGGAAAAAGGAATCTTGTATAAGATATGTTTTATTGTTTTTTGTTTGTTAGTTTTTCCATTTCATTGATTAGTTTGAATATAAGATCAACTTGTTCCAGAGATTAAACTTGGTTCTGAAAGGCAACCGACAATGAACACATAAATCAACCAGACTGCGTCTGTTCCTGCGTGAAACGTCGCCACGAACCAGGGAAGCAGGGACGTGCTGGGCCCCTGATTCAGCCCGGAAAAAAAGAGTAGAGGCTTAAACTAGTGAAAACAGCCGATCTACAAGCACACAGCGCCTCGAGGCGTTGTACTTTTGAGCAACGGCCTTGTATGATGAAGCAGGGCTTTGCTTTAGCGAAAAAAATTACAAATTTGAAACTTGGAGATACAAGGTTTATGCCCGACAGTGACGATTTACTTTGTTGACCCCCAAAATGGAACGAAAAGCCAACATTTTATTTATTTTTTTCCTAATGGCCGGCCTGGACCGGCCGGGAATGAACCGGCCGTTCGGGAGTTGTCCCGCTTTACCCAGTGGCCAGCACGTCCCTGCAGGGAAGTGATCTCATCCAGTGTGCCGGGGTTTGTTTTCACCACTTGTTTTAACAAAGATAAGATTTTGGGACTGAATGATTAATCGTCGTTGACACGTAGACATTTCTTTAGGCGTCAAACGATGTGCCCGTACCGGCTGTGAGGTCACCAAGTCAATCTAAACAATGAAACTGTTAGTGTTAATGTAGTTCTGGAACCAAATGGACCCATTCAGAATTACATTTAACACTAAGGGTTTTATAGTGTAAAACCCTTTCGGCTTGGGGAAACGTTTCCCTGATTTATAAAGCATGTTTTGTGTGGGTGTGCGTGTGCATGTGTGTGTGTGTGTGTGTGTGTGTGTGTGTGTGTGTGTGTGTGTGTGTGTGTGAGTGAGTGAGTGAGTGAGTGAGTGAGTGAGTGAGTGAGTGAGTGAGTGAGTGAGTGAGTGAGTGAGTGAGTGAGTGAGTGAGTGAGTGAGTGAGAGAGAGAGAGAGAGAGAGAGAGAGAGAGAGAGAGAGAGAGAGAGAGAGAGTGTGTGTGTGTGTGTGTGTGTGTGTGTGCACGGCGCGTGCACACATAGACATCAAAGGGGGCTTGAGCCCCTGCCCTTTTATCCGTCTGTAAAAAGTGCCCTCATCAGAACATGAATACAGTTTTTTTGCTTTCTTGTTGAAAGCGACAAAGGCGATCACCAGGTTCCAAAACTGTCCTGAAGCGACGTCATCATGAAGCGCTCGAAATCTCCGACAAAGGTTTTGGGCGGTCGGAGCTATAGGCTCACAGCACGTTGGATGTCGCACTTGCGCTGCAAAGACGAGGAAATAGCGCGCAAGATTTTCCCCCGTAGTTGATCCGTGGCCCCTCCTTTCTCCTGGACTAGTCTGCTCGCCCAATCAAAACAGGCTATGCTGTTTGACTGGGCGATTTATTTATTACTGGGCGGGGTTGAGACGAGTCCTCCTGCGTTCATCGTCATTTGGGATTTGCTATTGGAATGGAGCGATTTCTTTACTGTGTTCTAGGTGGCCACACACTAGCAGATCATCGGGCGCGATGAAATCAGGTAGCATTAAACACTACAGGATAATTGTTTAAGATTCTCTGACCGCTCACACTAGCAGTTTTGAAAAGTTGGGTACTCCGCACACTACAGGATTCTATCCAGATTCAGTCGGGCCTGAACAAAGCAATAATACATAATAATGAATACAAAATGTCACAGGGGCTGTTCTGACAGCTTCGCCTTTCAACACACATGCACGTGTGCGGCATGCATGCACGCACACACAAACACATTAATGTTATCCACTCAACACACCATCGCCTCGCCTCGTGCAACGGAGGAAAAAGGCGCTTCAATACGGAATTTGCGTCCCATTTTGATGATAATATGAGTTCACTTTGACACGTTTCATGTCCATCCATGCATGGATCTGTTCAACTCTCTGACTTTTACCCTCTCTCACTGCTAAACTAGTAGTAGTCAACGCAATTCTGAAGAGTTACAAATGAGGCGGCTCTCCCCTACATTGGTGTAGCCGAATTTAATATTCTTTGTTATGCTAAAGCAAACGACAAGCAAAAAAACGTAATATTGAAATATTTTAGTTTATGGTAAAAGAAATGCAAATGCCCCTTTTCCATGCCTTACATGAAGGCAGCATTCAAGAGAATTGCCGTGTCCAAACTCTCCTGAACTTGAATGCAGCAAGAATCTTATGCTGAAAGAATTGCCCTCTCTGTGTAGAAATTCATGCCGTATACACCACATCTCCAGTATTGCCTTTTTTATCCTTATGTTTAATGTGGTATCAAGTACCGAAAATAGGTGACCTCCAAGCTCACAAGTTGTGAGCTTGGAGGTCAGCTATTTTCATATTTTCACCAAAAGGCCCCTTTAGAAATGTCAGCCCCTGCCTCTCTAACAATCTCTGCAGGTCCCTGAATGTGTGTGTCCGCGCGAGAGCGCGTGTCTGCGCGCTTCTTTCCCCAAATCAAGCAGCTTTACTTTTACAAGGCCAACTCATAAACAAAAGCTTTAAACCCCCCTTTGCTCCTGAAAGCTTAACGTTTATGACGACGCATTTATTTCCCCTGCCAACATTCCCCCCCCCCCCTGTCCTTTGAAGTGGGGGGAAACAATATAATTTCTTGTACATGTGTAATACCATCACTTCTAGTTTGGTGACTTTAAATAAAAGGGGTTTTGTATAAACAGGACTCTTGCGGCGGGCGGCTGTTTAACGGCCGAATAAATACAAGCTTTGGCCTTGGAGTTTTGCTTTATTCTTTTTTACTTTTTTACAGCTGAGCACAGACTGATCCCACGACCGCTGTGCTTTCAACCCCCCCCCGCCCCCCCTCCCACCCTCCCCCTCCCCCAAAAGCCTCCCGAACAAACCACCCTCCTTCTGAAAGCACCTCCGCCACCACCGCAGGGGGTCCCGCCTTGTTCCCCCCCGATCTGCTTTTAAACGTCAATAAAATATCTTTTTACATTTCCTCACCTGGCTGTTAAAATGTAGCTGACTATCCTCCCTCACTCTCTCTCTCTCTCTCTCTCCCTCTCTCTCTCCCTCTCTCTCTCGTCAGTCCAAGTTTGTCTCCCGGGTTTGTGTTATTGTTTATTGTCGTGTTGTGTGTGTGTGTGTGTGTGTGTGTGTGTGTGTGTGTGTGTGTGTGTGTGTGTGTGTGTGTGTGTGTGTGTGTGTGTGTGTGTGAAACTGGATCAGGTTTCTTCACCAGCTGAGGTTTAGGATCATTGTTTGTTTTCATGGCTCTCTCTCTCCCTTTGGTGCACTGAGGGTGTGTGTGTGTGTGTGTGTGTGTGTGTGTGTGTGTGTGTGTGTGTGTGTGTGTGTGTGTGTGTGTGTGTGCGTGCGTGCGTGTGTGCGCCTGCGCGCACGTAGGCGTGCGTGTGTTTCTGACATGTGAGACGGGTTCCAGGCCTTAAATATTTCACAGCTTAGCGGCCATTTGTACAGTGTGTACCGAGCACGCTCCCTGGCTGCATTATGGCTCTGCCGTAATTGTGCCGCCCTCATCCTTCCTCACGCTCCTTCTTTACCACTTTACCACCCCTCCTAGGGATGTCCCGATACCACTTTTTTGCTGACCGAGTACAAGTACGAGTACTTCATTTTGAGTACTCGCCGATACCGAGTACCGATACAATTAATAATACAAAATGTCTTTAAATTACGTTTTTTTTTATTTTATTTTTTTTTATCAGATGTTCCTCACTTTCTGGCTGTATATAACACATTAAATTGCATTGCTTTCCCAGAACATGGCACAACTGCCACACATTTCACTTTTTTTTTCAGGTTTAGCCCATGGAAATTCCTGTACTGTGCATGATCTTCTAGATCTGCTATGCTCAAACATTTTGTATTTTTACTTTTGATACTTTAAGAGAGAGAGAGAAAGGGGAAGTGACGGAACACACAGGGTACTCGGGCGCTTTGTGAGCAGTATCGAGTACCGATACCGCAAAATAGGCCGGTATCGGGGCGAGTATCGATACCACGAGTACCGATACCGCATCCCTACCCTCCCTGTTCATTTAACTCTGAGAGAAATTACATTTGTGCCCCACCTGTCACAGTTAGACGTGATTCTGGGAAATAAGGAACACATCGTCGTTGTCGGGTCCAAAACCGTTCGTTTTGTACTTATCATTTTTAAAATGATCTAAACTAGTGAAGACAGCCGATCTACAAGCCCACAACACCTCGCGACGCATTGCTGCAAAAGTGAGAAGGGCGACTGAACTTTTCCTTGACGATGGCCAGCCAGATTGGTGCTGAATAAACCCATGTAAATGTGGACGTGCCCACTACAATCTGGGATTAAACCTACACTAATCAGACATGAAGCCAGACAGCAGTCTATGATCTAAACCCACTAAAGTACCTACTATAATCACTCAGGGATATATTAACCCACTACAATGTGGGATATGCTGTATATAATCTCAGACTCAAGTCTGGCATGCAATGCAAAACCACTACATGGGACATAAACCTATAATAGTCTAGGTCTAGGATGTACACACTATAGTGCATTGATTTCCCATGACAATTTGGCCCACCAGATCGACAAAATCATTCATTCATTCAGAATTCATAAAAGTATAGAACTAAAGCACATAGAAAGTATAGATCTAGAACACAGAATGTACAGTATAGATCTAGAACACAGATTTCAAAGCTCTAGAACACATAGAATAAAATTATTATTATTATTATTTTTTTGTCTCAGGTCACCCCTCTAAATAACCTTTTCATCCTAGGCCCCCCTGAATTACATTGTTACTTTATAGAACCTTACATTTATCTCATATTAGGTCACAACATGATGTGTTGTAAGCTTATATCGGCTATCTTTGGCGAGGAGGTTTGGTTGTCCGTCTTAGAGGGGTTGAATTGAAGTGATTTTGATGAATTTCCAAATATTATCAAGGTATTCTGCCTGCGGCACCCCAGGACTCGCATCGCAGTACCCACCAGGGACGTGCTGGCCATTGGGAAAAGCGGGACAATTCCCGAACGGCCGGTTCATTCCCGGCCGGTCCAGGCCGGCCATTAGGAAAAAAAAAAAAAAAAAAATGCCGGCCTTCGTTCCATTTTGGGGGCTGGGCGGCCAACAAAGTAAATTGTCACTGTCGGGCAGAAACCTTGTATCTCCAAGTTTCAAATTTGTACATTTTTTCGCAAAGCAAAGCCCTGCTTCATCATACAAGGCTGTCGCACAAAAGTAGTGAAAACAGCAGAGTGTGTGCTTGTAGATCGGCTGTTTTCACTAGTTTAAATCATTTTTAATATGGTTTTGGACATACAAGGTTTCCACCTGACAATGACGAAATATAACTCATGTAATTGGCCCACTGGCTTGTCACTTGTCATGATCTGAAATGGCAAATCTTTGAGTAGCAGCAGCGCTATAGAGAGAGATCTCTCTCTATAGCGCGCAATGAGGGCCTCTACAATTCTTTTTCCCGGGCTGAATCAGGGGCCCAGCACGTCCCTGCTACCCACCCAGAGAAACCCTGCGCTATGGGGTTCATGTGTTTAAATGGCTGAAGCTTTGTTTGAAGCCCATATACCAGGGGTTCCCAAACCTTTTTTTGTCTCAGGGCACCCCATAAATATGTTTTGAATCCGAGGCACCCCATAGCATATCGTCGTTGTCGGGTGGAAACCTTGTATGTCCAAAACTGTTCGTTTTGTATCTATCATCTATAAAATGTACTAAACTAGTGAAAACAGCCGATATACAAGCACACGCCTCGCAGCGTTGTGCTTGTAGATCGTCTGTTTTCACTAGTTTCGTGCGACAGTCTTGTATGATGAAGCAGGGCTTTACTTTACCAAAAGACGTACACGTTTGAAACTTGGAGATACGAGGTTTCTGCCCGACAGTGACGATATTTTAGTGATTATGTTGCGAGGGAAACGTTGAGATAACAGCCATTTTGGTTAAAACTGACTGAAAAATAACTTTGTACTTCGAGTTTAAAACTATACAAAATAATATTTTTTCAAGTGTCCAAATAAATTCCAAATATTATCAAATGATCTCGCGGCACCCCCTGGACTGCCACCACGGCACCCCAGGGTGCCCCCCGTCACCCACTTCTTTGAAAACCCCTGCCATAATACCGTCAGCTCTGGGGACCTTTGGGAACGCGCCTGGTTCTCAGGCCTCGTTGACGCTCGTTGAATGCGTCCCCATCATTAACCCAGCAGTTGAGGAGAATACGACTTCCTCTGGCAGCAGGCTCCAATGGGAGCCATAAAAGACCCTTAAAAAAGTTCACACCAGGCAACACTGTCATGTTACCCGACTCGTCAAGGTCAAGACTGGTGCCGGGAGAACATTTACAACGGGTTAGACATGTACGTGTTGCCGTTTCGGATGGAGGTGCTCTCGTACGGAGGGGTTTACACTGAGTGAACAGGCAGGGAGAGGGGGTTCAGTGACTTATTTAGGCCTAGGATTATTGAATGCTTTAACCAGTGAAAAATAGCAGATCTACAAGCTCACAGCACGGCACTCTGAGCTTGTAGATCTGCTATTTTTGAAAAAGTCGTGAAAATGTGTGCAAATCTTTGAATATATGTATTTTTACGGCGAACGTTTGTAACTCAAATTTTGCTTCTGGGTGGTCCCTGGAACGAAATACTTTGAGATGGGGGTCCGTGGCCAAATAAATATCAGTTTGGGGGTCCTTGACATGAAAACGTTTGAGAACCACTGACATAGTAGTCTCTCAAGAACAGACTAACTGAGCTCCGGTTGAAGTGAAAAGGACCTTTTCTTTGACGATGGCTGGCCAGATTGCTGATGCTGACACAGAAACATTGATTTTTCAAAAAAATCTTAGAAGGATTCAAAAGACACTTATAGAATCGGGTCAAAAGCTCGCAGCGCGGCACTCGCGCTGTGAGGTTGTATATCTGCTATTTTTCAATAGTTAAAGCATAAAATAATGATACACTGTGTACCCGTTCTAAATGGGTTAACCCCAGAACTCTAACGTCAGGTGATTTTCACCCACACAATTGTGATAATTGTGGTTATCATAATGTTGCTGATGTCTGGGGTGGGCGGTGATAGAGTGAGAAATAACGGCGTGCATGTAGATCTGCTATTTTCACAATATTTATCTGTGGAACCGAGTCACTTTAATACCTACAATTCCAAGTGCTTGTCAGGGTGGGGGTGGTAGATGCAGATAAAAAAAATATCTACCACAGATATATATATATATTTTTTTTATCTATATGTACCATCCACTTTGAATGGAAAAATATCTGGAGAAAGAGATTTTTTTATCTGTTATCTGGCCCAGTGGGAATGGCCCTTTAACTTGGGAAGAATTGATCTGGAACCATGTCGTTCTGATGCTTGTAAGATCCCTTTCCCGGAATAAACCCAAATACTATTATAACTTATAAGATGTTTCCTCCGTTTATTGATGTAGCTATCAGGCGGGTCCTTGGGTACTGTCAGGATGCTCAGTAACGTCATAGAAGGTAGGTTTGTTTCCCTTCCCCCATCTCTGTTTTTGAAGTGGTGAAAGCCGCTTCCAGGGAGTGGCTTTGACTGTCCCGTACCTGTTTTTTTGAGGATTCCCATAGATTCTCAAGGAGTGAGAATGTCTGTCCCGTACATGTCCCGTGCATGCAGAATTGAGGATTGGTCAAGCTTCACATGACAATTTGGCCCTCCAGACAAAATCATTCATTCATTCAGAATTCATCAAAGTATAGAACTAAAGCACATAGAAAGTATAGAACACAGAATGTATAGATCTAGAACACAGATTTCAAAGCTTTTCTACAGGCAGGTCTTTTAATAGTAAGGGGATTTTATAAGATATTTGACCAATCTGCGAAGTAAATCGTTACCAAGAAATTTCTTCACCAATGTGTTTCTAAAGATGTGTAATAATATGTACCAAAAGGGTTGAAATTCAACTCCCGGTGAAACCTCATAAAAAACTGATTTGTGTTTGTGTCCCATTAAATTACTATACAGGAAAAAAAATACAAAAAATAAATATGCTTTAAGTAGCATGTGAGGGGTCAAACTGGGGGTTTTTCACGATGCTGAATCCATTGCAGGCATTTGTTTTGCATGAAAAACATTCCTTGGGCTAAAAACTGACCCACAAAACGATGGTTTAGTCATGAATCATCACTTTTCACCATTTTGTAGGGGCCATTTGTAGCCCACAGAATGTTTTTCGTGCAAAACAAATGCTTGCAATGGATTCAGCATCAAGAAAAAACCCTAGTTTGACCCCTCACATGCTACTTAAAGCATTTTTTCTTTTTTTTCCCTGTATAGTAAAGTTAATGGGACACAAACACAAATCATTTTTTTTATGAGGTTCCCCCGGGAGTTGAATTTCGACCTTTTAGATCCAGTCCCCACTAGATTACTTAAGGAGGTCCTGACCCAGATTGGTCCTTCCTTACTTAATATGATAAATATCTCTCTTGTGACAGGCTATGTGCCACAGTCCTTTAAGGTAGCAGTAATCAAACCTCTTCTCAAAAAGCCTACCCTCGATCCAGGTCTTTTAGCTAACTATAGACCTATATCGAATCTCCCATTCCTCTCTAAGGTCCCTGAGAAGGCAGTTGCCAAGCAGTTGTGTGACTTTTTACACAACAACAATTTATTTGAGACTTTCCAGTCTGGTTTCAGAGCACACCACAGCACTGAGACAGCACTTGTGAAAGTAACAAATGATATCCTGATCGCGCTGGATAACGGACTCCTCTCCGTGTTAGTTTTGCTGGATCTTAGTGCCGCTTTTGACACTATCAACCACCATATTTTGTTACAACGACTAGAGCACCTGGTTGGTATTAGAGGTGCCGCACTGGGATGGTTCGAGTCCTATCTGTCGGACAGATCTCAGTTTGTAAATGTTAATGATACATCCTCACTACGTGAAAAGGTCAGATACGGAGTCCCACAAGGCTCTGTGCTTGGACCAATACTATTCACCCTATATATGCTTCCTCTGGGTGAAATCATTTGAAAACATTCTATACACTTCCATTGCTACGCAGATGACACTCAATTATATCTGTCAATGAAGCCAGATGAAACGGATCAACTGGCTAATCTGCAAGCATGTCTCAAAGACATAAAGAGCTGGATGACCAGTAACTACCTACTCCTCAACTCTGACAAAACAGAAGTTATCGTCCTGGGCCCTAAGCACCTAAGGGACAAACTGGCAGATAGGAACTTTGCTCTGGATGGCATTACTGTGGCCTCTAAGGCCGCTGTGAAGAATCTGGGGGTTGTGTTTGATCAAGATATGTCTTTTCATTCTCACATCAAGCAAACCTCAAAGATTGCCTTCTTCCATCTGCGTAACATTGCTAAAGTGAGGCGCATCCTGTCTCAAAGTGATGCAGAAAAACTAGTCCATGCATTTGTTACCTCTAGGCTGGACTACTGCAACTCAGTATTATCAGGCTGCCCAAGTAAGTCTCTGAACAGCCTACAGCTAGTTCAGAATGTTGCCGCCCGTGTATTGACAGGAGCCAGAAGAAGTGATCATATCACTCCTTCTCTGGCATCTCTACACTGGCTCCCGGTTAAATACAGAATTTAATTTAAAATTCTCCTCCTCACATACAAAGCATATCACGGTCTGGCACCGCAGTACCTCGAAGAGCTCATTGAGCCTCGCAGTACTGTTAGACCAGTGCGTCCGCAATATGCAAACATGCTTGTCGTTCCTAAAAAAATACCCAAGGCCAGAACAGGAGCCAGAGCATTTAAGTATCAGGCACCTCAGTTGTGGAACCTCCTCCCCGTCTCTGTCCGCACGGCAGACACACTTTGTGTTTTTAAGAGTAGATTAAAAACCTTTCTCTATGATAAAGCCTATAATTAGGTTTGTTCGTTCGCTCGTTCGTCCGTTGCCTCGTCCGTCCGTCCGTCCGTCCGTCCGTCCGTCCGTCCGTTCGTTCGATCGATGGGCTAGATTACTGTCCGGGTGCATGTTGGGCTGTACAGTCACTCCTAATCCCAACCTACAAAGTTACTGGGTTGGGCTGAATAATGGGTCAGAGGGGAGGGGGAACCCTCCTTCCTCTCTTCCCTTTTGGTTGTGTGGGTTTGTGTCACATCGGTGCAATTGTAACTAGCACTGTGCCTGCCACTATAAGGCCTGCCACTAATTCGAACTCCGGGGATCATCCCCGGAGTTTCTTTTCTGTCTCCCACTCCACAGTTCCAGTTCCTGGAAACTCGACAACCTAAAAACCTAAAACTCGACAACTCAGCTGCTGGGACTGCTACTAAAACTCGACTACTCAGCTGCAGACCAAGAGTGTGACTCCGGACCAGGCCTCCATGAAGCACGCCTGTGGACCTGCCTGGATCTCCCTGTGTCTATCTCTTGCTCTCTCTTTGTTCCTTACTGTCCCCCCGACTCGGTCGAGGCAGCACGGCTGTTCACCCCAGAGTCAGGATCTGCCTGACGTTTCCTCCTCCTTAAGAGGGGGTTTTTCGTTACCATTGTCGCAAATTGCTTGCTCAGGGTGGGGGCCTCAGACCTGTGAGGTATCCGCTCGGGTTCTCTCGAGGGGGTACCTCACGGGTACAGGTTCTGCTCGGGTTCTCTCTCTCCTCCCCCCCACCCCCCCTACCCTTACCTCCCCTTCCCCTCCCCTTCCCCTCCCCCTACACACGCATGCGCATGCAGCGCCTGTGTGTGTGTGTGTGCGTTCGTTGCTTCGTTGCTTCGTTCGTTCTTGTACATACGCATGCAGGACCTGTGTATGTGTGTGCGTGTGCCCCTTGTTTGTCTTTCCCTTGTCTCTCCCTTGTTTCTCCCTCTCTCCTCTCTCTCTCATGGCTCTTTAGCCTTTGTAAAGTGTCTTGAGATAACTTGTTATCATTTGACACTTTAATAAAATTGAATTGAATTGAATTGAGTACATATTATTACACACCTTTAGAAACACATTGGTGAAGAAATTTCTGGGTAACGATTTACTTTGCAGATTTTCTTATGTTCTTACTATAAGTGATTTTCACCCAATGTTGTGATAGAGCGTAACAAAAAAAATCGCACCAGTGCGAAGTGAGCGGTGCTCACATACGGACGGATATATATATAGATATATTATGCACACATTTTCAAGATTCTTTCAAAAATAGCAGATCTACAAGCTCATAATGGCTTAACCACACTCCTCTAACTAACCAGGCCGCCCCAAATCTAATTCCAATCTTATTAGGCCCCCCCAAAAAAAATGTCATTTGGCGCTGCCAGTCGGTGTACACTACAGTGTTACATTACAAACGGAGCCCTGCCAAGCGGCTTGCTGCAGTCTCTCCCACGCCAGCAGCAGAGCATAATATCACGGCTGTCCTACAAACCCTTCACTGACCTTCCGGTTCTCCTCACACCCTTACAAAGCTCTCGTAACGTGGCTCTCCTGCTCGCCTGCGCAGTAAAACGCTTGGTGCCGCCGTGCCAATTTAACTCTGCAAGGCAAGTGCAAATCATTGTTTATTTTGTCGACTAAAACTATGACGAAAAAGGTTTGTCGACTGCGTTTTTTTCACTGACGAAAACGAAATAAAAACGAAATAAAAACTAAGCCATGATGACTAAAACTAAGACTAAATATATTGACAATTTCGTCAACAAAATAAAAACTAGACTAAAATGTTAGGGAGGGACTAGTGGAGAAGAGAGTCATTTTATGTTTGGTTGCTCTCAGGTGTTGCGTGCTGAAAATAGTAGATCTGCAAGCTCACAACGCGTCGCGCTGCGACCAAGTGTAAAACCAGTCATTACGATGCCATCAAGGCCCGCCAAAATACATTTCAGTTGACTAAATCAACTGTAGATTTAGTCACCTAAAATATTATGATATTTAGTCGACTAAAATTAGACTAAAACTAAAACTTTTCATGTGACTAACTTATGACTAAAACTAAATCAAAATTTGCTGTCAAAAACAACACTGGTGCAAATGGAGCCAAATGGAGCGCTATAAGGGTCCACACATCATCTCCAGTGGTTCAGTTCGGTTCAGCTCCGCCCAAGAGGGCGATAGCAAGAGGGTGCAAAAGACCTGTACTTTCCGTTTCTGTGTGACGTAGGTAGATACCTTTTTAGGAGGCGGAAGCATGTTTGGAGTCTATTCATTTACAATGGGAGAGCTAACGTGAACACAGAGCAAAATAATAGTTCAGAAGCTATGGTCACTGAACTAAATATTGGACCAGATCATCACAAGCCACATACTATTAACAAAATTGTCATACTAAAGTGGCTTTTTTCAGCGACACAACAACTGAGAAAATCAACTTTATTATTGCTCTTTAGCTGTCCCAGCAACACACTCTCGCGGGATCTATAGCACCAGTAAACAGGACCGTCAGAGCCGGCGCCCACTTAGGAGTCTATTTGTAAGATTTGTGTACCATGTCGCACTCTAGTGGATCCAATGAGGATGAGCTATCTTCATTAATTAAATATCTTTGGCTCCGCTCCACATAAATATGCCCTCTGCTCTCATTCTAACCTTTGGCCCCTTTATAAAGGCCTGCCATGGAAACACACTGCCTGAACTAGAGATGGGACTTATGGATCTTCGAAGTGAGTCGGATCTCTGGGATCCGTTCCTTTCAAAGAGCCGTTCGAAAGACTGGCTCCTTCTAGTTACTAGTTACTTTTATTTCTGACATATATACATACCTGCCATTTGAAAATAGCCGATCTACAAGCTCACAATGCGTCACGCTGCGACGCATTGTGAGCTTGTAGATCTGCTATTTCCAAAGGATTCTTCTACATTTTATTCATTGGAAAACCTGTGAAATGGGACATTCTGCATAACGAGTACTTTCTACTATTGGTACTTTCAGTACATTTTGGTACCAATACTTGTGCTTTTACTCAAGAACATTTTAATTCCGAACGTCTACTTGTAGCAGAGTATTTCTACAATGCGGTATTGATAAGAATTTGAGTACTTTTCCCACCACTGTTCATTAGAAAGGAAACGGCTCCCTACTGCGAAACCGGATCCCATTGTTAATTTCAAAGAGCCGTTCAAAAGACTCGGTTCGTTCGCGAACGTCCCACCTCTATAGCATCAACTCCCTGGAGAGAGAGAGAGAGAGCAGGAGAGAGAGACAGAGAGAGAGAGAGAGAGAGAGAGAGAGAGAGAGAGAGAGAGAGAGAGAGAGAGAGAGAGAGAGTGGTAGGCAAGATTTTTTGAGAAACACAGAATAACTCTTTCAAGCAGGGGTGTCGCACCAAATTCTGGGCCCTGGCTACAATGATTCACTGCGGGCCCCCCATGAATGTTCTTCATAGGGGGAGGGGTTTAACCCATTTAGACTGGGAACGCATTATTACGCGTTATGTTGTGCTTTAACTATTGAAAAATAGCAGATATACAAGCTCACAGCGAGCTTATAGATCTGCTAGTTTTTTTTAAATCGTGAAAAAGTCTTTGAAAAACCTATGTTTCTATGTCAGCGGAAGTCAAACCCTCATGTGAAAGAGCTCCAAAATGATATGTATTTGGCCACGGGCCCCCATCTCAAAATATTTAGTTCCAGGGACCACCCCAGAAGCAAAATTTGAATTACCAATGTTCGCTTAAAAAAATACATATATACACATTTTCACGACTTTTCAAAAATAGCAGATCTACAACCTCACAGCGCGGCGCTGCTATTCTTCAATAGTTAAAGTATCAAATAATTAAGGCCCCTCCACTTTGGGCCCTAGTAACTCCGCCCCCCCCCCCCCTCCCCCTCCTTGTGACGCCCCTGCTTTCAAGCACACACACTCGTGTATGCACGCACGCACACACACACACACACACACACTCAGACGCGTACACACACACACTCACGTACACATAAACAGAGAGACGGACAGAGCCGGTCGCAGTGTGTTTACATCAGCTCCCAGTCCAACGTATAAACATCACGGATGGTATCTGTCACCACAGACCAGTGAAGAGGCGCTGCCCCAGTCAGGAGCGTCACAAAGGGGTAGGAAAGTGGGACTGAGTTACTGGGGCCCAAGGTGGAGGGGCCCTAGTAACTTTATCTATTGAAAAATAGCAGATCTACAAGCTCACAGCGCGGCACCGAGTGCCGCGCTGCGAGCTTGTAGAACTGCTATTTTTGAAAAGTTGTGAAAATCTTTGAATATTATGTATTTTTTAAGCGAACATTTCTAACTAAAATTTTGCTTCTGGGGGTCCCTGGAACTAAATATTTTGAGATCGGGGTCCGTGGCCGAATACATATCATCTTGGGGGTCCTTGACTATAGGTTTCTTGCACACATTTTCACGATTTTTTCAAAAATAGCAGATCTACAAGCTCTCGGCACTCGGCGCCGCGCTGTGAGCTTGTATATCTGCTATTTTTCAATAGTTAACATTCATGGGGGGGCCCGCAGTGAATCCTTGTACCCAGGGCCCAGAATTTGGTATATGACGCCCCTGGCCCCAGTTCCCACTGTTTACTGGTTTCCCCAACATGACATGAGTTTCACCAGGCAGCCACCGCCATGCTCGTCTCTGTGTCAAATAAATACCACCCCCCAAACCCCCCTCTCCCTCTCTCTCCCTCTCTCGCTTGCGCTCTCTCTCTCTGTTCATTTTGCACAAATATTTAGTTGTACCCTTTCATAGATACTAATGGATAAATGAACACTAGGGCATTCACGAATAGTGAATTTTAGTATTCGAATTATTCGACCTCAAAGTATTAGAATAGTCAAATATTCGACAGGACTGGCCAAACTGTCAAATATTAAGTAAGCAAGAGGCGAACATTGTGAAAATAGCAGATCTACATGTTCACAAGGCCTCGCAACTGCTATTTTCACAATATTTATCTGCGGAACCGAGTCACATTAAATGTAATACCTACAATTCCAAGTGCTTGTCAGGGTGGGGGTCCCCAGTTCAAATATGTTCATTTTGGGGGTCACGGCCTAAAAAAGGTTTGAGAACCTCTGGTATTAACAAATTCATCCACCAGGGGAATTGACAACTCATTCTTATGACTTCCTATCTAGCCAAGCTTTATAAACTATATATATTTTTAAAGAGAAAAAAGCGAATATTCGAATTCGGTGAACAACGTCGAACAGTGACATTGATATTCGAATATATTTGGTGAATGCCCTCTCTCTTTCTCTCTCTCTCTCTCTCTCTCTCTCTCTCTCTCTCTCTCTCTCTCTCTCTCTCTCTCTCTCTCTCTCTCTCTCTCTCTCTCTCTCTCTCTCGCTATCTCTCTCTCACTGTGTTAATGTGTCAATCAATCGATCGGCTTAATTGGCTCAGTGGAACTAACGTATAGTATACTTTAAGCTCCTATTCATTGGTATCACAATGAAAACTAATTCTTCAAGCTTTTAAATTAAAAGAATATCGTGGCATTTATTTTTAATATATTTATTTTTTATATCTAACATATAATTTTCCGAATGTCTGTCTGTCTGTCTGAGTGTCTGTCTGTCTGAAACCGCGTTTCTCCTCAGTGGCTGGAGCAATTGATCTGAAATCGCATCACCATCAGCATATGAACACACCTGACATAACTGTGAAGCCCGTTTGTCACTTTCACAAATCGTATGCTGTATAATTGCATTTTTATGGTGTATCTATATCTATTTAGCCTACAGTACCTTTTGTGACCACACATGTTAAGGGAGGGGCGCTGTTGTTCAGGCCATGCACAATCACACACAAACCCACACACACACACACACACACACACACACACACACACACACACGGGGGGGGGGGGGGGGGGGTGGCCCTGTTACAGATGTTGTCCAAAATCATGCAGATCGGTACACAGTATCTCTGTAGCCGTTAAATGGAACGGGTATTTCTTACATTGATGCTCCTACATATTAGCATGCAAGCACCAGTTAAAGTTACTTTCCATCCCTCATATACTGTGTGCACAGTGCACATCCCATAATCCACACACTGCACATCATTTCGGAGCTCATATCTTTGAACGGGTAAGGGCTAGTGTTATTTAATCATTAAAATTGTATAGTTCAGCAGGCAGAACTGGTATAGTTCTGCCGAACTATACCAGTGTTTCCCAAACTTTAGCCCAAAGCTTTAAACCAAAGAAAAGGGAATTTTTTGTACTTCACTGAGGATTCACTGTGGGTCCCCCATGAATGTTATTCATAGGGGGAGGGAGTTTAACCCCATTTAGACTGTGAACGCATTATTACGCAGTATTGTGCTTTAACTATTGAAAAATAGCAGATCTACAAGCTCACAGCGCGGCAGCGAGTGCCGCGCTGCGAGCTTGTAGATCTGCTATTTTAGAAAAATCGTGATTTTTTTTTTGTCTTTGAATATTTTAAATCCTTCTTAGGTTTTTTGAATAACCTATGTTTCTATGTCAGTGGTGCTCAAACCTTTTTCATGTGAAGGACCCCCAACATGATATGTATTTGGCCACAGACCCAGGGTCCCCCCAGAAGCAAAATTTGAGTTACAAATGTTCGCTTAACTCATACAGTGCCAGGCGACTTTTAGAGCAACTTTCTCACTATGGGCTTCCCTGCCAAGCGACTTTGGGCGACTTTTACTTAGATTTTTTTTTTCTTTTCTTTTTTTTAAATCTTTTTGGACCCCATTAAATCTAGTAAACATGATTTCAATCGCGATTTTGCATGTTCCACCCCCATACAACCCCATCTTTATACAGGGCAGCCATCTTTGTTTACATAACATGTAAAACATAATGGCTATTATCTCAAGAATGCCTGAACGGATTTCCTATCTTTTTTTTTTGTTTGAAAGCTGTGAACAGCCTGCACAAACATGGTGCATGATCTGTGCATGGGTGTGCATGATCTGTGCACTACAAATTACATGGAAGTCTATGGAGAGGGCTGGCACTAATGCCACTCGAGGGCATTTTTAATTGGCAGCACGGCATCTCGATCGGTGCCGTGCTGTGAGCTTGAAAGGATATTTACTCGCGACCCAACAGAAATCGGTCCGCGACCCACAACTGGGTCCCGGGCCCCCTGTTTGAGAAACGGCTGATCCACACGACACAACATTGGTGGTGGAACAGCTGGCCTAAAGCAGCTGTTCCACAGGAGGAATAATGGGCCCCGGCTTCCCTCAAACAACCGGCCGGGGATTATTTATTTTCCATCTCGTTTTCCTCATCCGCATCTTTCTGCGTCCCTCTTCGTCTGATCCACATAACATCTCTCAGCCTACTGGACGCAATCCAAACAGGCGTCTTCAATCCATGACCCATGTGGTGCGTTCAGCTGCAGGTATACTGTATTATGAGCTTTTTTTTTCCAGAGGTGGGAAGGGAAATTGAAGCGCTTCAGTGCCAGAAAACTCACCCTGACCATGGTCTATACAGCAGGGGTCTTCAACAAGGGGTGCGGGACCCCTAGGGGGTCCTCAGAGTTACTACAGGGGGTCCTTCAAATCTTTGTTTGATAGAAACTTTTTTTCTCCTTTTTTATATTAACCACCAACCTAACATCCAAATTCTGAGAACTTTAGCCAAAAATGCGAGGCGTTGTGAGCTTGTAGATCGGCTATTTTCGGCAAAGAGGTTTGCTGTAGAGGGGAAAAAGAGCAGACTAAGTACAGAGTGAAAGGTCAAGTATTGACAGTTCAAGTGGTTAAATATCTGAAATCACAAATTAAATACACTGATGATTATGCTGTCAAACAATGAAACTACATGGAATCTATGAACAGGTTGTGGGGGTCCCTGCTTCATCTCTCTCTCAACTAAGGGGTCCTTGTCCTGAAAACGTTGAAGACCCCTGGTCTACAGCAATGGTTCTCAAACATTTTCACGTCCAGGACCCCCAAATTGACATGTACAGTATATGTGCCGCGGACCCCACCCCCATCTGAAAATATTGTGTGCCACTGCCGGGGACTGCCCATAAATCCTACATCTCATTAGTCCTAATTTGGTTAGGTTTAGGTTTTAGGGTTAGGTTTAGGCATAGTTTTACTGAGGTTAGGGTTAGGTTTTACTCATTTTGTGCTCATGAAATTAACGGATTAAAATGTCCAGCGTGCCTCTCGCTTTCTCCATAAGCGGCCAGTCTCTTATTTTGAAGGCCAGAAGTCGATTGCGTAAACACTTCCGGTTTGACGTCATCACGTCATTCACCGGAATCGCTCGTCGTCAACATGCTCGTCGTCAACATGAAAAAAACCGCAGTCGACAAACATTTTTCGTCATAGTTTTAGTCAACGAAATCAACACTGGTCCGCGAGTCCACTTTGAGAACCACTACTGGCTTACAGGTCACTCACTGAGAGTGTCAGATAGACCGACATGGTCAACCAAGCCATTAGTAAGATCATTGGAGGGAAAACAAACGCAACATGGGGACATATATACGAACCGCTCCATAACTAATAACTTCACTCATCATTCCAGCTGTTGCCATCAGGCAGGAGGCTCTGGGTCCCGCTAGCCAAGACAAAAGGCTACAGGAAAGCACGTGTGCCCTCTGCTGTGGCTGGGACATAACACAATCTTTTCCGAATAAATCACGTAGGCACAGGCATCTCTGCGTTTCTCTCACCAGTGAACAGGGACGTGCTGGCCATTGGGAAAAGCGGGACAACTCCCGAACGGCCGGTTCATTCCCCGCCGGGGAATAATCTACAGAGAATTATTGCGACCGTCAGGTCGCAGTTTAGTATCAAAACCTCCACCGGCCGTCCGTCCGTCGGTCACACGTCACACGTCACACCTTTGCCCTGCTCATATCTCTGCATCAGTATGACATCACACTGCTTGGTGTGTGCCGTCAGGGTCATTTGTGTACGGTGTGATGTCATACTGATGTCAGCAGTGTGATGTCATACTGATGTCAGTAGCTATGTCTCTATATATGGAGTTATATGTTGTTCGTGTCCAAATATGGGGCTTGTGAGGTCAGACTTAGTGAGATTCGTCGGTTATCTCCATATATGGAGGGAGAACCAGCTTATGAGCCGATGAGTTGTGTCAGAGTCGAGATCCTGCTTGCATCTAATCTGTCGGTAGATAATGCCGGTCTTATATAAGGGTCATTTGTGTACAGTGTGATGTCATACTGATGTCAGCAGTGTGATGTCATACTGATGTCAGCAGCTATGTCTCTATATATGGAGTTATATGTTGTTCGTGTCCAAATATGGGGCTTGTGAGGTCAGACTTAGTGAGATTCGTCGGTTATCTCCATATATGGAGTGATGTGTTGGTTATCTCCATATCTGGAGATTCAACCTTCAACGATTTTGACATCTTGTTACTAATCTGTCGGTAGATAATGCCGGTCTTATATAAGGGTCATTTGTGTACGGTGTGATGTCATACTGATGTCAGCAGTGTGACAGGAGATAAGCGACCAACGGTCGCTTATCTCCCGATTAGGGAGTCTTACTGGTAATAATACAATATCTATCTATAAATGCGAGAAGTCTCTGCGTGCGTGCGTGTCTGCGTGTCTGTCTGTAATCCGCGTATCTCGAGAACCGTTCGTCCCACCGGCTTCAGATTCGGCACGCGCGTTCCCCGCCGCAGTGCGGAGTGCAGTGCCGGGCCTCGACCCGACCCGAGGCGCGGTTTTCCGCGCCTCGGGTGACAACAGGTATAATGGGGTTTGCATTAAAGGGCAGGGCCTTCATTCCCTATTTACACTAGACGCTCGGCCGCCCATCTCCATATATGAGCATAAAATGGACGTAGACAGACAGATATCTCCATATATGGGCATAAATGGACACACGCAAACAGATTGTCAAAACAGATCCTAAGACAACAGATATAATGGGGTTTACATTAAAGGGCGGGGCATTCATTCCCTATTTACATTGTTCCCGAGTTGGCCAGGGCGCCGACTAGACGCTTCTAGCTTCTAGTATCTATAAATATGTATTTTATAGTTTTACTTGAATACAGTTTTGGGATACTTTAACCACCTTTAATCTGTATTAAACACAAACCTGTACCGGACTGGAATCTGTGCCTCACCCCTCTACACAATGCATCATACAAAAAAGAAAAAAAAAGAAAAAAAAATCACACCCAATGTGAAGTGAACGGTGGTCGTGCATGCATAACGTCTTCAAAAGGCTAGGATGTACAGGCTATGCTACACACACACAAGTTTTGCTATGGCAAAACGCTGAGGAAAAAGGCTATAGACATACGACATATGACATCACTAGACAAACATGATGCTACGTAGGCCTACACACATTTTGCTATGGCAAAACGCTGAGGAAAAAGGCTACAGACACACGCACAGCCACGTATAGGAGCGGTCTACCACCGCTCAAAA